>NC_136488.1:115710131-116062631 GCF_053919585.1 Euprymna scolopes
GTACAAACAACAATCGTTAGATTTAATACTAATTACTTTTTAATTTGTATGTCTCTCTGCAACTCCCATTTGGACTATTCTTTCAAATCCATCCTTAAAAACTAAAATTAACTTGTTGCAGGGAATATATATAATTTTAATACAATAGAAAGATAAAATTCTGTTAATTATTTCTTAATTCATCCGCTTTAATTTTAGAATGCTCTCTGCTACTAGTTTATGCTTGTTCCTTGAATGGTGGTACAGTACCTGAGTCTTTAATTAGCTTCTACTGCTTTATAAATTATGCTTGTAATCAAATATATTTCGATTTGAACTAATGCCAAACACTATTTATATCTACATTTTGTGCAGATTATCAAAAAACTATTTATAGTTTAAAAATAATTATGTTAATTTTTTTCAATTTATAAAATATGTACCTAGTTAAAAAAAATCCTTTAGATTTACATGAAATTCGAACTCGGATATAGTGTGACCTAACCACCTGTGACGGTCAAAAATTACATCAGTAACGGTTAAAATAGAGCTTAATAAGAACTTTTTATTATGTGAACAATCTTGGGCAACTCCCGGTTGTCTTGCTGATTCAATTTGTTTGGTGGTGACGCAGACCAAAAGAAGGAAAAATAACTTCACCTGAGCGAATTAGGGATTGATAATATTTAATAGTAATATTGTTTTGTGAAGGAAACCATTGCATGACGTATGCATGATTGTTTTGTCTAAACTTGAGTTTTGGCAGGGTGGATGTGAACTCGAGGTCAATGTTTCAGAGTTTGCCTGTGTGAGAAAATTATGATGGAAATTTACTTAATTAATATGCACAAGTGATTTATCAATTTAGCCAATCAGAGCGAATTCACTTTTGATGCCATGAAGATGGACAGGCTGAATGAAAACACAGATCTCACCAAACTACTTCGTCGGAAGGTGTGCAGAGTGAGTTTTGGGTAAATGGAGAGTTGAATTGAGTTGAGTTTGACTGGCCTTCCACCCACGCTACATCCCTACTCACTGAGCAAAAGAGAGAGAAAGGAAGGAGAAGAGAGAAAACAGAGACAATCGGTCGTTGCAGAAAGTGTTTTCTTTTCCTGTGTGAACTTACACACGCTGCATTGTTAAAAAAAGGGAAACCGCATATATTTTCTTTTATATATCTGTAAAATAGCAAATATTATAATCAAGAGTTTGTTTAATAATTAATCTTTGTAAAAACAAGAATTACGGCTGGAGTTATTTGTTCGTTGGCTTTGGAATTTGTGACTCAAATAGCAAACGAATATCATCTACTTTAGTTGATTTCTTTTAGGAAATAGCAAGGACAAAAAATACAGCAAACCTAATGCCAGCCCAGACTGTGGTCCGCGGCATTCATATTTTCCTGAAGACTTTGAGTTGTTCACTTTATTTTTTCTCTCTTTAATGTATTTATTTTAATTTTTTATTTTGTTCATTTTCCTACGGACCACTCTTGAAGCAAGGAGTAACAGGAATCGTGCATCAACTCCCGTCATCGTATAGGCGATCAAGACCACGCTTCTGAACTTTCTAGGACTACACTCATGTACTGGTAGACACTTCGGTCTTACCTCCGTTAGACAGCAAGTGTAATAATTAACGTTTAATATTTCGTGCTTTGATGATTTAACATCATAAAAACTATTACTTTATTAATGAGTAATCTTTGTCAGTCAATTTGCATGTTTGTATTTGCATAGGAACAAACTCCTAAAACACCATAAGGTTTTAATAATAATATATAGATTGCTGTTTTTAATATATTTGATTATTTGTTTAAAAATATATTACTCTATTAACAAAAATATATCCAATTATTTAATACATTGAAGAAAAACATTTCATTCCTGTGTGTGTGTGTGTGTGTGTGTGTGTGTGTGTGTGTGTGTGTGTGTGTGTGTGTGTGTGTGTGTGTGTGTGTGTGTGTGCGACACCCATACATTATTTTGTGTTCTGTTGTTTTCTTCAGTTTACAAAAAAGTACGTTTTCATAATATTGATCCCCACCCAAAAATTGAGTTGGTTTAGTGAAAAAACGTTATTGCTGAGCAAAACAAAATGTAATGGATCATACCTCATAATCCATGATCCAAAAATTGTTGTAAATCTGGGTCCAGCCAGCCTCTCGAGAACGCCTCCCAAAAATCCTGAAAACCCTTGACCAAGGGTCATCATGGCGAATATCCAAGCTGCGTCATCATAACGTAAGTCTGTGGAGATATTCTTTGCTCTTACGTAAGATACCAAATAAGGTGCAAAGTTTCCTGTAAAATTGAAAGAAGAAAAGAAAAAATATAATTATTAAAAAAAAGAAACAATGGAAATACTCTGTTGTGGCGAGAGTTCAATCTGGGAGCTTCAGAAAATGTGGAATCACATTTTAGTTCCCATTATTCTCAGGTCTAAGAGGGATAGTACTTTATTTATTTCCTTTCCACCTTTTTGATGATCATCAAAACCTCTGAAGGTGCACTCTGGTTCTACAAAATTAGCCATGAAAAATCTGTCAGCATTCACCGGTAGGAGCACCTCAAGCAACTGAAAATAAATTAGTTCCTACTCAAAAAGAAAAGGTAATGCCTGGGAGGGTGCACATCCTAAGAATGAGTCGGACTATATCCCACCACAACAAAAAAGGGTCTAGTTACACTATGAGAGCCCATAGACTGTCGGATTGAATGCTGAGGTTCTCAGTAACTATAACAACTGCAGGGGGAGGTGTATCCGTTTCGATGCAATCTTTGGGTTCAAGAAATGTCATTGTACTTATTTATACTTTGTTTTATTTACTCTTGAAATAAATCCTTCAGATTATTTTTGATTCATTTCAATTTTGCCATTTCTCTTTATTATTAGATGACGTCAGGTGGGGTAGGAGAGGATGTATTACTACGGATATCAGAATAGATGGCCTATCAGCTGAAAAATGACGTCATCGCCGAGGTTTTAGCAAGCAAGATATGTGGAACACTAGATATATCAGAAATTTGGAGGAATTTTTGACATCCCTAACAGAAAACTGCAAATTAAATATAAAAACTCGTAATTTCTCTTTTTAAAGTGGGTTGATTATTTTCTGTATGGAATATACTTCTAAAATAAACTATTAAAGTTGTTTGAAAAATAATAGAAATATCCTGAAAAAATTTAGTCGATAAAGAAGTATTAAAATACATCAATCAAAAACTCGTGTATTTCATTTAAAGAATTTTTAAAAAATCGATAAAGCGGATTTTCTGTTCTAGGGGAAAACTTATAAGTGAATGTGTGTTTCCTTTTTAACTACGGAGGATGAAAAATACTAATTTTGGTTAACACATGCAATAAAAAAAGAGACATTATTTATGTCCCTTGGACGAATCCGTATTTCATAAATTTCATTTTGGCAGCAGCAGCTCTTTACAGCTTCGTACAAAACACGTTGCAAAAGAAAATTCTTTTATTTTAAAAAAATACATGGAATTTAAAATCTAAATATGGATTAAATTCTTAACAATGAAGAATGGAGCTACCCATTTAATATTATATTTTTTTAAGTAAGTGATTTTTAGGCATTTATATATATACATATATTTATAAACAAGTCAAAATATGTTGATTTTCTTTATATTTTTTTTAAAGAAAACCGCTTTAAAAAAAAACAAATATTGCATAATTTGCTATTAAACCTGTTATTTTTTTTAAATTTGGTCTTTGCTCTTTTAATTGAAAAAAAAATAGGGTTTGAATTACATTTTTCAAGAAGTTATAAGCTTAAAAAAATAGTAAGTTGAATTATTAAAGTTCTGATCATCATTTTTAATGACCACTTTCTGATACACCTAGTGGAACACTTACACTGTTGATAATGAGCAGAAATTTTTACAGAAAGCCTTAGAAAACTTCAAAATTGGATTTAAAAAAAAGATAAATAAAGACCACGCTGATTTGTACTGAAACTCATCCAATATTAATAATAAAAAAAGAATTGAAAGGGGAAAGAGTTGTTTGCTTATGCGTTAAAAGCAATTGAACATTTCATTCTATTAAGTATTTTAAAAATTAGAATACGTTCTTTATTTACTTATGAATTACATTTAAAAAGAAGAAAAGGAAGGAACATGATTTGATTTGTAATGAAACTGAAGTTTATTCAATATAAATAAAAATTATGCATGTGAGATTACATATGTTTGAAGCAGAAGACAATCAAATGTTGCAAAACATGAAATATGAATTAAGGCAATAAACGAATATTAAAATTAAACAAGATTTTTTAAACGAACATTAAATACTTTTTTAATCAAAATGAACAATAAATATTATTTAAATCAAAGCGAAAAACATTTTTTTATTAAAGCGAAGAATATTTTTTTAAATCAAAGCGAACAATTTTTTTAAATCAAAGGGAACAACAATATTTTTTAAATCAAAGCGAACAATATTTTTTATTCCAAGCTAACAACAATGTAAAAAAACTGAAAAACAAACAATAAATTAGTTTAACTGAAAAACAAACGATAAATTAGTTTAACTGAAAAAACGAACGATAAGTTAACAAAAATAAAAATTAAATTCAAATAAATAATGTTAATTTAAACAAAGTTGCTAATGCAGAAATATTTCAACCGTTAAATATTAAAACATTACAAAAATCTGCTGTAGAATTTAATTAAAAGTTTGAATTTTTCTTTTTCTGATATTTTGTTACTAATATTATCATTCTCTTTGTGACAAAAATTGTTAGTAAAGGAATTCGATGAATTCCATAACTGCATTTTTTCAATTTGCTAAATAGTGTGACCCTCATCATGAGATAAAAGACTTAGATCAGATATATATATTTAGAAAGAATTTAAATGATTTAATATATATATATATTTAGAAAAAATTTAAATAATCTTTTATATATATATATATATATATATATATATATATATATATATATATATATATATACAGTTAAAGCCGAAACTATTGGTACCCTTTCAATTTTTGCGTTTTTAGCAGAAAAAAACATTTTTTCACTAATTATTTTTATTAAAGTGTAGATGACCATTTATATCGACCATCTACAGATCTCCTGAAACACTTTTAGTTTATTCTAAAATATTCAAAATAAATATTATTAATGATAACAAAATACAGACGAATTAAAATTTATTGGCACCAATGATTTTTATCATAAAATTCACGATATTTTATGTAAAATAATATTTGTTTATTATGATTTGGGTATTGCATCATCTTCTAGAACGTTCCAAAACCTTCTATAAATAACGTGCATTAGTCAATCCTTCACTTTATCAATAACACCAGACTGCAAAGATGGCTAAAATTAAGGAACACAGTTTCAATGTTAGACAGAAAATAGTAGATGCACACATGAAAGGTAGTGGCTACAAAATCCATTTCTAAGCGTTTTGAAGTTCCTGTGTCAACAATGAGAAACATTATTAAGAAGTATGGTATTTTCAACACGATTCAAAACTTGATGGGTCGAGGCCGTAAAAAGAAACTTTCTCCCAGAACTGTACAAGTTATTCGAGAAGTGGAAAGGACCCAAAAACTACTGGTAAGAAAGTAGTCCAACAATTGAGTCATCAAGGTATTGAAATTTCTGTTTCGACATTGAGGAGGGCACTGAAGTCACACGGGATTCAGAGGTACCGACCAAGGAAGACCCTTCTCCTCTCCAAGAAACATGTTAAAGCCTGCTTAGAGTTTGCACGGGAGTTTATTGACAAGGATTAAACTTTTTGGGATTCAGTTTTATGGTCAGATGAGACTAAAATTGAACTTTTTGGCAGCAGATGTGTCGTTTCTGTGTGCGGAAGAAAGGAGAAGCCTTCAACCCAAAGAATATAGTCCCTACAGTGAAGTATGGTGGAGGAACCGTATGTTTTGGGGTTGCTTTTCGGCCAATGGCACTGGAAAACTTGTCACTGTGGATGACATCATGAGGCAAGGTCAATACATTAAAATATTGGCTGAAAATCTGAAACCTTCTGCAGAAGCCCTTAGTCTTGGAACCAACTGGGTCTTCCAACAGGATAATGATCCAAAACATACGGCGAAATCGGTGAAGAAATGGCTTTTGGATAATGAAATAAACGTCCTGAAGTGGCCAAGTCAAAGCCCGGACTTGAATGCAATGGAAAACTTGTGGGCTGTGGTGAAGGCGAACATGAAAAGAAGGAAACCAAGGAACCTGAGGGAATTAGAAGATATCGGCAAGGAAGAATGGCTTAATATTCCTGTTGATGTGTGTAGGAATTTAGTAATGTCGTATAGAAAACGTCTGGAAGCTGTTATTAAAAACTTTAAAGGCTTTGCAAGCGGCTTTTGATAAAGGGTGCCAATAAATTTGAATTCGTCTGTTTTTGTTATCATTAATATTTATTTTGAATATTTTAGAATAAACTAAAAGTGTTTCAGGAGATCTGTAGATGGTCGATATAAATGTTCATCTACACTTTAATAAAAACTAATTAGTGAAAAAATGTTTTTTTCTCCAAAATCGTAAAAATTGAAAGGATGCCAATAATTTCGGCTTTAACTGTATATATTTAGCAAAAATTGTAATTAGTAAAAACCTGAAGAAAGTGCTCAATACTATTGCAGATCAAATATATACTTTTTAATTTTATTACCGTTTTATCTGCTTAGTTACACATGTTTCGATTACCGAATCGTATCAACGATCCAGCAACTTCATCAGACTTTAACAGAAGTGGTTATTATGATTGGAAAAACGATATTGGAAGAAGAAGAAGCAGAAGAAGAAGAAGAAGAAGAAGAAGAAGAAGAAGAAGAAGAAGAAGAAGAAGAAGAAGGGGTATTTCAATTCTGATTTGACAATATTTAAGTTTTAAGATTTAATAATTAAATAAACATCGAAAAGGGGCGAAGTGGAGTTTAAAAACTTCAGCCAGACACGACACAGAGTATAGGGGAAGGTGAGAGAGAAAGTGAAAGAGAGAGGAAGAGGGTGAAAAAGAAGAAAAAAGGGAAGGGTGTAAGATGCGTAAAACTTTAGAGGCGGGGGTAGGGGAGAGATAAGGGCTGAATGGAAAAAGGGAAGAACAAGCAGACAAGGAGGTAGCGATTACTAGCGGACTGTCGAGCTGTAGCGGTGTCATATGGAGTTTGACACGTTAAAGATTTATGCGGATTGGGGGGGGGGCGCTGTTCGCAGTAACTAAGATGCGTCCTCTTAAAGTATGCTTAATTACATCCAATTTAAGAGATTTACCTATTTAAATGTATTTGCTATAAAAGATTTCTAAGAAATTAAGTAAATTAAGAATTGCCGGACATGCAATATCAATAGATATAAAATCATACAAATATGATGTAGGGAGATATAGATAATAATAATAATAATAACAATGATAACAATAATAATAATAATAATAATAATAATAATAATAATAATAGAATGATAAAGATAAAAAATAATATTAATAATGAAAGTAAAGGAAATTGAGTAATATTCGCTCAGTAATTGTGTAACTACAGGGGGTATGTATATATATATATAAGTGAACGTGTCTGTGTGTCTCGAAATTTGATATACAGGATACTGAGATTTGGACAAATTTTCGTAATCGGTTTTTGGCCAGAAATTTGACTGTTAAGGGGTCAAAGTTTCACGATTTGACCTTTAAGAACTCTACCAAACTCCTCCGCTAATTTTGGGCATAAACAATTGAAATTTTAGATATAGATTCCTTGAACATAGATCTGACTTAATGATTTGATTTGAGCCCAAAACAATAAATGTTAAGGGGTCATAATAGGGGTCAAAGTTAAAAAAAATGACCTCTGCGGTCTCTACCAAAATACTCAGACAATTTCTGGTCTAAACATTTGAAATTTTACATAAAGGGTATTCAGAGATAGGGCAAGCTTTTTAATCGGTTTGGGTCGAAAATGTTTAGTTACCAATATATAAATGTATGTATGTTTGCATGTCTGCCTAAAACTTTCGACAGAGGCTACAGATTTTTACAAGATCAGTATCGTTTTGAAGTTCGACCTTTCATACGACAAATATCGAAAAATTGGCTAAAAACATTAATATCTCCACCTTCAACTGGGCACTTTTCAACAGGAGGGGTCGCTTTTTTCCGCCGATAATTTTTAAAAGCATCCACTCCTTTGTATTGTCTAGCCTTAATTAAAACCTACGTCAATTCCGGTTTGGCAGTGGTCGTAACAGCAAAGACGTCAGGTTTTTCCCCGTTCTTTTCCTCCTTCGCGGTACGGGTTTGAGCCTGCCTTCCTATACTTTTTTTTTTTTTGCTCCACACGCACATCCAAACATCCGGTTGTGTTGTTGCTGTTGTTACTATGATATTATGTGTTACCGTTATGATATTTATGTGTTGTTATGATATTTATGTGTTGTTATGATATTTATGTGTTGTTATGATATTTATGCCTTGTTTTCATATTTATGTGTTGCTGTTATAATAATTATGTGTTGCTGATATGAAAATTATATGTTATTAAGATATTTATGCGTTATGATATTCATATTTATGTGTTGCTGTTATGATAATTATGTGTTACTGTTATGATAATAATGTCTTGCTGTTAGGATATTGATGTGTCGCTGTTATGATATTTAATAGTTATTGTAATGATATTTATGTATTATTATGTTATGATTTTATGATATTTATGCGTTGTTATGCTATTTATGCGTTGTTAGGATATTTATGCATTGCCGTTATGATATTTTTATGCGTTGATGTTATGACGATTATGTGCCGCTGTTATGATAATTATGTTTTGTTGTTATGATGTTTATGTATTGCTGTTATGATAAGTATGTGTTGCTAATGATGTTTTGCTGTTATGATATTTATGTGTCGTTGTTATGATAGTTATGTATTGTTGTAATGATATTTATATGTTGTTTTTATGCCATTTATGTGTTGATTTTATGATATAGATGTGTTGTTATGGCATTTTTGCGTTGTTGTTATGATATTTATGTGTTGTTATGATATTTATGTGTTGCTTCCATGATATTTGTGTTTTTGTGACATGTGTTGTTATATGTTTGTGTTATTTCTAGTAAATTTACGCATTACCGTTATGATATTTTATGCATTGTTATGTTATTTGTGTGGTTATGATATTTGTGTGTTGTTATGACATTTATTTGTTGTTATGATATTTATGTGTGTTATCATATTTATGTGCTGTTATTATGATATAAATGTGTTGCTGTTATGATACTTATGTGTTATGATATGTATGTGTTATGATATTCATGTGTTGTTTCTATGACATTTTTCTGTACTTATAATATATGCATTGTTGTTATTATAATTGGAGTTGTTCATTGTTGCTGTTATAATATTTATGTGGTGCAGTAAATATATTTGTACGTTGTTAATATAGTATTGAAGTGTGGTATATGTGTTGTTTGCATGATAATTGTGTTTGATATTTATGCGCCATGATATTTATGCATTGTTGTTATGATATTTATGTGTTGTTTTTATGATATATATGTGTCATTATTATGATATATATGTGTCATTATTATGATATTTATGTGTTGTTTTTTATGATATATATGTGTCATTATTATGATATATATGTGTCATTATTATGATATTTATGTGTTGTTTTTTATGATACTCATATATTGTTGCTAAAATATTTGTGTTGTTGTTTGGATATTTAAACGTTGTATTGAAGATATTTACATCTAGCTGTTATTATATTATGTGTAGCTGTTATAATATTCATATGTTGTTTTTATGATATTTATGTGATGCTGTTATGATATTTATCTGTCGTTGTTATGATATTCATGGGTTGTTGTGATATATAGGTGCTGTTATTATATTTGTATGTTATCATGATATTAAGTGTTGCTTTTATTATATGTATGTGGTATTATAATATATGTGTGATGTTTTTATGGTATTATTGTTTTATTATTACGATATATGTGTTGCTATTATCATTATTATGTGTTGTAATTATAGTTATGATATTTATATGTTGCTGCTATGATTTTTATATGTTGTCATGATATTTATGTTCTGGTTTTAGGTGTTATTTTATGAGATTAGTTTGTTACTTTTGTTAGAATTAAGTGTTGTTTCTATAATATTTATCTTTTGTTGTTTTGATATTCATGTGCTTTTGTAATATTTGTATGTATGCTTCTGTGATATTTATGTGCTGTTTTATGATATTTATTTGGTAATGATATGGTATGATATTTTGTCTTGTTATTATATTTGTGTGTTGTTGTTATGCTATGTACCTGTTGTGGTCATATTTAAATTTTATTGTATTATTGTAATGATATTTAAGTTTTGTCATTACATTTAGGGTTGCTTTTATGATAATTATGTGTCATTGTAATGATATTTATGTGTCGTTGTAATGATATTTATGTGTCGTTGTTATGATATTTATGTGTCGTTGTTATGATATTTATTTGTTGCTGTTATGCTATTTATGTGTTGTTATATTATGTGTTGGTTTTATGATAATTTATGATATTTATGATTTGCTGATATAAAAATGTTGATTTGGTAGTTATGTGTTATTGTTATGAAAATTACATCTTTTTTATATTAATATGTAATTTCTATGATATTCATGTCTTGCTCTTTTGATATGCATGTGTTATTGCTATTATATTTAGGTGTTGTTTTTCATATTTGTGTGCAGCTTTTATGATATTTAAGTGCTTCTGTTATTGGTATTTATGTGTTTCTTTATACATATGTGCAGTTACTATAATATGTATATGTTGTTTTCGTGATACTTTTGTGTTATCTTCTTACTATTTGTTTCAGCTCGTGTGCTCCACTCTATTTGGTACTTTTTGTCGGACACGTTAACCTTCTAGGAATTTAGAATTGAACCCATTATTTAATGAAGAAACTATAAAATTGACTGATAAAATATATCTAAAAGGCATGGAACGCGAAATGAGAGCAGCTTACTCTATTGGATTAAATGACTAAAGCTGTAAAATTAGAATCTGTGATTTCGATTTTATCGTTTTATTGTAGTGACGCACGTGTTGGAGTTCCTGTTAGAACTCAAGCATCGCCATATTGAATATGGTGTTTAAGCATGGATAACGCGAGGTTGGAATCAAAAAAGAGTTAAGGCAATAATAATGAAGAAATAGTAAGTACATCAGAAACCGTTGCATTTGCACACACACACACACGCGCGCGCGCACGCGCATGCATTTATTTCTTGCAAAGAAAATTTGTGAAAGAAAAACGTAAGACATTGTACAGTATGATACATGAAGGGGTGAAAATCATAAATGTAGTTACTATGAAGAGAGTTAACATTAAAAGATTTTAAACACAATTTACATGTATCGCTAGTAAAGAAGATTTTATTCGGCAAAATGACGCTCCAGACATATCTTTGGCGGGAATGAAACCAATCAGCGAAGCAGACATTTTGAATGTTGATAAACCAGACATTTGTAAGAAGGGGGTTAGTTACTCTCTATTGTTATCTGTTTTCATATTGCGATGCATCTATTCTACCAGAGAATATACCCGTTGGTTGGTCTGTGCCATTTAAGTTTCAAATACTATTTTCATAAGCATCTTGACAATTAATTGTTATCTTTCCGTTCACCAAAAATTACACCAATCTGCAGTTTTGCAATGGTTTTGCTCAACGAGTTTTTACTATGTATGTTTCACAGAGGGGACACAAGAGATAGGAACTCAGTCAAGAGATCATCTTCCACTTGATTGCGAAATTAATTTTGTACTCTCTCTCTCTCTCTCTCTCTCTCTCTCTCTCTCTCTCTCTCTCTCTCTTTCTCTCTCTCTCTTAAGGCACGAAAGAGTGTTGTGAGCAACACCTGCCAAGATAAGGCAACATTACTCCATTTTGGAACGTATCTGATTTAAGCAAGTTCTCTGATTTACGCACATAAGTCAAGTCTTAAAAAACTTTCCATCTTTTAAATCTTAAGCACTGATCCTTTTTTTTTTATGGCTCCAATGGTTAAAACAATGTTTGTACTTTCTCTGATAATATTAATTAACAAGTGGACATATTCTTATCTGATATTATCTATAAAACACATTTCTCTTAAAATAAAGACATAAAATTTTGCCACATTTTATGACATTTTGAACGTATCATTTTGCATCTGACCAGAAATACAATTGAAAGCCTTTTACTAAGTTTAGTATAAAATTATAAAGCACATATAAAAAGCAAAATAGTAACAAAATAAATTACTTTAAAGGTTCTTGAATATCTTTAATTGCGATCAACGTTTTAGTCCATGTCAGTAATTTGAAAAAAAATCTTCAGAATAGAACACAGAGATCCAAAATAAAAAAATAAAAATGTTGCCAGTTCGACCAGAACTAGTCTGATAAACATGTTGAATTTTTTTATGACCACCACATATGTGAAAGGATTTGGTAGTGCAAATTGCGCACTGATTTTTTGATTCACCATTCTCTAAGGAATTCTAAGTCTTATAATTTTGCAATTCTCCAAAGTATTTATACAAAAAAAGTAGTGAACTAAACTGCCGCATTCTTTGTTTTATGTAAATAACTATATTAATATTTTATATATCCTGCTGTTATATTGTTGGCATTCATTCCTTCGTTTACTTTTTAAAACGAGAAAACAAATGAAGGTGTTCAACATCAAAGAATCCAGTGCTTTGCTTGTGTACATTTGACATTAAACAAGTTTATAATAATACTAGCATGGGTTATCGTTCACACAAGACATTCATAAACAACAAATAAAACATTTTACTTTATTTAATTAGTACTTAAATTTGAAAATTACAGAAATAAAAAATAATGATAATACGCTATTCAGTTTTGGTACTAGGAGTACAGTAGTACACTGCCTTTCTGTTAATTTTCCTTCTTTTCTGCCCGTCTGTTTGGGTAAACATTGCTTTTAAAATAACAAAAATTAGGGTCACAATCTTCACTATTTTTATATTGTAATCCTCTTTCGAGACTTTGCATCATCACATGACCTCGTCGAAGCTTCGTTTTTACGTTCTTCTGCTTTGTTGCTTCTTACCGCTGAATTTGATCTGAGAAGACTGCCTTTTCTTTCCACTCAAGCAAGGCACTCCCCTACGCAACGATACGTTAATATTTTCTTATCCACTTTTTTTTAAAACCCTATCATGCATGTTAGAAAACAGGGTATTTTCTTTTTTTACATTAGGTCCACCTCCACAATTTTCTTTAAAATGACAACTTTTAAATGTTTTCGACTATGCTGAATACGAAAATCGCATGGGAATTTTGCAGACATAAATAGTTATCGAGATATAAAAAACTGTATTATGCATTGCATTTTTGGCGGCCATCTTTTTTACGCGCGTGCGCGCCATAAACAAATATACTTATCTACAACGACACTGCCACCTAGCGGAAACAAAAAATGACTTCCCCCTCCACCTCGTGAAAAAATCCGCTTTTCTGAGACTGAAACTGAGACTGTGCCCCCCCACCCCCACCCCTGACCAAAATTGGTCATTTTTATACATTCAGTCCACCGGGACAGTTTTCTTTTAAATTAAATTCAATTTTTACGATATTTGTAAGTTGAAAGTACAGAATAGTTACAAAACGAATTTAGGGAAACTCGTCCCCGGAAAACCCGTCTCCGGAAAACTCGTCCCTTTTTGCTAGGTAGGAAAACTGGTCTCTTATTAAATAAATAAGGGACCAGTTTTCCTACCTAGCAAAAAGGGACGAGTTTTCCGGGTACGAGTTTTCCGAGCACCTTACAGAACATCATGTGTTATTAAATAAGATATTTTTTACGACCTGCCCCAGCGAAGTATAAACACCCCCACCTACCACATGAATATTCGGAATAATCCCCCTCCAACTCCCCATGTTAAGAACGTCTTTCGAGGTTGGAGGTGTTTATTCCGAAAACCGTTCTTAACATGGGGAGGTGGGGGTGTTTATAATACGCTGAGGCACGTCGTAAAAATTTTTACTAAATAATATTTCAGGTTCGCAAGAAAATAAAAATAAAAAAAAATAAATAAAAGGAAAGAACATTCAAACTCAACACTCACCTTTAAAATTACGACTTTTATTGTTTTTCGAGTATGCTGAAAACGAATATCATATTTAACTTTCAACGAACTCAGGGTATTAAGATATCTTGGTCGAATAACACGGCAAATAAATAACAAGATTTTTTTTCCGAACAGAAACAAATTTGAACCCCCCCCCCCAAAAAAAAAATGCACAAGAAAATACAATTTTTTAATTAAAGCAAGATTTTTATAAAGTAGAACTGGGGAAAATGTGAGTGATTTTTTGGAATGAAATATAAGAAAGTGAAGAAAAAATGAAATTCTTATGATAAAAAAATGTGAAAAAGTGTCACTTGAATGAAGTGATGTAACTGTTCAATCGGAAACATCGTTTGGTGTGTGAATTTGTTTACAGCGCACGCGTATCAGATATTCTTGTGCGCACGCGCACCAGAAATTCTATAATACAAGTCTTTATATCTCGGAAACTACTTGTTTCTGTAAAATTTCAATGAGATTTTCGTCTTCAGCATAGGGGAAAACTTTTAAAGTCACATTTTTTAAAGAAATTTGTGGATTGTTGGTCACGGATAAATACTTGTTCATAGCGCACTTCAATATCAGTGGCGCAAATAACGTGTTCATTTTTGGGGGCAGAAAACGTTCATGGAAAATTTAAGCTTTTCCAGCCTTCTGCTGTTGACTGGCGATCTTTCTGCTCGGAAGTTTGCGACAACTTGTTACAAAACTAAGACCCAATAGGAGACCAGGGTCGAAATCAATGAAATTTTAATTGTTCGACGAAAATGTAACTGAGAAAGAGTCCTCAGTCAAATTTGAGGGCACTGAAAGGATTTCCAAACGGAATTTCGCGATCGCTCTGACAGGCCACAACGACCGGAGAAACGATAATCTACATGTGATATTCGTTTTCAGCATACCCTAAAACCAATAAAGTAATTTTAAAGGTGAGGGTTAAATTTGAATGTTCTCTCCTTTTATTTTACTAGCATGGATGCCCGGCGTTGCCCGAGTTTTTAGAGGTGTGTGTTGAGCAAAAAAACAAACAAACAAAAAACAAGTAGTAGTAGGAAGGCAGGCTCGAACCCGTACCGCGAAGGAGGCACAGAACGGGAAAAAACGTGACGTCTTTGCTGTTACGACCACTGCCAAACAGGAAATGACGTAGGTTTAAATTAAGGCTGGACAATCGAAAAAAGGGGAAGACTGTGGAAAATATCGGCGAAAAAATGTGGCCCCTCCCTGTAGAAAAGTGCCCAGTTGAGGGTGAAGAAATTAATGTTTTAGCCAATTTTTCGATATTTGTCGTCTGAAGGGTCGAGGTTCAAAACGATACTGATCTTGTGAAAATCCGTAGCCTCTGTCGAAAGTTTTAGACAGACATGCAAACATACGTACATACATTTATATATTGGTAGCTCAAATTTTCGACCTAAACCGATTAAAAAGCTTGCCCTATCACTGAATACCCTTTATGTAAAATTTCAAATGTTTAGTCCAGAAATTGTCTGAGTAATTTTGTAGAGACTGAAGAGGTCAATTGTTTTTAACTTTGACCCCTATTATGACCCCTTAACATTTATTGTTTTGGGCTCAAATCATGTTATTAAGTTAGATCCAGGTCCAAGGAACCTATATCTAAAATTTCAATTGTTTATACCCAAAATTGTCGGAGGAGTTTGGTAGAGTTCTCAAAGGTCAAATCGTTGAACTTTGACCCCTTAATTAATTAATACGAAATATTGGTAGAAACCGTAGAGGTCGAAATTTTTTTAACTTTCACCCCAATTTTAACCCCTTAACATTTATTGTTATCGTTATTTATTGTTTTGACCTTTTGCCAGCCAAATTTTTGCCCAAAAACTGATTAAAAAGCTTGCTGTATGTCTGAATACCCTTTATGTAAAATTTAATATGTTTAGACCCAAAATTGGCTTTATAGTTTGCTAGAGACCGCAAAGGTAAAATCTTTTGGACTTTGACCCCTTGGAATCAAATTTTCAGCAAAAAAAAAAAAAAAAAAACGATTAAAAAGCTTGCCCTATGTCTGAATACACTTTATGTAAAATTTCAAATGTTTAGACAAAAAATTGTCTAAGTAATTTGGTAGAGACCGCAGAGATCAATTTGTTTAAAACTTTGACCTTAATTATGACCCCTTAACATTTATTGTTCTGGGTTCAAATTAAATTAGTTAGATCCATGTCCAAGGAACGTATATCTAAAATTTCAAGTGTTTAGACCCAAAAGTTTCCTGTCTGTAGACCAAAAGCTCTAGGAGGAGTTTGGTAGGCAAAATTTGTTAAACAAAAATATATACTATCGAGAGTCCTCACAGGCCACAGGGAGATTCAGCCTTCCTGAAAAAGTGCCAAGCCGTGCTAAAACGACTACCAACGCCCAGCGACCTTGTGACTGTCACCTGTAGGGAACTCCACAAGGATCTAGTGAGGAGGGCTGCCGACAACTCGCTATGCGCACGCTTAGGTTGGTAGCAGAGTGAGATCTGCTCCGCGTGGAGTTGGGCACCAGGTTTGAGTCATCTGAACAATTCGGAGTTCTCTCTGACCTGCCGATTGGCCCGAAACGCGCTTCCCCTCAACAATATACAATGTAGTTCTTGTTTCTTGGAGTCGCCGGCCTGTCCTCGTTGTGGGACGACGGCCGCAGAAACAACTGATCACGCATTTTTCGATTGCCGCGAACTCCGCCAGTACTGGTCGTATGTTGGTGAGGTGACGGCTCGCATCAACCCCAAACATCCTCGCCCGATTACTGTATCAAATGTAGTGGACAACGTGAAGCTGTCATGGAACCAGGAGAGACAAATGGTCTGCATCACAATCCTGGCCATGGCGAGAATAGTGATTTGGACGTCGAGACTGCAAGATGACCAGAGAGGTGCTGCCTTTTTCTGATCAGGATCTAATCGCTTTCTTTAAACACCAACTACGGGTAAAGATCAGATGCGACAGAAGAAGGCTGCATCCATGGCTTTTGAAAGAAGATGGATACATGTAGCAAGCCTGTGTGTACGAAGAGGGGCCAAATTTGAATACATGTTCCCCGCCTAGTTGTGGAGCATGCGGTTCTAGGGTTTCCGTCGGACCCCCGCCCCTTTCTAATTTTACTTCCTTCAGCCTCTCAGCCAGCTGAATAAATTTTGTTTCCCTTATTAGAAAGCCTCCAAGACCTCCAACCTCCAAAAACAACAATATTTTCTTTTGCCCGCACCCTCTCGAGATTCAACCTATCTTGGAGAAAATCAAATTAAACACCAACACACCCCGCCCTCACCGCCAATTTTTTCTTTTCTCCCCTATTTAGGACACAACTCCTCCCCGCTCCATTAAGAGGCTGCCTGCGAAACCCTGGTTCCTTTACAAACCAGAGTGAAACAGGTGGTCCAGCATTTCAGACAGGGTTGGGAGGGCCTTACTAACCGGGTTTTTTTTTTTTTCCATGTCCTTCAACACAAATGAAATTTTATTAATATTGTTATCTTTTTGTATTTTTTGATATAAATAAAAAATGTTTTAAAATTGGGTTTAAGTAGGACACCCCCCTCCCACCACACACACATAAATACAATTTTAAAAGGGTAAACATGATAAATGCTAAAATTTTAAAGGGTAAACATGATAAATGCATGATGCTGGCGGAGAGAGAAATCTTTTAAAATTTCCAATAGAGACAAGTTGGATCAACCAACCTCACCATCCTCCCTTCTTTCTGAGTTGGCCTTGTGCTTAAATTTTTTGTTCATTTTTCCAATTATATTTTTTCCTGTGAATAAAAAATTTAATATCTCAAAGTGTAGTATCTGTTCTGCAGATGCTGCACTTAATGTACTTTGTCCCGGTCAATTGAGGGGAAACCCTCTATACTGGGACAATTATTATTTTGGTCCCAACCAGAGTGCCCCTTTTGCCTTTTTTTCGGGGAGCTGGTTTAACCCCACATTAAAAACGACCTTGTGTCACATTTTGCTTTGGTGGGAAAACAAATAAATACTAATAGAAAAGAGGGTTTTTAATATGAATATCAATACACACACAAAAAAAAACGAATTTATAGGAGTATAGATAGAAGATAGATTTACCACAATTTTCTTTAAATGACGACTTTTATAGGTTTTCAACTATTGCTGAATACGAAAATCACATTGAAATTTTGCAGAGACAAGTAGTTATCGAGATATAAAGACAAAAAATGACCAATTCTTTGGAGGGGGGGGGCAGTGTCAGTCTCAGAAAAGTGAATTTTTGGCGGACTGTACAAGATTTCCCACCCCTAAAAATGCGCGTTTTTCACCTTTTTTCTAAGTTTTTTCTCACGATTATCATAGGTTACGGACTTAAATGTCATATTAAAAGAAAAAATGTTGAACAAAAATAAATTTAATGACTAATAAAACGGGGTTCTAATTACGTGACACGTCGGGAAAGAAATTGGACCGTAAATCAGAGAGCAATGAAGTAGAACTTTATAACGAGACAGAGACCCAAACGACCTGCCCCAGCGTAGTATAAACACCCTCCAATCACTCATGTTAAGAACGGCTTTCGTAATAACCCCCCAACTTTCCCATGTTTAGAACGGCTTTCGGGGTCGGGAGTGCTTATGCCGAAAGCCGTTCTTAACATGGGGAGGTTAGGGTGTTTATAATACGTTGGGGCACGTCGTAAAAATTTACCGAACCAACCCCCTTCTTAAAAGTCATTAAATTTATGTTTTCAAAATTTTTTCAGTTTATATGATACTTAAGTCTGTAATCTATGATAATCGTCCAAAAAAAAGTGTTAAAACAATTGTAAAACACATATTTTTAGGAGGGGGGGGGCGCTGTCGTACAAATCCACCAGATATTTCCCCCCCCCCCGTTAGGTAGCAGATGGAAGGGAAAGGGGGAGTCTCAGAAAAGTGCATTTTGTTTCCACTAGATGGTACTGTCGATCATAGATAAGTAGATTTGTTTATAGCGCTCGCGCGCTCGTAAAATGATGGCCACCAAAGAATACAATGCATAATACAGTTTTTTATATCTCGATAATTACTTATTTCTGCAAAATTTCCATGCGATTTTCGTATTCAGCATAGTCAAAAACCTTTAAAAGTTGTCATTTTAAAGAAAATTGTGGAGGTGAACCTAATGTAAAAATTTACCGAAAACAGCGTATATTTTCAGCCCTCAATTTTCGGGAATTGTAGCTTATTTTCTTTCTTTCTTTCTTTTTTTTTTTTTTTTGACACCTCCTGGACTTATTTTTTCTCCCCTTTCTTTTATATTTTCTCCTCTCCTCTCGCTTGCACAGAATTTTTTTTTTTTTTTAATTTCTTTTATTTTTTAAATTTTGTTTCACGTTTTCTTAACTAATTAATAAAGTATCCTGAACACAATTCGTTGTCAATGTGGAATTCATTTGAGTTTATTATGTCTGCCCAATGCACACCCTCCGAAGTCTGACTGCTCAAAGTACTGCAGGTATCGCAAGCAAGATTTCTGAAGAATAAATGACGAGAAGCAGAACAATTATATAGTTCTATCCAATACGAAGTATTCACATAAGTCATTAACAATGATTGCTCCCTAACAATAGCAAGTGGTGTTCTCTGGAGTCTAAGTGACAACAAGTCTTTCCAGATTTCTTGCACTTTCCACCTCTTTCAAGATTTATTGCAAATCACTTTGCATTATTACAACAGGCGTTTATTTCTCACTGGCATCAATCGTTGGTCTTTTCTGGAATTTGAGTGAAAGTCTTTTTTTTTTCATTTTGGTGATCCATGTGCGCGTGTGTGCGCGTGTGTGCGCGCACGCGCGCACGAGCGTGCGCGCGTGTTGTTTTGTTTTTTTTTCGGTGAGGAGAGTTACGTCAGTTTATAGGATTTCTGGCAGTTTCTGTTCCCTTGACTCTGTGTGACGTTTTTTCTACATATTTTCTGGTTGGTCTTCATCGGTTTGCTTTCATATTTGGAGATTTCCCTTACTATTTCAACTGTTTTTATTATTACCGTGTTGGTGGCGTATAGTCTCAATCCTTCTTTTGATTCCAATTATTATTATTATTGTTGTTGTTGTTGTTGTTGTTGCTGTTGTTGTTGCTGTTGTTGTTGCTGTTGGCTCACAAAGGAACCTTCACACAGATCATCAAAGATCTCTCCTTGAAAACTGCCTGTGATGTTCCCTGGAAGCTGAGTGACAACAAGTCTCCCCAGATTTCCAGTACTCTCCACCTCCTTCGACTACATTTGCAAATAAATTTGCATCATCGCAACAGCTGCCTACCATTGATCTGTCGTTGACAGCGGCCATTTAGTCTTCAATGGAATTTGAGTGGCAATAAGCCTCCCCAAGGTCCCAGTTCTCTTCGCACTCATCTGGCCGAGGTCTGGTCAATTCCTCAGTGTTTCCTTCCTCCTTGACTACTTGGTCTCACTCTTTGGGTTGGGGCAGTTATGTGGTAATGGGGGGATGGGAGTGGGTTAGAGAACTTATAGATATGCGGCTTCAATGTTCTTGGTTTCATGTAGTGCTTCATGTTTTGCTTTTGCAGCAGTTTGTCTGATCTGCACTTGTTGCTCCCATGTGTTAGTTTCCATATTCAAGTTTCAAGGGTTTTTCTTAATATTTCAACTGTTTCCATGATTGTTGTCCGTTGTATTTTCCACTCATTCCTTTGATTCCAATTTCTCCCATTCTGTTTTCAAAGTTTTTCGGAATTGTTCCTAGTGCTCCTACTATTATAGGTATTATTTTGATTTTCTTCATCTTCTATATCCCTTTCAGCTCTCTGGCTAGCTCTGTGTATTTGCACTGTTTCTCCTTTTCTTTAATACTCACCCTGTGGTCAGCTAGAACAGCAAAGTCTACGATTTGACAGGACTTTTCTTTCTTGTTAATTACTATGGCATCCGGTCTTCTTGCTTGGATGGGTTTATCTGTTTGTATGTCTATGTCCCATAGGATTTTGGGATTCTCGTTTTCAAGTACTGTTGCCAGCTTATGTTTGTACCACTTGCCTGTGCATTCGAGATGCAGTTGTTTGTATAATTCCCAGTGTACTAGCCTTCCCACTTGGTCGTGTCTGTTCTTGTATTCCTCTTGGGCCAGTTTGCTGCATTCACTGACTATATGGTTTATCATTTCATCTCTTTGTCCACAGAGTCTACATTTACTGTTTTCTTGTGTTTTGTCGGTCTTTGCTTTGGATTTTTTTTTTTTTTTTTTTTTTTAATTACATTTTCACCCCAAACAAGGCAAATTGCCACTTTGGTGTAGGGGGCTACTATCAGGGGCAACAACTACTGAGGTACTATGTAGGGATTTGGGCAGCAAGATGTCGGTTCACGTTACACTTGAACTTCTGCACGTCAGTACTGTTGGGGAAGCAGGGACCTGGAATGGAATTCCAGAGTCTAGCGGTTCTGGGGAAGAAACTATTGGAGTAAAAAGATCTTTTACATCTAGGGATCTCTACAGTGTGGGGGTAGGATTTAGCAGCCTGTCGGGTTTGTCGAGGGTGCTCACGTCGTGGGGGCACAAGTGATTGCAGTTCGTCGGAGCGTTCACCACTAAAATATTTGTAGAAAAGACAGAGAGATGCAACATTTCGTCGATGGGACAGAGGCTGAAGCTTAGATGCCAGTTCAGGGCCTATCAGGTTTGCACTCTCTTTTGAACCTTGTCAAGGAGCGAGAGACTAGTAGCAGATGCACCAGCCCAGATGTGACAGCAATACTCCATACATGGGCGAATGGTGGCCTTATAGAGGTACAAGATACTTTCGGGTGTTAGTAGTTTTCTAGCACAGTAGAGAGAGCCCACCTTTCTTGCAGCGGCCCTGGCAATGCCTTCAATGTAATTGTTCCAACTCATGTTTCCTGTGAACGTTAGGCCAAGGAGTTTGAAAGATGTACTCTCAGATAAAGAGTCGTTGGCCATTGCTATAGGTGGTAGAGAGGGTTTCTTGTAATTATTGAATGAAACTAGTTTAGTCTTGGAAGCATTGAACGCGACCAACCACTTTTGTTCCCATTCCACCACAGATTGGAGGTCTTACTCTAGTGTTTCTGCCATTTCTTTAGAAATGTGTTCCTTCGTCTTCCTGTCGTGCCTGCCATAGAGTGTAGTGTCATCAGCATATATACCCATACTCAGAGGCAATTTTGTCGGGGAGGTCATTTATGAATATCAGGAACAATAGAGGTCCAAGGATAGAACCCTGGGGCACCCCCGTATTTATATCATATTGTTTAGATGTACGACCGTCAAGGACAACCTGGATTTTTCTCTTATCTAAGAAGGATTTAATTATGTTAAGTATTCTACCAGTGATACCGTATGATCTAATTTTCCTGAGGAGACCCTCATGCCATACCCTGTCAAAAGCCTTAGATATATCTAGAGCTACCGCTCTGCCCGCCCCCGTTTTGTCCAGTGCATGGTATATACGTTCAGAGATCACAGTTAGGATGTCTGCTGTGGAACAGGCTTGTCTAAATCCATATTGTTTGTCAGTCAGAAGTTTAGCATCTGTAAGATGATGGACTAGAGCATGGTTAATTAAGGTCTCAAATATTTTTGCAAAAAGTGGGAGGAGGCTAATGGGGCGATAATTTGATGGGTCAGTCCTTTCGCCAGAATTCTTGAATACTGGTACAACAGAAGCAGTTTTCCAACAGCCCGGAAAGCAAGCTTCATTAAGGCATTTGTTGTAGAGTTTGGAGAGAACTAGAGCTACTTCGGCTGAGCACTTTTTTAATAGCACAGCTGGGATACGATCGGATCCACATGCTTTTGAAGTGTCAAGGTTTTTTATGATAGCATGCACCTGAACAGGGGTGGTTTTCAGATCGTCTAGCATGGCGTCTGTCCGCATAGAAAAGTCAGGTAGGGGGTGGTTGGAAGGGTCCGGTGTGGAGTTTGAGGCAAACTGACTGGCAAGCATGTTAGCCTTGTCGGTTGCTGAGGAGACAACCTCGTGATTGTTGGTTAGTGGGGGAATTGTTGATTGCCCATTATTTACTACACTGTTGTAGATTTTCCAGAAGTTTCGAGTTCCTAGTTTTTGTGCTTTGATGCGCTTTTTAGTGGTTTCCGTAAATTCTCTCTTAGCTGTCGCTATTTCTTTCTTAACGTTATTTCTAGCTTCTATATACTTCAATCTGTTTGAACTGGACTTATGTCAGTTAAACGTACGGTATGCATGCTGCTTTTGAGCAATGGCAGTTGCACAAGTCGACGTAAACCATTGGAGAGAGTGGGGCTTACTATAAAATTTCCGCATGGGAACATGGGCTTCGATTGCAGTTTTGAACCAGTCAGTGGTCTCGTTTGCACATTGTTCAGCAGGAAGAGAAAAAATATTTCTCCATGGGGCATCTCTAATTAGTTCCCTGATGGCTTCCCAGTCAGCCTTTTTATAATATCTCGTTGTTTTGAGCACTGGCTCTTCAGTTTTGGCTCTAGAGTTTAGGGCGATTTCAACCATTATCACTGCATGATCAGCGTTCCCGAGTGGGCTGTGGGCCTTCGTTATGCAGCCATCGGGAACTGTGGTCAAAAACAGATCTAGAAGTGATGCGTGTTGTTCTTCCTGGTCAGGGAAACGGGTTGGAAACGTAACAATTTGTGATAGGGAATGAGATATAGTGAAGCTATGAGTTGTGCTGCCTGCTGCATCTGTGTGAGTAGAGAATCCAAGCCAGTTTTTGTGGTGGACACCAAATACATGTATTTGTGCGCTAGTGTCGAGGGACAGTGCCGTGTCTATGCTGTCAGAGACTTTGTTTATTATGGTGCAGTCCTGAGTCGAAGGAGAGCGGTAGAGAAAATAATAGTAGCTAATATTGTGTTGCATGTTTAGTCTAAAGCACATAACGGCTTGATCATCTATTTCTAGGTTTGTTTCTCTAGTCAGGGGGAGGGTATTACGAATGTAAACTCCAAGTCCATGCATGTGTCTGTCAGAGTCCTTACGGCAGAGTGGGAGATATCCAGGCATGTTAAAGTGGTTAGAGGGGATGGAGGAGTATAGGTTAGTCTCACTTAGTGCCCACACCAGTCGTAACCAATGTTTGACTGTCACGGTCGGTTGAGGTGATAGATACTATCAACATAGTTGACAACAAATCATCAACATTGTCAACAACGTGATCATCTCAGACATCATAATTCAATCGTTGTCCACCCAATGTCACATTTACTACTATTGAAGATATTTTTGGTAAAATTATTTGTAAACACATGGACAGGTTCCAGGTGAGAATTGTCTGAAGATAGCGGTTTCAATCCTACCCAAAAGCTGGCCAGAGGCTTACTTGGCCAAAACGTGGTGAGACGACAACAACAACTACGGAAGGCAGTAATTTCAGTGGATGCAGTCAGAAGATTCAGAGTTCCTATGGCGTCACGGTTACCACCTGACGAAGGCCAAAGGAATAGTTGGCCGAAACTTTGTGAAACAACTAAGAAAAATGATGAGGATATAATGGTCCGCAATAAAATAAAATTAATAAATAATACTCATCTCAATAATGAATTCCAATACATGGACAAACATATATACATTTGATTTCATTTACATAGATGTTCAACAAAAACGCACAAAAATATTCGAGCGATAATTAACTACGTGCCTATTTCATTGATATGCCATAATGTTGAAAGTTTGAAAAGTGAATATCGGTATCACAAGAATAAGGTGAAATTCCTATTACATCCGGGTAATTCATAACCTTTACAAATAAATAATGCAATTGCAGTGCCTATTCTACACGTTAGGGGTTTTCTCTTCTCGGTCAGTAAAGAACTCCTTCTTGACCGGGGCAATTTTAAATTTTGCCCCAATCCAGAGTACCCTATTTTGGTGAGCTTGTATTTCTCCACATTGAAGACCTACCTTTTCTCTAAGTCTTCCCTCATGGTGAGGCAAGTAAATGCTTGTCGCATGCGGCTGGAAAACACGAACAAGCAAACAAACATACAAACAGACAAACAAAAAACAGACAGATAGCGTATCTAGCTATGTTCATGGACGCATGTCATTTGTAAACAAACACCTTGGTTTCTTTTCATTTAATCCCAGTATGATTTCAATAAGTCTAATCCGATGTTGCTAATCACTCAAATGACGGATGATCCGTTGCATTATTTAAACAGTTTATTCAGTAAGTTTTAAACAATCTCAAATCCCGTCGGCTATTTTTTTATTCTTATTTTTATTTTTATCAGACGCAGATATCAAACAAAAATGACAAAACTTTAAGCATAAAACTTCACGAAATGACATAAGTATCATGTTTGTAGGAGAGCGTGTAAATCCTTGGCAAAACTAAAATAACAAATTCATTTTACGCATGTTGAAAAAAGTATCAAGTAATGACAATACTCGATCATTAGTTTTAGATAAAATCGAGAAGAGAGATTTATTTATCTTAAAATTAAGTTTCACGTGAATTTGCTGATTTAAAAATAAAAAGTTATTTTATATTTTTTTTATTTATTTTGTCTAGTGTGCACATCTCGATAAAGAGCCGTGAAGTACAAGTCTAGTGGCTTCACATAACTCATGAAAAAAAAAACCCCAAAAAAACAATGCAAGTTTCCAGCCCCAACATTTACATAACTAAACTTTTATTAATGAATAAATGAGTCATGGATCATTTAGTGCGGTGGTGCGTTCTACCACGGTCACCGAGAGTAAAAAGAAGGCCTGTTAACTTGTGGGAACATGCCAACCGGATGCTAACGTCTCCAGCATAAGAGAAAAAATGAAAAATCGTCTTTTGCACATGGCTCCACGCATCGCTTCCGTTTGGAAAAAGAAAAATAAGATAACCACAAAAGAATTATCAACCAATGGCAGAGCTCCGCGCCGAAAATAAAGGCCTAAAATATCACAGTCGCTGGGAGCCGGTTTGCCACTATAAAATGAGGGGACCAAAAAGGAGGAAGAGGAGATTCGCCCAGCTGCGTCAGTGAACGCACGGACATTCTTCCACCCGACCTAAAGAAATGAAGAAGAAAAGGAAAAGAAAGAAGAGATTCGCCCAGCTGCGTCAGTGAACGCACGGACGGATTCTCCCACCCGACCTAAAGAGATGAAGAAGAAAAAGAAATAAGGTACCAGTGAACTGAAGCCGACTACGCTTCATGTTATGGGCGAAAACGCCTTCAATTCTAACAATGCCTATTTCGCACAAACCAAAGAAAAAGAAAAGGAGAAAAAGATAGGAGGCGAAGACGCCGTGCTGCTAGAGGTTGATGAAAGAAGTCGCCGCTTCCAAGTTAAAAGCCAGGACACATATCACCGACAGTAGCACGACCGGCCACCCACTTACCACCCTCATCGTCCGAAAAGATAAGTACGCTTACGAACATTCTTTCTTTGTTAAATTATACAAGCCTACAAAAGTTCATTCCTTACCAATGCATACACACCTACAAATATCCTACGAACACTTTACCTCTTCTAATTAAAACTGTCATTAATAAATAAAACCGGTTCTCAACTTCAATATTCGTCTGTCCTTAATTGCATGGCGTCAGATTCTACATATTTCAAACGTTGTCAATTAAATGTATTTTTTGTTGTGACCTCTATGGCCTCATTTCCTTCACCCCTTCTCCATCTATAAACCAAATAAAAACACCTCCGGGCCATAAACTAAAAAATGTCTGCAGGCAAGGTAGGTAAGATGTGTCAGACTGTCAGTACTATATGAGGGCCATTTGAAAAATAGCAATAAAACATTTTTTTAAAGAAAAGGAAACAGTTCGATTAATACTAAAACTGAACTTTATTCAATATGAAATATAAATATTATCTATGTAAAATTAAGTAATTTTAAAGCAATATACAATTTAATATTTGTTGCGGTTTCAAAATCACCGCCTACATTTTTTTCTTTCTCTCTTCGCCCCCGCTGTTTCTCTTCACTTAAACAAAGGACACGATTGGCTAAACGCGAGTTAACGTATGAAAAATATCCGCGTTCAGTGAATACATTCACCTCCCCTTTCTCTTTTCATCATCGATTTCGGTACACACGTCGGAATTCAAATATGTATGATTTCAATCATGCTTTTTATTTTAGATTTAATATATTAACAACTCCATTTTATTTCAGTATTTAATTTGTGTATTTCTGTTTTATTAAATGCTAGCTTTTTTTTTTTTTTTTTTTTTCCTCGTACATATGTTTATTTATCTACCGAGTTGATAGCAAAAATTACGAATTATACTCATTTTTAGTTCGTGTGAGGGGAATCTATCACCATACTTTCCCTTAAACACGTCTGTTGGACTTTTATTAAGTACAATACTTAATAGTTTTTTTTGTTTGTTTTTTTTTAATGGAGAGTAGAAAACGCATTGTGGATGCGTTATCGGCAGCTCCTGTTACTCTCGCTTCTTCTTATTTGTCCCTCAGTCTTCATTTTTTAAATGAGTGATTTTTCGGACAAAGGGAGAAGAAAAAGCTGTTTTCTAGGTTGGCAGTATTTTTGCGAACAGTTGGCTGAGAGGGCGGAAATTTTCTGTTTCTATGTCTATCCTTGTAGCCATGTCACTAGTAAGGGTGCTGGAGGTAAACGTTTTTGTCTGGGCTGATGTTATCCGCCTGATAGTCAGGGACCCGAACCTTGGATTAACCACTAAGGAGGCTGTCCTATCAGCAGGTGCAAAGTACTGCTGTATTGCCATTTGGTGAATGGATTCTGAACCATGCAGTAGCTTCTGGTGGGGCCTCTCGATGCCATACTAGTGGGTAATTGTTACGGCTTTACCTTATCATTAGCTACAAATAAAAAAAAAATTCTTCGTTTCTTTTTCTCTCTTAATTTCCCCTCTCTGTCCTGCTCTAAGTAAATCTGTCGACCTAGTCCACAAATTCCAAAATTTCATCATGACAAGTTTCAAGAAAAAATACACGATTAAACCCGGTTCTCCAACTTCCAACGTAGACCCCTACTACCATGTCTCCTTCTCCAACATCAGGGGTCTTCGTTCTAACCTTCCAGAGGTTGAAACCCAATTACAGGAGACTAAACCAGACCTTTTATTTTTAAGTGAAACTGGCATTGGACAGGCTATTTCCCTAGATGAGTTTGCAATTTCAGGATACTCTAACTTAACTTCTAAATCTGACCCCCAAGATCGCCATGGGCATGGAATATGTGCCTATATTAAAGATAGCTTTCCATGTGGGAGGGACATCTCCAGGGAAGATCCTAACTTACCCTATATGTGCTTCCGGGTTGCTTTAGCTCACACTACTGCATTTATATTTACTCTCTATCGCCCCCACAACAGCGGAGTTACTATCTTTCAAAGCATATCTGAGAAAATTGACCAAGTCCTTTCTACTTATCCTTCAGCTAACATTCACATATGTGGAGACTTCAATGTTCACAACGTCGAATGGTTGACCCACTCAAACAAGACCGATGATGAGGGGAGGTTCTGTCATGATTTCTCCATTGCCTATGACCTCACTCAGATTGTTCAGGAACCTACCCGTGTGCCCGATAATGACGGCCAGTATGCGAGCCTACTAGACCTTTTTCTCACAACTTGCCCTGAACTATGTTCAGTTTCTGTTTTGTTGCCTCTTGGATCTTCCGACCACTCTGTTGTATCAATCAAGATAAAAATGAAATGTAATAAGTCCCCAGACGTACCTCTTCATCGTACAGTATATCGATACACTAAGGCTGACTGGGATAGCTTCCGTACATTTATATCTGATCTACCTCTGCATTCCATGTTTAAAAAGGATGTGTCCTCTATAGTATTAGACCTAACTGAATGGTTAATTGTAGGTATTGACCATTTCATACCCTCTAAAAAGTTTCAGCAAAAACCTAACAGCCAGCCATGGTTCTCTCCAGAATGTGCTGCTGCCATTGCGCACAGAAATCACTTTTTCCACTGCTTCAAACGTAATAGATGTATGGAAACTAAAGCCGTTTTCAGGACTGCCAGCAACCATTATAAGAAAGTAATAAGGAACGCAAGAGTGTTGTATGCTCAATCTGTTAAGTCCAAAGTAGCTGAGCAGCGGCTTGGTTCCCACCAGTTTTGGCAAATAGCAAACAGAATCCTGAACAGAAGCGTGTGCTCCATCCCAACTATTATCAATGGACCTGAGGTAATCTCGTCAGCATCAGACAAAGCCAAACTCTTTGTCAAGAACTTTGCAGCTAATTCTACCCTTTGCGACCAAGGCCGCCAACCCCCAATATTTCCTCCTGTATCAGAAAACACGCTATGTGATATATGTATATCTGTATGTGATGTTGCGAAGCTAATCAAAAACCTTGATTCGAGTAAAGCAACTGGCCCTGATGGTATTCCAATTATAGTACTCAAAAAACTTCAACCTGAATTAGCGCCTATACTTACAAAACTGTTTAAACGTTGTCTTAAGGAGAATAGTTTCCCATCTCCCTGGAAAATCTCATCAGTATGCCCTGTATTTAAGAATTCAGGTGATCGCTCATCCCCCTCTCAGTACAGGCCAATAAGTCTCCTGTGCGTCATGAGTAAGTTGCTAGAATCTGTGTTAAATACAGAAGTAAGCAAACATCTCAACAAAAATAACCTTCTTAGTGACACTCAATATGGTTTCCGTTCTGCTAGATCTACAGCAGATGTCCTTACAGTTATATCGCATAGGATTAGCAAATCTCTCGACGGTGGCAATCTTTCTAGGGCAATTGCTCTTGACATATCTAAAGCCTTTGATAGGGTATGGCATAAAGGTTTACTTCATAAGATCGCTAGCTATGGTATAGCTGGAAAAGTCTTCTCAATTATTAAATCATTTCTTTCTGATAGGTTCATAAGAGTAGTAGTTGAGGGGCAAAAATCAGAAGCTCACAGTATTAATGCCGGTGTCCCTCAGGGATCCATCCTGGGCCCAACTCTTTTCCTGATCTACATTAATGATCTTCCAAATCATATCCTTACATCATTTGTAGACATTTATGCTGACGACACTACCATTTATGGTAGCACATCTAAGACAGTAAACGACCAAGTTCTCTCCAATTCTCTCTCCTCTGATCTTGAGCACGTAGTACAATGGGGAAAGGAGTGGCTGGTTACTTTTAATGCATCTAAAACCAAGCTTCTCTCTTTACATCATCAACATTCTAATTCACATTTGTCATCAATTGAAATGAATGGCTCTCGTCTTCAGGAGGCCTCAAGTTTTGACAAGCTTCTGGGCTTGACCATTACTCCTGATCTTAAATGGAACACGTATATCAAATCTGTTGCCAAGGCCGCTGGAAAAATGGTGGGATCTTTCTATCGATCCAATAGATATCTCACTGCTGATGCTATTCTCTACCTATATAAGAGCCAGGTACGTCCAAGGATGGAATACTGTTGCCACATCTGGGCAGGAGCTGCTAGAAAGGACTTGTCCTGCCTTGATAGAGTTCAAAATAGACTTCGTAGTCTCGTAGGAGATGTCCTTTTCTCCTCCTTGCAACCTCTATCTCACAGAAGAGATGTTGCGAGTTTGTCTCTGATGTATCGTTATTTTCATGGAAAGTGTTCAACTGAGCTTCAATCTATGGTCCCCCCTCGCCAAACTTTCACAAGAAACACTCGTCTAGCTGTAAACATTATCAATAATTTCCCCCACTCTTTATCTGTGCCTAAACCTAAACGTAGATTCCATGAACAAAGCTTCTTTCTTAGAACTGCACGCCTGTGGAATTGTCTTCCGTTTTCCTGCTTTCCGGCTGACTACAATATGGTTGTGTTCAAGTCTAAAGTAAATAAGTTCTTGATGAGCCGTTCCATATAAGTTATTAAATTTACCAAATTTTCATTACTAATGATTACTATATTGACCAATTTCTACTGTACACTCTTTAACCCTTATCCTTGAGTGGCCTCTGGGCCTTGATAATGTGGTGACGCCTTTGTAAAAAAAAAAAAAAAAAAAAATGTAAACAAAACGCAAATAAAACAGGCTTTTCTTTTTTTGCTTTTAGACGAAATTAGTTTAAATGGAATCAACAAACTACAATCTACTTTTGATTGCATCAATTTCGTTCTAGAATTAATTAGAGTCGTTTGTTTGTCTTATTGGGAGCGACATCACTAACATCACGCTGGCTTAATGAATGCAGCCAGCCCCGGAACAATCAGGAGTCTCGGCACTGCAATCTGGGGGAAACGCCACATATAAGACCTTGGTCAATGTAAGGGCAACCCTTCATACCAATTGTCACTATCCTACTCCCCTACTCCCCGGGGAGCTGGTCCCCATTTCCCCTTCACTCCTCTCATTAAAAATTGGCCTTGTGCCTAATTTGCTCGGTGAGGGAGCAAATAAATACCAACCCTTCATACCAATTGTCACTCTCCAGCTCCCCTACTCCCCAGAGAGTTGGCCCCCATTTCCTCTTCACTCCTCACATTAAAAATCGGCCTTGTGCCTAATTTGCTGGGTGGAGGAGCAAATAAACACCACCCCTACATATAAGACCATTGCCCTTGTGGCAATCAGTTATTGGTCAATGTAGGGGAAACCCTTCATACCAATTGTCACTATCCAGTTCCCCTACTCCCCAGGGAGCTGGTCCCAATTTCTCCAATCTCTCCACATTAAAAAACGGCCTTGTTCCTAATTTGCTCAGTGGGAAAGCAAATAAATATACAGACCCAGCTGGGGGAATAGGAGGAGGCTCCCGAAATGGCGATGTTGACGCTACCATTCATGTCGACTGAATCCACCAGCTGAAGGATTCTCAGCGACACCAGCCGTCTCAGGAGCAGTTCAAACATCCCTTATCAGGGCTAATAAGTTTTTTCACTAATGTGATTCACTACTGCTTGCCTCCTGAGACCCACCAGGAGTGAACTTCACTCCCAGTCTCCAGTGCTTCGAGTCCACTCCAGCAGCTACCTGCTCATTCCCGCAGCCTTCCAGCCCTTGGTGCCTCCAGCTCGCTCTAGCGCCTCCTGCTTCTTCCTGCAACTTTGCACGCACCTTGCTCCTTTGGCTTGTAACCTTGCTTGCACCTCGCTCCTCCGTCCTACAACCTCGCTTGCACCTGGCTCCCTACTGACCATCCGTTCCTTAACACTGATCCTCCGTTCTCAGTGTCCACCATCCGTTCCGAATCCATCCTGACGTCCAGCCGATTGTTTCAGATCCAGCGAGCAACCCTGAACCATGCTACGTCTAAAGTACCTGTTCCAGACCTCCAGACCTTAGCCTCCAGTGACGTGCGACCTTCCAGGCGACCAGCATCCAGATCATACAATTTTTCGCTTCCTCTGAAAATAAAAGGCGAACCCTCGTCTTTAACCAAACAACCTGTGTCTGTCATTCTTCTTTGCTGTTTATTTTTTGCCCGTGTCTACCTTGTTGTTGGGTCGATTGTCCCCGGACGACCGGCCCCGCAACATGCTGATAAAACTGAATTATGAATTTAGGGAACAAACAATTAAAGAAACATTAAGCACAAATAGTTTTGGCCTTCAGAACAAGATCACAGTGCAGTATCTGTTTTGATACTACACTTTACATTTTCTGTCCTCGGTTGGTGAAGGAGAAATCTTTCATGAATGAGATTATTTTTGTTCCTATCCAGAGTGCCCCTTATTAGGAAACTGAATTTTGCCCACAAGATTATATGTTGAAATATTTAAATAACTATTACTTTAAATACAGAAATTATATTTAAAGTTTTGGTTTTCTGCTTTTCTATGTCCATTTTTTCCCCATGTTTTTCATCAAAATGTGTTGCGTATTAGTTGTCACACAGGTCATCATCAGTTATCGCTCACGGAAAAAAATCTGTGGTGTTCCCTGGACACCAAGTGACAACAAGTCTCCCCAGATTTCCTGTGTTCTCCACCTCTTGACCACTTGTGCAGATGATTGCATGTTATCGCAACATCTGTCGTCACTGATTCTCGTTGGCATTGGCCATTGGTGTTTCCTGGGGTTTGGGCGACAAAATGCCTCCCCAAGGTACCAGATTTGAACTGCACAATTCCAGTGGAGATTTGGTTAGTACTCTCCCACCTCGGTCTTTCCATCCTCCCTGACCCTTCACAACTAGTTGGTGGCGCCAGTCGATGTCATCTACACCAGTTTTTTATTATTATTAATATTATTATGATAATCATAAAGGTGCTTGTGCAGTGTATACACGTGTATTTAAATATTATTTTCAAGTTAAATTAAATTTTAGGTTTGTATTACTGTACAAATAGATTCGAAAAAGTTGTCAAAAAACAAATATATAACAAATAAATATTATCAAAGGCAAGTTAAGTTACTTTTCTAACTGGATATGTTTTTAGGGGTTTGTATTATTATACACATATATTTTTTAAAAAGAAAAATGTCGGCATGCTCGCTATTGAACTCGTTAAGTTTGGGAAAATGAGTTCAAACAAACAAATTATACAAAATACTGTTAGAAACCCACCAAATATATATCCGCCTATGTCATGGTAACGTATATTGAGCGAGTTTCTAACAGTGTTTTGTATAATTTTTTTGTTTAAACTCGTTTTCCCAAACTACTGTGTGCGACAGCAAGCATGCCGCCATTTGCATTTTTCCAATACATCGATAAACACTGTTTTTCGAGCTGAATAAACACTTTACATTAAATAAAAACACTCAAAATTTATCCAGTTTGGTAGAAAAGTAACTTATCTTGCCTTTGTTGTTTTTTGACAACTTTTTCGAATCTATGTGTACAGTAAAACAAACCCATCATGTAAATTATTTACAGTTAAAATGTTATAAAAAGCAAAAACTTGAAGTTTTAAATATATTTCAAAGAAATAAATTACGCCTGGTGCTAAAATATTGAAAATTCACCGATTGTAAAAAAAAAAAAAAAAAACGGCCGTGAAAAATGCTAAAGTGAAAAGTTTTATTAAAAGAACTGACTGAAAAATATTATATAAAAATTGTTTGTTTTGCAGTAAAAAAAATAAATAAAATGAAATATTCGACTTTCTCCAATAGAAATAAAAGTTCAAAAACAAGTTCGCTTACTATCCCAAAGTGCAATTATAATAATTATTATCCAAATGGAGAATTGTTCTTTCTCTTTAGAACATACATGGATAATCGGTAACAGCCATATTTTTTATGCCTGTTAGCATGACCACGTGGTTGAATACCGGAAATTATCTGTACCTACAAGTTTATCAGGAAGTGATGTTACTCTGTCATGTTCACTTGCCTACTCTGTCGGTGGTGGTGGTTGTACATTGATGTATGCATTACATTAGGCACGGCCAAAAAAATGGGTGAAAACCAAGTTGTTGTTTTTTTAAAACAAATTAAAATCTATTAAAATCAATTATTCTTGAGCAACTTTTTTTCCAGAAAGATGAAAGCCTAAATTTTATCATATGAAAAGCAGAATAATATAAAACTTTTTTCTACTATTTTTAATAGAATTTTAAATTTTAAATCCCCCCCCCCCGCCCCAAAAAAACACCATTCGCCGCGATTTTTCTCTTAATGGATAACATATTTATATAGTTTTTAAAAAGTTTTTGAACCAATTCATTTTTTTTTTTGTGTAAATAAAATTTAGGATGATTTGCTATAAGAATATGCAAAAATATTATAACATAAGTAACTGAATTTCAAATAATTCCATCTTTTATCTCACTCTATAGATTTCGCGGGGCGAAATTAAATAATCAAAATTTTAATGATAATTTTGAAGAATCTCCGGTGGACATGAATAAATAAAGTCATTTAGTCCTGTAAATTTTCATGTATTTTTAACGTTTGTTTTGACGATTAAGTGAAGAATCAACTTTATAAGAATTTAATTCTTTTTTTCATAAGCGATACGCAGTTGTTGCCTACATAACCCCCGAAGTTAAGCAATAATGAGACTGGCCAGTACCAGATGTGTAACCATTTTGGGAATGTTAGGCACCGTATGTGTTGGAGACAACTCCTGCATCTAGTATCTCGCTTGGTCGTCTTGACCCTGTCTTGTCATTAGGACCAAGTGTTTCTGGACGAGAGAGTGTGGTGTTAAACTAAGTCAAGCGCAAGTCACAGCAAAAAGGGAAAGGGGGAGATAACAACTGAATGTAAATACAAACAACTGCTTGAAGGCCTTTATGGTCTACCATAGGTGAAGACATATCATGTAACGACAAGTTGCCGAAAGAAATTATCGTATTTTTAGCAAAATGCGCTGTTATTTATCGATTTTTTTTTTTTGTATTAATGCTTAAAAGCATTTCCTATTTAATGGTTTATTAGCAATATTGAACTCACTAAAAGAAAATCATTAATTTATTTTTCAAAGATTTAAAAGTAATATTTTTCACAAAAATTATGAAAATATATCTTCTTTTTTTTTGCTTATCTGAAAGAATAATTATTATTAAGATATGCAACCAATTTCACACCTCAAAACACAATGGATAAAAAATTAAACGCATTCAAAATTCGGATTTTCAACCTTAAAATCTAATATGTGCGCAGTTGTTTTTTGTTTTGTTTTGTTTAATCTACAATCCTCACCTTCCCACAATACAATATATTTTGTTGCTGTTTCAGATGATTATTTTAAGCATATTTATAACTAAAGAAGTGGGTTGTAGGCAAAAAATTATATAAATAAATATCGATTATGAAAAACAAAGTATATCGTTATAACATTCATTCTTCACTTAATAATCGGTGAAAATTTCGTATTGATTGGATAATTACTTGATTTTTGGTAAATTTTTAAAGAGAGACTTCGTCAAAAAATACTCCCTCTTTCCGTTTTGACCGTGCCTACATTACATAATTAGAAATGAATATACATAAACGATATGTCTCTTCCCTTCTTTATTCACGTCATTTATTTACGTCATTCTTTTACTCTCATCTTACTCTACTGCTATAACTCACTCGGTCCCCCTTACAAACCACTTTCCCATTTTCCTCTATATTACACAGTATGTAAGACATGCACTTCCACATACATACATACACATCTGCACAGATCATTCTACTCAGACTTTGTTATACCCATTCTCATGAACACAGTTTCATAGCGAACAGTAAATAAGAATGCGATACAAACAGATTATTTTTGTTTGAAAGATGTTTTCAAATTAATAATTAGAAAGATAATTCAATGTTGGAATATGTATATATAATTTCGTTTACTTTATTTCATCCCAAATAAGGCACACTTCCGCTGAAACATAAGGGACTACTGTGAATTAGGAGGCAGATTTATTGAAGCATCTTAAGTGGGTAGTTCAGCAGGGAGATGTTTATTTGCATTACATTTAAATTTATATATGATGCTATAGTCGGAGAAATAGGGAGTAGGCAAGTGGTTTGAGGAAAAAACGTTGTTAAAATAAAAAGATATGTCTGGGGTATATTGAATGGGGTGTGATTTTGCTGCTTGTCAGGGGTATTTATGTTAAAAGAGCACAAGTGCAGTAAGTTCATAAGAACACATTAACAATGGAAATACTTTGGGAAACAAAAGCACAATTTTTATTTCTTTTAATAAAATTGGATTTAATTATTTTTTGGATGTCGTTATTATTTGCTTCTTTTTATTGCTCCTTTGTTGCTTCCTTTTTTTTTCTCTCATTTATTGCTACCAAAAACTGATTTTGATGACGACCACAAATTCTCGTCAGTCGACAGTATGGCATATTTTCGAGCTGCTCCAGTTCTCGCTCACATTTCTAAAATTGGATATGGCTCTCTTCATGGTCACAATTAAAAAAAAAAAGGCGGCTTCAGCTCCAACTGCTTTTAAAAATTTGCAGCTCTTTTTCAGTGCTCTATACTGAAAATGTACTTTTCGATAGAAAAATTGGATAGACGTAATAAACGATTATAGATTAGGACTTTTTGTAATAAAAATCACAAAAGGATTATGCAGTTCATATATGAATGTCGTAAAAGATAAGATTATTATCAGTTGGCATTATAAGAGATGATATGACCCAGTTTAACTGATTTGTCAAAACATAGCGCTAAACTTAATTGTTTAGCTTTATCAGTCTTTGTCAGCTTCAGCCGAGGAATGCTTTACCTCAGATTCCATGGCATTTCTGAGATGACGGTTTCCCTGGTGATTGTAGTATGTCACTAGTCCTGTGCAGTTCTTGAAGTTCCATCCACCCAACTTTTGTCTTCTCTCTTTGAGAAGGGGTTGATTTATTATTAATTGCCTGAGGGAATGAAGACGGGCTACCAGGCATTTTTTGCAGGCCAGCGTGCTCCGCTGGTTCTTCAATTTTACTTTCCAACCCTTTCAATCGTGGGGGGGAGATAAATAAAATCTTGTGAGTTTTGTTTGTCTATTTTTTGTTTTTGTTTTTATTTGTTGTTGTAATTTATGCATTGTTGGCTCTTATTTTTGGAGTGTGATTGTTTTATTTTACGGCATATTAAATCTTAAATCAGACTTTAAATCAATGAATGATCCTTTATAATCTAGCTCTCAACCTTGAATCCGATTACCATTTCGAATTTTCAATTTTCAAATGACATAAAACGTTGTTTTTGTGGTTTATGAATACATTACAATATTATTACAAAACATTACAAATATAAATGCAATGCTGCCATCAAGAAAAGTTATGTTTGATTTTAGTATAGGGCTTTGTTTTCAGTTGTATCCCAGGACATAGAAGCAGACAGACATACAGAGACATTTAGCTCCCATAGAAAAACAATTTGGTTAACGGCTCTAAAACACTGGAATATCTTGGAAATAGGAAATCATTTTACATTCAATTTATGTGTGAAACTGATTTGTGCCTAATTTGCTCGGTGGGGGAGCAAATAAATACCTTGTTGTTCTTGGCCTTCGGGCCGGGATCAAAGTGTAGTATCTGTTCCGGCAGATGCTGCACTTAAGATAATTTGTACCAGTCAATGGAGGGGAAACCCTCTATACTGGGAACCGCCTGGGTAATACCTAGGAGGTCCACCCTCCCAGGCCTTGCCACCGGGCTTTCCGGTGGGGCAAGTTTATTGCTTGCTGCCTGAGGCGCCCCGACCGGGGAATGCCGACGGGGTTACTCAGGCAATTTTTAAAATTGCAGGAGTGCCCCTCCTTTAGGGGAGCCTGCGGGGTTCCCACTTTCCGGCCTTGTGCCACATAATGCTGATGTGGGCAGCATTTAAATAAAAACCCTCTATACTGGGACAATTATTATTTTTGCTAACCAAAGTGCCCCCTTTTTGCCTACTTTTAGGGGAGCTGGTTTTTACCTCACATTAAAAAACGGCCTTGTGCCTAATTTGCTTTGGTGGGGAAGCAAATAAATGCAATAAAACATAAATTTAGAGACCAGACAACGAGCAACGTGAAAACGGTGGCAGCAAAATAAAAAGTTAAACTTGTTCTAGCATTATTGATCTCATAATATTAACAATGATCTCTCCGAGAAACTCATATAGAAATTTAACAAATAGGTACAAAAATAAATTTGAACATTTTAAAAGATTTGATGAAGGAGTAGGCAAGTGAACTCTAGAATATTTACTTTGGTTTACCATAATTTACTATTTAAACGAAATTACATTAGACTTTCAGAGTCTAATGGTAAATTTGGGAATGGGATTCCTAACCGGTGATCTTGTGACCCTTGATTTTATGTTATAAATAAACACTCTTTTAATAAATAAACACATCGTGTTTGGTTCATATTTTTATTGTCAAGAAAAAAATGTAAAAGAATCGTTTTTAGAATTAGAAATAAGATTATAATTTTTCCGATTCTGATACCATAAAACGTTCTGATTTTTCTAATTCCCGATTCTGATTAATCACCCCAAAACTATTATGAACATTCTGAAAAAAACTTGAGTAAAAAAAAAACAAATGTTAATTTAGAATTTAGATTGAGAGATCAGTTTTGCATACAAGTTTAACATAGTATGATCCCTCACTTTTTGGCCAGCTAGCATTTGAATGATATCTAATCATTTTAGTTCTTAGATGTAAAATATTCTTTTATTTTTGCAGAGGTTAAAAAATAATATGTAAACTGTGGAATGCATTATTAATTAATACAGAAAATTTTCAATTTAGCCTTTTGGGGGCTTTTTTGTTTCTAAAAGTGTAACTCAGGTTTCAATTTTTGGCGTTTTGGGGCCTTTTTCCCTGAAAATTTTGGTTTACAAAGCTGTTTAACCGTTACCTTAAGGAGAAATGCTTCTCAACACCTTGAAAAACTTCATCAGTCTATCTTGTATTTAAAAATTCCGGAGATCAGTCATCTCCCTCTCAGTACAGACCAATCAGTTTCATGTGCACCATGAGTAAGTTGCTGGATTCTGTGATAAATAGAATAGTGGTCAAACACTTCAACAAAATAATTTGCTCAGTAACATGCAACATGGTTTCCATTCTGCGAGATCTACAGCTAATGTACAAACTGTTATATCAAACAGGATTAATGAATCTCTTGATGGGGGCTTCGTTTCTAGAGCAATAGCTCTTGATATATCAAAGGCTTTTGATAGAGTATGGCATAATGGTCTACTTCACAAAATTGCCAGTTATGGAACGCTGGAAATATGCTCTTAATTATTAAATATTTTTTCTCTCATAGACATAAAAGAGTAGTTGATAGTTGATGGGCAGAAATCAGAAATTCATAGTATGGCATTCTCCAAGGTTCAATCCTGGACCCAACTCTCTTCCTGATCTTCATCAATGATCTCCCAAATCATATTCTTTGGTCATTCATAGACATTTATGCTGACGTCACCACAATCTATGGCAACACTTCAAAGGCCAGCAATGACCAAGATCTTTCTTATTCTCTCTCTTCTGGTCTTCAGAGCATGAAGCAATGTGGAAAAAGGTGGCTGGTTAATTTTAATGCATTGAAAACCAAACTTCTCTCCATTCATCATAATCGTTCTGACCCCCCGATCATGTCTCAATTGAAATGAATGGTTCTCGTCTTAGGGAAGTTCCATGTCTTGACCAGCTTCTAGGACTGACCTTCATTCCTGATGTGTAATGGAATGCATACATCAAATCTGTTGACCAGATCGCTTGAAAAATGGTTGGATTACTCTATCGCTTCAGTAGGTATCTCATTGCCAATGCAATTCTCTATCTGTATAAGAGCCAGGTATGGTTCAAAACCGGCTTTGAAACCTAGTAGGCAATGACCTTTTCTTTTCCCTACAACCTCTTTCCCGTAAAAGAGACATTGTGAACCTCTCTCTTTGCTCCACCATTATTTTCATGGCCAGAGCTCATCTGAACCATAGCGTTCCCCCCTTGCCAAACTTTCACAAAAAAACACTCAACTAGTTACAATCACTATATATGATTTTCCTCACAAAAATTTAAACACAGATTCCATGAATAAAGCTTCTTTCCCAGAACTGGCCACTGTTTAACTGGCCTGCTTCCTGGTGGAATACAATATTGTAGCCTTCAAATCCAATGTAAACAAGTTCTTGTTGAGCCATTCTCCATAAATAATCAAATTCTATCCAATTTACACCTTTAACGATTACTACACTACCACCTTACATTCATTAACCTTTATCCTCGAGTGTCCTATAGCCCCCGATAAGCGGTGAATCCCATGTAAAAAAAAAAAAAATCTTAAAACGTTACAATTGGTACAAAAATTAGAAAAAATTACTAAAACAAATATTTTTAAAGATAGAAAACATCTCATTATGGTAATAGAAAGATAGATTTCTTTTCAAATTCATTTAAGCAAGTGTTTGGCTTACTATTTGTTTTATCACACCCTAAACACTTGAAATGGATGCGGTTGGTTTTACTTGCTATGGTTTGTGTGACAGAAGTGTATATATATATATATATATATATATATATATGACAGCCCCCTTTAAGAAATTCTTTTCTTATCGTTGAGCACTTTCTGTTGAATTAAAGTCGGTCAATTTAGCTCTTATGCATAGATCGTCGTATAACGATTAGATCACTCTCTGACTGACGTAAATGAACATTTAAAATTAAAATGTTTAAATTCAACGTTATTTCACGCGGTTAATTGTAGCCGAATTGATTAGGTCTTTGCTAATCGAGCCAGAGATGTCTCGTGTTGCAGGATTCGAATCATTCAACTGGTATTAATTGTGACATGCTGCACTGAAGATTCCCGAAAGGATGAAACACAAGTGTCTGTAGGTATTTAATTATTATGGTAAAAAATAATTATATATATATATATATATATATATATATATATATATATATATATATATATATATATATGAATGAAGATTGAAGGGTCAAAAATTATGTACATAAAAAAAGATTTTTAATTTCTTTATAATGATATTTTTTTTATTCCTGCATGTCATCAATAGAAAACGAATAGTTATAAACTTATAGTTTTCGTATTTTTTTTATACATCTTCATATATATATATATATATATATATATATATATATATATATATATATATATATATTAGCATAGGTGCCCGGCGTTGCCCAGGTGTTTGGAGGTGTATACTGAAAATGAGCAAAAAAAAAAAAAGTGGTCACTATTTTTTAACTTTGACCCCTATTATGACACCTTAATATTTATTGTTTTGGGCTCAAATGGAGTTATGAAGTTAGATACATGTCCAAGATACCTATATCTAAAATGTCAAGTGTGTAGACCCCAAATTGTGGGAGGAGTTTGGTAGAGTTCTCAAATGTCAAATCGTTAAACTTTGGCCTCTTAACAGCCAAATTTCTAGCTGAAAACCGATCATATCGACTTTCCCAAATCTCAGTACCCTGTATATCAAATTTCGAGTCTGTAGACTGAAAATTGACAGAGTTATTGCGTAGGGAAATGTACACAGACACATTCCCTTTTATATATATATATATATATATATATATATATATATATATATATATATATATATATATATATATATTACCTTCGTCAGACTTGCGTTTGACTTTCAGACACCTATTGTAACTTGATTAAATTTTGAAAAAATTGAAAGTTAATTTATTTGTTTCAGACGTATATCTTAGTAATATAGGGCTTGGTACTCAATATTATTCATATACTTTAAAATAATATTTAACCTTATTTATTTACCTATGTATTTATAACTAATCTTGATTTGTTTATTTTTTGTTTACTTACTGCAGTTCTCTTAAGATGTTCAATGTTTCAATACTTTTTTTTTTTTACTATTAAGGGAAAATAACATTGTTACTGGTTAAAAGGTGTGCCAGTTGACACGGTTAAGATTCGGATTAAAAATTGTTATAAAAATAAATACAATTTAGGCGTGCAGTATGATTATGATTATGTTGGCGCGTGAAAAATAAAAAAATAACTCCCACGCAAATTCCGGCATGGCCTTATATATTAAATCGACTCAAAATGAGCGGACGTAGTACAGAGCACCCCACGTGATGTTTCCGTCCAATGGGATTTCTCCAAGGACATTTTTCTAAACTTTTCTTCTTAAGCTCGCTGGGAAGCACACACAAACATCAAATCTCTCTCTCAACTGTATTTTCATTCGGACGTTCCACGCGTGTTACTATCACTCTTCCATTTTCACCGCTCCACGCGCTTCATACAATTTCACAGGCGAACATTATCTATTGCCTCTCTTAACATGTTTTAACATATGAACAGTTCAACAAAAAAAGACATTCTCCTTTTTTTTATATGAACACTTGAAAAGGACTTCTGAACTCATTATAAAGAGAATTATATTTTATTTGTTAATGGTTGGTTTCTGTAAATAAACCTCCGTTTGTTTTGCATGTAAGTCTTTTTATTTATTTGTGGCGGAAGTTAGTTCCTAAAAAGGCCTGACCCCCCCCCCCAAGTTGGTGACCCAACTTAGAACATTGCATGCACAACGGAATCTCCTTACAAGCTACACGCGGTTTCCTAAACTACTTGCTATGTCATGCGTGCGGTAACACTCAAAGGAAGTAAAAAGACGACGCGAATCTCAAGGGATGATACAAGCCGTCAAACGAAGCGTGGATCTCAGTACAATATAGCAACAAATTAGCGAGTTATGCCGATAGTCGCTATAAAATCAAAAATTAAACAAATCATGACTCAGCGTCAAAACAGCACTTTTGCCCATCAGGAACCCCCCAACAACGAGTTGGTAATAAATAACGTGTAATGAACATACACGGCTACAATTCAGCCGATCCAAACGTGAACACGAGCGTGTAAAACCCCTCGGAAAATGATCTACCACAATCTCGAACTTCACTCGGCAGTTTAACAGACCTCAGACAGAAACACAGACCCTAGCAAAAGCAACATTTTTTTCGATCACGATTTCAAGCTTCTCGTACTCGAAACAAGTCAACCGACAGTTTAAAGGCTTTAAAATCACTTTCAAACGAAAAACAGAAAAATGGAACCTCCCCGTGCTGAAACACCTCTGGGTACATTAACGCTAAATATACCAGCTTTTAATCCAACCAATATAAAGACGTGGTTTATCCAGATCCAGGCCCTTTTCGACGCAAAACGGATTATGTCTCAGCGAACCAAGTATTGTTATTTGGTTGAAAAACTCCCAGCGGACGTCGTTGAAGAGGTGACTGATTTATTGGAGAACGTGCCAGAAAATAATCCATACGATAAACTTAAGGAGGCCATTTTGAGACGGACTGGCTTATCAAACGAGACAATGTTACGCAATCTCTTCACCCAAGTAGAATTGGGAGATCGCACACCGTCGCAACTTTTATGATACATGCGATCATTGCTAGGGGACAACAAAATGTCCAAAAATATAATGAGAAGTTTGTGGCTGGATAAACTCCCAGACACAACAGTACAAATTCTGGCACCGACAACGGAAAAGACAAGCACTGAAAAGCTCGCTGACATGGCAGACCGAATTCATGAAAATCTGAGGAACCGCAAAGTAAACGCAGCACAAGCACAGCCAAAACAGACGAGAGATGACGAAGTAGCTGGACTAAAAACTACAGTCGAAAATCTCACTCGTCAATTGCAGGAATTAATGCAAATAAACCGTTGTTACTCATTTAATAAACGACCTCACTACCGAAAACAAAGTTTTAGTAGAGGTCGAAGACACACACGAGAACGAGCGAACGAAATCTGTTTTTACCACAAAAACTTCGGCACAGAAGCGAGGCGTTGCACTTATCCTTGTTCTTTTAAAAACAAGAACCAGGGAAACGATCATTCCAGCCAGTAGTGACGACAACTGTCGCTGGATTTTCCACTAAAGGTCGTCTATTTTATATTCGTGACAGTAATCACGGATATAACTTCTTAATAGACACTGGAGCCGAAATAAGCGTGATACCACCGCTATGTAAACAGAAAGCTACTCCACAGCCTTACCACCTCCAGGCAGCTAATGGCACACAAATACCGACATACGGTGAAAAGTACTTAAGCGTCAATCTCGGCTTGCGTCGCACATTTTCGTGGATTTTTACCATAGCCAACGTGACGACACCAATATTAGGAGCAGATTTCCTAGCACGATTTAATCTATCGGAAGACATGACTAATCGGACACTGACTGATAACCAAACAAAAGTCGTAATTAAAAGTATCACCACAAGATACCAGTCTACTGGGATTAGTTCTGCCTTACCTGAAGAGACGTACATTCGTCAGCTGTTTCAAAAATACCCACAACTTACTCAGCCATTCAAAGTCACGGATAATATTAAACATAATGCAACGCATTATATTAAAACGAATAGACAACCCGTCTACGCCACCCCCAGACGTCTGAAGCCGGATAAGTACAAGATCGCAAAAGACGAATTTCAACGCATGTTACAACAAGGAATTATCCGACCTTCCAAAAGTGCGTGGTCATCTCCTCTACATATGGTACAGAAATCAGACGCGACAACATGGCGTCCTTGCGGCGATTTCAGGAGATTAAATGCACAAACCATACCGGATAGATACCCTATCCCACACATTCACGATTTTGCAATCGGACTGCAAAATGTCACGGTATTCTCCAAACTGGATTTAGTAAAAGCATATTACCAAATACCGGTGGCGGAAGAAGATATCCATAAAACAGCACTGACCACACCATTTGGACTTTACGAATTCGTCAGAATGCCATTCGGACTTAGAAACGCTTGTCAAACCTTCCAAAGGTTAATAGACGAGGTTTTTAGGGACCTTCCATTCGTATTCGCATACGTGGACGATGTCCTAATTGCTAGTAGAAACCTTGACGAACATAAACAACACTTGGAACAAGCTTTCCAAAAACTGTCCCATTACGGTTTAAAATTAAACTTGGACAAATGTATTTTCGGTCAGCAAGAAGTAAATTTCCTCGGACATTCAATTGATAAGGATGGTATATCACCATTACCCGAAAAAGTAAGTGCCATTACGAATTTTCCACAACCTACGTCTGTTAGACAAGTTCGTCGCTTCATAGGTGTAATTAATTATTACAGACGATTTTTACCCAACTGTTCCACAATCCTTGCACCGTTAACGTCATTATTGAAGAACAAAACGAAAAACCAACAATTAAAACTGGAAGGATCAGCTTTAAAAGCTTTCCATCAAGCTAAAACTGCCTTAGTCAATTTCACAAAATTGAATTATATTAAGGACAGTGAAGAATCGAAACTTGCACTTACAACAGACGCATCATACATAGTTGTAGGAGCAGTTATACACCAACTGACAGGGGATACAATGACCCCTATATCGTTTTTCTCAGCCAAACTGAGCAAGACACAGACAAAGTACAGTACCTTTTCAAGGGAGTTATTAGCAATTTATTTGTCAATTAAACATTTTAGACATCTGTTAGAAGGAAGAAACTTTTGTATTTACACTGACCATAAACCGTTAACGTATGCACTGCATACACATGTAGATAAATATGGCCCAAGAGAAATCAGACATCTTGATTATATTGCTCAATATTTCACAGGCATCAGATACGTCAAGGGACAAGTAAACGTCGTGGCGGACGCATTATCACGAGCTGCAATAACTTTGCTAAATTCCAGTTCGTTGAGTATGGAATTAATTGCACAAGAACAAAAGACGGACGAGACACTCACTGACGTACAATAGAAAACGTCTTTGCAACTGAAGAAATGCCCATACCTTTTAGTACAACAATATTTTATTGTGATACAGCAAAAATACAACCACGTCCATACATACCGCCAAGCATCAGACGACATGTTTTTCAACATTTTCACAATTTATCTCATCCAGGAAAACGAGCCACTGTAAAAATAATAGCAGACCGCTTTGTTTGGCCGAAAATGAATACAGATATTCGAAATTAGACCAAGACGTGTGTATCCTGTCAAAAGAATAAAATACACAGGCACACAAAGTCACCGTTGGGCACTTTCAGTACGCCCGATGCTAGGTTTACCAATATCCATGTTGACTTGGTGGGGTCATTACCCCCCTCAAAAGGACACACTCACATTCTCACCATAGTCGACAGGTTCAGCAGATGGCCAACAGCCATACCCGTGAAGGACACATCGGCGGCGACAGTAGCTGGAACAATACTAAAAGACTGGATAGCGATTTTTGGAGTACCGTCAGTACTCACAACGGACAGAGGCTCGCAATTTCAATCGAAACTCTTCGCAGAGTTCAACCAATTGTTGGGAACAACCCACATAAAGACAACGGCTTATCACCCTTGTTCGAACGGCCTCGTCGAACGCTTTCACAGACAGCTAAAAACTTCTTTGGCTACGAGTCTTAACAACGCAGACTGGTCAGATAATTTACCATTAATCCTATTAATGATCTGAAACACGATAAAAGAGGATTTACAAAGCACGCCAGCGGAGGTAGTTTTTGGATCAGCAGTCACACTACCTGGACAATATTTTAATGCATACACAGACATTTCACCCACAGCTACGTTTGTGACGGAATTAAAGAGCAAAATGTCTTCTCTCAAATTTACACCCACCAGGAGGGCTGACAAACAAACATATATGCCGAATGACCTTCACACATGCAAATATGTATTTATCAGGAATGATACGGTCAAAAAGCCATTTTGTCCAAATTACACAGGTCCATACCAAGTTTTGGACAGAAGTGAAAAATATTTTACTGTCCAAAGGAAAGACAGGAAAGACAACATCGCGATCGACCAAATTAAACCAGCATACATTGAGGAATACCCTCAGACAATTTCCCCACCAGAACAAATTCCCTTAGAACATGGGAGTCCAGCAGAAAATGACGGGAACATCAAACCTACGACAAAAACAGGTAGGAAAGTCCACTGGCCGAAACATTTCAAGGAATACATTACATATTAAAAAAAATAATAATAATTTTTTTTTTTTTTCAATCTGGGGGGAGTATTGTGCCAGTTGACACGGTTAAGATTCGGATTAAAAATTGTTATAAAAATAAATACAATTTAGACGCGCAGTATGATTATGATTATGTTGGCGCGTGAAAAATAAAAAAATAACTCCCACGCAAATTCCGGCATGGCCTTATATATTAAATCGACTCAAAATGAGCGGACGTAGTACAGAGCACCCCACGTGATGTTTCCGTCCAATGGGATTTCTCCAAGGACATTTTTCTAAACTTTTCTTCTTAAGCTCACTGGGAGCCGGTCCAAATAGTATTTAAGCACACACAAACATCAAATCTCTCTCTCAACTGTATTTTCATTCGGACGTCCCACGCGTGTTACTATCACTCTTCCATTTTCACCGCTTCACGCGCTTCATACAATTTCACAGGCGAACATTATCTATTGCCTCTCTTAACATGTTTTAACATATGAACAGTTCAACAAAAAAAAGACATTCTCCTTTTTTTTATACGAACACTTGAAAAGGACTTCTGAACTCATTATAAAGAGAATTATATTTTATTTGTTAATGGTTGGTTTCTGTGAATAAACCTCCGTTTGTTTTGCATGTAAGTCTTCTTCTTTTTATTCTTATTTATTTCTGGAGGAAGTTAGTTCCTAAAAAGGCCTGACAACCCCCACAAAGGGGCATAAATCTGTTAACAGTTAATTATCTAACACACGTACGTACACACATCCATGCACATATGTTTGTTTGCATACCCGCATGTATTTTATCATTTTGGTGATCAGTCATGTTTTGCGATTTTCATGGATTTTTAGCATGCATCATTCTATATTAGATATGTTATTAAGTATATCTATGAACGTATTTAGAAGTTCAGTCTAAATCGCTCTATACGTTTTATCGAAGTTTGTCAAACTTCGATTTATTATTTATCTTTTATCTATTTGGTTTTTATTGCTTTTTTATTTTTTATTTATCTATTTATCTATTTATTTACCATTAACTTTATGTGTTTGTATTTATTTAAGATTGTTAAATTTTTCTTTATTTAGTCTATTTATTTATTTTATTTTTGTTTATTTATTCCTTATATATATGTGTGTTTTTCCTGTTTATTTAATCCAGTGCTCGGATTGTTTGTATTATTTGTTTGGCTATATAAATCGCGATCTGTATTTGGCTTCTATTGTTTTTGTTTGTTTTTGTTTTTTTGTTTTTTGTTTTTTTTTTTTGTTTTTTTTTGTTTTTTTTTACAAAGGAGTCATCACTTATTAACGCCCAGATTAACGAGGATATGGGTTAATGAGTGTACTTTGGTCAAAGGGAACATGTAATAATCGTTAGCAGTGGAAATTTGGTAAATTGGATTACTTAAGGGGGTGGCTCATCAAGAATTTGTTTACATTGGACTTGAAGACAATCAGATTGTAGTCAGCTGGAAAGCAGGAAAACGGAACAGAGTTCCACAGGCATGCAGTTCTAAGAAAGAAGCTTCGTTCATGGAATCTACGTTTAGGTTTAGGCACAGATAAAGACTGGGGGGAAGTATTGATAGTGGCTTCAGCTAGACGAGTGTTTTTCATGAAAGTCAGGACAGGGGAGGCATAGATTGGAGCTCAGACGAGCACTTGCCATGAAAATAATAATAAAGCAGAGGCAGGCTCGCAACGTTTCTTCTGTGGGAAAGAGGTTGCAGGGAAGAGAGAAGGGCATCCCCCACCAAGTTACGAAGTCTATTTTGAACTCTGTCAAAGCAGGATAAAGTCTTTCTAGCAGCTCCTGCCCAGATGTGGCAACAGTACTCCATCCTTGGACGTACTTGGCTCTTATACAGGTAGAGAATTGCATCAGCAGTGAAATATCTACTGGAGTGGTAGAACGATCCCACAATTTTTACAGCAGCCTTGGCAACAGATTTGATGTACATGTTCCATCTCAGATCAAGAGTAAAGGTCAGACCTAGAAGCTGGTCAAAACATGGAACTTCCCCAAGACGAGAGCCATTCATTTTGATTGATGCCAGATGGGGATCAGAGCATTGATGATGGAAAGATAGAAGCTTGGTTTTAGATGCATTAAAATTAACCAGCCACCCCCTTTCCTATTGCACTCATATTTAATGTTCAACAATTTATCTGTTTTATGTTATTGATTTAATTGCTTTATGTCATTATTATAAAGCTATTTTTATTATTTATTTGTTTTTAATTTATTTTTATTTATATTGAAGTGTTTTGTAGTTTGGTGTGTTAAAGCTAGAAATGTGGATTCTTATTCGTGTTGGCGAGTTATTTCAGGTGCTATTTAGCAATTAGAATGGATTCTTTATAGCATCACATGAACATTGTATATCGCATACAATGCACCACCTGAAATAAATCATACATCGGTAGCACAGTTAGGCCTCTGCACATTCGGATAAAAGAACATCTACAAACACGTAACTCTTCATTTCAATGGCACATCAATGCTTGCAATAACACTGACAAGATTATTAAAGTGACTATCCTAGCCACTGAAAGAAATATTGATCACATTCAGATCAAAAAAATCTATTTTGATTGTTAAATTGCACCCTGAAATAAATTGCTGAAACGAATTAGGATACAGATTTCTATATACAACTACATAAAACTTCCAAAAAAAATAAAATAAATAAAATAAAAACAAATAAACAATAAATAAATAATAAAAATAACTTTATAAAAATGACATAAAGTAATTAAATAAATAACATCAAACAGACATTAAATGGTCAGGCATTAAATGAAACTTTCAAAGAACAAAAACAGAAATATAAATATAATAGAAGCCGAGTATAGTCCTTTGTACAGCCAAACAAATAATACAAATAATTAAAACACAGGCTTAAATAAATAGGAAAAGGAACTCATATGTATGTGTAATAAATAAACAAAAATTAAATAAATAAGTTAATGGACAAAATGAATACAAATAAAGTTATTGTAAATAACATTGAATAAAAAAAATAGTAATGTACAAATATATAGAATACAATAAATAAATATATAAATAAAATAGAAAACTAGAAAAAAAAAAACAAATAGAAAAAAGATAAAGAAAACTCAAAGTTAGGTCAATTTAGACTAAAATTCTAGGTAAAAGTTCAGTTATCTCCCCTTAATAGTAAAAAAGGATTTTAACTTGTAACCATCTTAACAGACCTGCAATAAATAAACAAATATATGAATAAATAAACAAACAAATGAAGCTTAGTTGCAAATACAAAAATCAATAAATATGATTAAATATTGTTAAAAAATATTGAGCACCAACGCAAGCCTTATATTACTAAGTTATACATGAAACAAATAAACTAACTTCTAATTTCCGCGAAATTCGATCAGTTTATAACAGACCATCATGCACATCTGAAATTCAAACACACGACTGACAAAGAAATGATTTTCCTGAAATATTTTAATACAAATATGCTATCTGACCACTTGTCGCAAGTAAGAACATATTACCTATAAAATATTATATCAGGTTGACAAGAAAGTTCTTGCGGTTTTTAACTTTTAAATTCAGATGAACATACTTCAGTTCATAAAAAGTTGTTGATCGAAATAAGCCCCATCAGAATCAACACACTTTTGCCAATGCAAAACAAGTGTATTTTTATGCCAGTAACATAAAAATCTTGCGTTCTGGTGGCGATGAATTTGCTGAACACATTTTTGATATCCCTTAGGTTTTTGAAGCATTTCTCACACAGAAAACTGTCGAGATGCTTGAAAAAGTGATAGTCGGTAAGAAGTCTGGAGAGTTTGGCGGATGAAGCAGAGTTTCGTAGCCCAATTCGTTCAACTTCTGCAGAGTCAGCTTAGCAACGTGCGATCGGGCATTGTTGTGAAGGAAAATTGGCTTTTTCTGTTAACTAATGCTGGGTGTTGTTGTTGAAGTTTCTGATGCATTTCATCTATTTGTTGACAGTACTTTTCCGCCATAATGGTTTCGCCTGCATTCAAAAAACTATATTAAATGAAACCAGTCGCAGACCACCAAACAGTCAACATGATCTTCTTTTGGTACAAATCTGGCTTCGAGAAGTGTGATGCAGTTTTGTCAGCATCTAACCACTGAGATGAGTGTTGCTAATTGTCGTAAAGAACCCACTTTTCATCGCAAGTAACAACCCAATCAAGAAACAGGTCATTCTTGTTGCATAAAAGAAAGGAAGATAACACTTCATAACACCATTTCTATTAGTTGTCGTTATTTCATGAGGCACCCATGTATCAAGTTTTTGTCTTTTCAATCTCTGTCTAGTGGCTGGAAATGGTTGTATACGTTACATCTAATTCAGAAGCAAGTTCTGGGTAAGTTCTTGATCAGTTGTGTGTGGATTGGCTTCAACTAAGGTTCCTAATTGATTGTTGTCAACATCTGATGACCACACTATGCTCATCATCTTCAAGACTTTCGTCACCGTCACAAAATTTCTTAAACTACAATTGTACTGTGCATTCAGTAGTGATTCCTGGCTCAAACGCTTCGATTATATCATGAGCTGTTTTGTCAGCTTTTTGGTCTAGTTTGAATTGAAATAAAAAAAATTGTGCTAATTTGCTTTTTTTTTCCATCTTGTATTCAACGTTCTGAAAAAAAAAAAGATATAATTGTTTGAAAACGATTCTAATTTAAACGATTAGATAGAGAGAAAAACGCTCTTTAAAATGATATTTAAAGTAAAGGTATTATACCGAAAACTTATTTGAAAATACATTATTTGAAATAAAAATTTAAAATTCCACAAGAACTTTCTTGTCAACCTAATATATATATATATATATATATATATATATATATATATATATATATATATATATATATATATATGCGTGTGTATGTATAATTATATATATACAAGCATGTATTGAAAAATAAAGGGTAAACTGCATAATTTGTTCCACCATTAAATCTTAAGTCGAATCAGTTTGTCGTATTATTATTCATCGGGCTACTGTTCTCATCTTGAGTGTGATTTTCACAACATTTCGGTCGCTGTAACCTCCGACCTTCTTCAAGTGTATCTTGTCGAACTTGGAAATGTTTCTGTCGAACTCGGGTATTTGGACGGAATTTCGAGCAGAACCCTTTATTTACTTCACGGGGGTAGTGTGCTCTTGTTCCGTCAATCATGATTGGATAGAGGTCTTAAGTAATTCGCAAATGTATTTTTTTTTGATTGCCTACACTTGAGGATTGAACCTTCAACCTTCAGGAGAACATCACTTTTACAATTGATTTTTCCAAGTACACTAACCACTGCGTCATGGGTCTGCAATGACCTGTGGCACAGTGGTTAGTGTACATCGAAAAATCAATTGTATTCTCCTGAAGGTTGAAGGTTCAATCCTCATCTCAAAAATTCAGAAACGTTGAATCAGTTTGTGTCTCTCCATTACATATCTGCATTGTATTGCATCCTATGAATCTAAATTTCTTTTATATGCACATGCAACAATGATTCAAGCAAACTACATTAACATCTAACACAAATAGTTGACTTAACTTTATTATAAACTAGCGGGGGTATCCGCCGTTGCCTGGATGTTTGGAGGTGTATGTGTAAGGGGTGTGTAAAGTAAAGAATAAGCAAAGTAATAACCCTGTTTAAATATTAAAAAAAAACCGATGTTAAACATCTTTAAAAAATTGGGAAAACCAAAACAAAAAAAAAACAGCGAACAAACGTAAAACTTTGGTAAAAAAGAAATCGGAAAAACAAAAAACAAAAATAAGGAGAGAAAATGATGAACGCGTTTGGAAAAACAAAAACAAAAAACACAGCAAAAACTGAAAAAAAAAAAAATGGCATAAATAACCCTTCGATTCGGTTAAGTCCATGGTGCGTTTCACCCAGTAGAAAGTATAGAACGAAAAGGAATATTAAAATTCCATTCCAGTTTTTTTAAGCAACTATGAAGTAGAGAAAACCCAAACCGGCGTTACTTTGTAAATGTCCCTTGTGAACGATCCCGGAAACAGTGTACATGGTGGTGGGGGAAGGAGGAATTTATTAGAGAGAAAAGATTTTACTACTTCCATTGATTTTAACCGATTGTGGCATTGAACTCTCAACAGGAAAAAATGTAGGAATATACGATTATCGAGGAAGTGGAGAGGTAATAGGCCTATAACACACCTCAGGTATTGTGCTGCAGTTTGTGCATATTACATTTGCATGAAATGTCTTGATTTTTAATCCTATTGAGGTAAAAATCATAGGAGAAAAAATGAGTTCATTTTATATATGTAGGGATGATATTAAGAAATTTAAGCATAAAACCTTTTATCAGAATGACTGAATTCGATGTTAAGTGATATAAAAAGGGTTGATACACCCTAAAGCAAAACAAACAAACCGAACCTAAATTCTATTTCTATGAATTACATGAGAAAGTTACACAGGTAAAATTAGTTTGCAAGATTTAGATACGCCGTGGTGAGGGGTTGCTCTCTGCATTAGTTTTATTTTTTTAAATTCTCCAAGATAATGCGAAACGCATCTAGGGGCTTGCAAAAGCATGTACTATTCTTTTTCACGTGTCTTGTCTATAAGAAGTTTTTTTTTTCTGTTTTATTTATTTTTATTTTTTATTTATTTTTTCATATCAACGTTAACATCTTGTCAAGCAATAGAAACATAGGCGACATTAACTGACCTGTATTTGAATGTAATAAAAGGGTAATACTGACTGTCCTTGCAGTGAACATTTTAACTATGCTTTCTTATTTGAGGTTATCTAGACTTGACTATTGTTACTGTTCAGTGTGATTTATAAGCCAATATGGGCAAAAGGTTTTGGACATAAATATCATTGTAAAGTCGTTGAATATAAACTCCAATTAAGCATAATTATAGGGCTTTCGATATTTTTTAGTATATACTTAAATACTCAACATATATAATATGTAAAAACATGCACACACATGCGCATGCGCGTATGTGTGTGTTTTTATAAAAAGTGCTTTATATATATACTTGCCTGGGTTGACATGAAGTTCTGTTTGAAGCACACCTGTATACTAATCATTTTCATCATGAGCAGCGTGAATACCCCCACAACAAAAATAAAAGAACGGATGAAAACATGCAAATGTAATCGCCAAAAAAAAGAAGTATGTGATACCCTCTCCACCAAATATTTCGACAGAAGGGCTACAAAGAGATGAAACTATTCTCCGGATATTGAGCACTGAAAAGACCTCCCCCCCCCCAACAATAAACAGTAAAAATAGCTGTGAATGCCTGTGCGATCGAAAAAAAAATCTACAAAAAATTAATTCCAAAAACCAATAAATTAAATTTTTCGTTATTTTATATTTTTAATGTAATCCCCCCCCCCAAATTGAATTTGTCATATTTTGGGGTTCGTTTTGTTTGTAAAATTGTTAGGTGAAAGTACAGAATGGTCATATAAAATAATTAAATTTATCATTATTTTATGTTTCAAGTGTAATACCCGCCCCCACCACAAGAAAAGCAAAAAAATTGTATTTGTCATGTTTTGCCCCCCCCCCCGATCACCAAATTTGAAAAAATGCTAGATGAGATGTCTCGTTGAACGCTTTGTGGCCAAAAAGTGGGTGCTCATTTTATGTTAAATTTATATAGAAAAGTGATCCCCACGCTAAAATGTTAATTTTCTTTTTTTTTCCAAATTTCTTCTTTCATATTATTTATAAAGACTGTTTAAACGTATTAGGCCCCGAAAAAGTAGGTCTTAATTTTATTTAGGGGTTAAACGACGCTGGGTCACGTTGTAAAAAGTGACCATTTTTAATTTAAGATATTAAATAAATTTTTAAGAAAATCTGTTTCGCAGGCAATTAAACACACTTGCTATGGTATAATTATTATAATAAATCCTGGGCAACACCGATTAAATTTTATAAACAGAGCATTTTACAATGGCGTTTTACGCAACAATAAAACGTATTGTTTTACTGTATGCGTTTTCAGCGTCCCAATTGATTTTTGGGTTATTTTTGTGTTTAAATTAAAAGATATATCACAATTTGAATTTAACTTTAAGTATCTGTTCAGTGCACATTTATCTATAAGTATGGCAAACCACTTATAATTCAATGGCTGTAAGTTTGTTTGTTTTTTAAATAAAAAAAATTATAAACAGAACGACTCATAGAAATCTATCCATATTCTTTTTTCATTTTAATATACTTTCATAGAAATGTTTCTGTTATGCCACAAACCTATTTTCTTTACATCACAAGTGTCACGCTCATACATTAATTCCATAGCTAATATAACATATTGACCCAACGGGTCACGGATAGTCTAGTAACAAATAAAAAAGGTTACTTAAAAATTAAGAATAAGCAAAAAAAAATTTCCTCTGAATTAAAAGTAAAAATAATAAATAATTAAACTATAAGTTATTCCCCTTTAGTTTTCTGGTTTGAAAATTAAACAGTGTCAGAGTTCAGATAAAATAAGTTAAATCAAATATAAATTGAAATGAAAATAAACTAAATAATTAAATTTTAAATTATGTTTTTAAATAATACAGTTGAAACGAGACTATTATGTTGAATAAGTAATATCATCGAGCTAATTATTTAAATAGATTTAATTTAATGTGATATGCAAATGAACCTAACTCAATCAATGTAGACGTGGTTTGAAGAATGCTATATATAGAAATTATGTATAAAATATAATATCTCCTTTGACAGAAGTATCCTATCATGTGCATAATATTTCTTGACTAGGAGAGGTGTACACACATATCGCCTTTATATTTCTTTGAACATAGACAAACTCACACACGAACGCTACTACTTTATATACCTATATATACTAGCATTACAGCCCGATGTTGCCCAAGTGTTTGAAAGCGTATGTTGAGCAAAAAAAAACAGTCAATTTTTTTAACTTTGACCCCTATTATGACCCCTTAACATTTATTGTTTTGGGCTCAAATCAAGTTATTAAGTTAGATCCATGTGTTACCGTGAATGCCTTTGTGTCCTTCTATTTATTATTTATTTATTTGTTCACTTTACTATTTCCTTTACTTCTACTTCGTTTTCTTTTTTCTGTTTCTTGTTACTTTTATGTTTACTTTTACGGGTACTTTTAAGAGTCTGTGTTCTTACATATATGGGTGTGTGTATGCTCTTACATATGTTACGTGCAGTTCACAGTTATATATGTGTGCGTGTTCTTATCCTTACACCATTTCTTGCCTTGAAAGTCTTCGAGACATGTATGTGCCATGTATAATGCATACATACCTGGTTGCCTTGGCCAGCAGATGATATCTTCTGGTCACTGGTCTGCCATCTCGTTAGAAAGTGGTCACTGCAGACAGATGCAGCGATAAACAACAAGATGGATTTGAAGCTTCAATCTTTTATTTCAAGGCAAGCCTATCATCTCGAACCCTGGTTGTGGAGAGCTGAATCTCCGATCTGCATTCCTCTGCTGCCTAAACCACTCTCAGCCCATATGGTCGTCAACTGGAAGCCTACGACCACAATTCCTGTGTCACCCCTAATTTCCGGTGCATGTCACCCCTAATTTCCGGTGCATTCTCTCTAGGTCGATACCTATCAAACCTAATCTTTTGTGCCCCTGTCAACTCGCTGATGAGAAACTCAAAATATGCTTATATAACTTCTATTTCTAAAACTACCTATATAGCAATTAAGCTGGGATTCCCAATACTACACATGCTAAGGAACCTATATCTAAAATTACAAGTGTTAGACTCAAAATTGTCGGAGGAGTTTGGTAGAGTTCTCAAAGGTCAAATTGTTGAACTTTGACCTCTTAAAAGCCCAATTTCTGGCCGAAAACCAATCATAAAGATTTTCCCAAATCTCAGAACCCTGTATATCAAATTTCCTAGTGACATATGGCCGAGTGGTCCTAGACGTTGTATCAAAGTTTACAGTTACCCAAAGGTGCTGGACATATGGCCGAGTGGTCCTAGACGTTGTATCAAAGTTTACAGTTACCCAAAGGTGCTGAGTTCAATCCTGAACGAAGGCAGTGAAAAAGTAACATTCAAAACAGAGAATCAGTAACTATGTCCCAAAGCCTAGATGGAGTCCGAACACAGTACCCCCGTAATAATAATAAAGGGTTGGGTTCGAGACTCCTAACAAACGGTTCCCCAGTTTGATACAAAACACCTGACGAAGGCCGGAGGGCAAAACGGCCGAAACGTTGTGACAATAACAACCAAGATGAGGAAGTCAGTCCGACAATCTCAATCGATACTGATCTTGGTAAAATCCGTCGCCTCTGTCGAGAGTTTTAGGCACACATGCAAACATACATATATACATACATTTATATATTGGTAATTAGAAATTTTCGACCCAAACCGATTAAAAAGCTTGCCCTATCTCTGAATACCCTTTATGTAAAATTTCAAATGTTTCGACCAGAAATTGTCTGAGTAATTTGGTAGAGACCATAGAGGTCAATTTTTTTTTTTAACTTTGACCTCTATTATGACCCCTTAACATTTATTGTTTTGCGCTCAAATCAAGTTATTAAGTTAGATCCATGTCCAAGGAATCTATATCTAAAATTCCAAGTGTTCAGACCCAAAATTGTCGGAAGAGTTTGGTAGAGTTCTCAAAAATCAAATCGCTGAACTTTGACCCCTTTAACAGCCAAATTTCTGGCCGAAAACCGATCACAAAGATTTTTCTAAATCTCAGTAGCCTGTATATCAAATTTAGAGTCTGTAGACTAAAAATTGACAAAGTTATTGCGTAGGGAAATGCACACACAGACACACAGACACGTTCACTTTTATAGATAGATAGATAGATAGATAGATAGATAGATAGATAGATAGATTGGATGCAATATATAGTAATGATTTAAAAAGTATAAAAAAAAAAAAAAAGATTCATGCGCCACTGTTACGAGGGAACATTTCTATAAAATAATAATAAAAAAAAAATCAATAAAACAGTTTAAAATGTGTGCTAACGTATTCTAGGCAGCCCTAATGATCAAATCTCAAAAGTTATAATTCACGAGATAGTTTAAAGGCCAGAGTATAGTAGTAGAACGTTTAGAGGGATTAGAAGTTTTTAGAAGTATCTAGAAAGCCCCATAGGCTTCTGCAATAATCTAGAATGGGTTAAGATGTCATATAAATAAAAATGGAGAGGAAACAGATCAGTTATCAGCTTGGACTCATTAAGATACCTCCGGTCTATGATTCATTGATTCATGGATAAGTTCAGCCGAAAGAATCCAAAACACAAAAAGAAAAATACATCCCTTCAACCCCCGGAAAGTAGCAGAAAAAGCCCTCTGGACTAGTGCTATATACAATTTTGAAATATTCTCATTGACCAAACTTTTAAAAGAAAAAAACAAAAAGAAATTTTATCGTCATTGAATTTCGTTATAAATAGAGTGAATAGTCACTCGAAGACTGGCCTGTTAGCAGTTCTTAATTTTTACTACCATCCTTACCCTCGTAACACTCCACTTCCTCGTCCTAGTTTTCGACCTAGTAATCCAAAATAACTGTATCTTTGTAAACCGACTTTTTTTTTTCGTTTTGTTATTGTTATAAATATTTGTGAACAACCTTATTTGTTTATTTTGTTATTGTTGAAAATAAAGGAAAATATCATTTTCCGAAAACCATATTTTAAGAAAGAAGCTTTGTTCATGGAATCTACGTTTAGGTTTAGGCACAGATAAAGAGTGGGGGAAATTATTGATAGTGTTTTCAGCTAGACGAGTGTTTTTTCGTGAAAGTTTGGCGAGGAGGGGGGGGCAATGATTAAAGCCCAGGCAAGATCTGCCATGAAAATAGTGATAAAGCAGAGACAGGCTCGCAGTGTCTCCTCTGTGGGAAAAGGTTGCAGGGAAGAGAAAAGGGCATCCCTCAACTAAGCTACGAAGTCTATTTTGAACTTTGTCAAGGCAGGATAAAGTCTTTCTAGCAGATGTGGCAACAGTACTCCATCTTTAGATGTACCTGGCTCTTATATAGGTAGAGAATTGCATCAGCAGTGAGATATCTATCATTTTTCCAGCATCTTGGCAACAGATTTGATGTACATGTTCCATCTCAGATCAGGAGTAAAGGTCAAGCCCAGAAGCTTGTCAAAACATGGAGCCTCCCTAAGACGAGAGCCATTCATTTTAATTGATGCCAGATAGGGGATCAGAGCGTTGATGATGGAAAGATAGAAGCTTGGTTTTAGATGCATTAAAATTAACCAGCCACTTCTTTCCCCATTGCACCACATGCTCCAGATCAAGGAGAGGGAATCAGAGAGAATTTTGACATTTACAACCTTTGATTTGCTGCCATAGATGGTAGTGTCATCATCATAAATGTCTACAAATGATCTTGGGATGTGATTTGGAAGAACATTGATGCAGATAAGGAAGAAAGTTGGGCCTCTGAAGGGCTCCGGAATTAATACTGTGAGCTTCTGATTTCTGCCCATCTACCACTACTCTTATGAGCCTATTAGAGAGAAATGATTTAATAATTGAGAAAACTTTCCAGCTATATTGTAGCTGGAGATCTTGTGAAGTAGGCCTTTATGTCATACCCTATAAAGGTCTTTGATATGTCAAGAGCAATTGCCCTAGAAAAGAAGGCTCCATCGAGAGATTCACTAATCCTATGAGACATAACCATAAGCACATCTGCTGTAGATCTAGCAGAATGGAAACCATATTGCATGTTACTAAGGTTATTTTTGCTGAGGTGGTTTACTATTTCTCCATTTAACATGGATTCCAGCAACTCATGACACACAGAGGACTTATTGGTCTGTAGTGAGATCACTACTGAATTCTTACTGATCTGATTACCACTGATCACCTGAATTCTTAAATACAGGGCATACTGTTGAGGTTTTCCGGGGTGTTATTTTTTTTGTTTTTTGTTTTTTTTACACAGTGATCACCACTTATCAAGGCCCGGAAGCCACTCATGGAAAAGGGTTATTGCAAGTATATTACGTTAGTGTGGAGATTTGATGAAGTTTTTACTTAAGGGGGCGGTTCATTAGGAATTTGTTAACGTTGGACTTGAAGACATCCAAGTTGTAGTCCGGTGGGAAGCAGGCAGACGGAACAGAGTTCCACAGGCGTGCAGTTCTAAGAAAGAAGCTTTGGTCATGGAATCCATGTTTTGATTTAGGCACAGATATAGAGTGAGGGAAATTTTTCACAGTGGATTCATCTAGACGGGTGTTTTTCGTGAAAGATTGGCGAGGGGGAACCAGAGATTGGAGTTCAGACAAGCATCTGCCATGGAAATAATGATAAAACAAGGATAGGCTCGCAACGTCTCTTCTGTGGGAGAGAGGTTGCAGGGTAGAGAAAAGGGCATCTAAGCCACGAAGTCTATTTTGTACTCTGTCAAGGCAGGATAGGCTGTTTTTAGCAGCTCCTGCCCAGATATGGCAACAGTATTCCATCCTTGGACGTACTTGGCTTTTATATAGATAGAGAATTGCATCAGTAGTGAGATATCTTCTGGAGCAGTAGAAGGATCCCACCATCTTTCCAGCGACCTTGGCAACAGACTTGATGTACATGTTCCATTTCAGATCAGGAGTAAAGGTCAAACCCAGAAGCTTGTCCAAACACGGGGCCTCACCCAGACGAGAGCCATCCATCACAATTGATGCCAGATGGAGATCAGAGCGTTGATGATGAAGGATAGGAGTTTGGTTTTGGATGCATTAAAGGTAACCAACCACGTCTTCTCCCACTGAACCACGCACTCAAGATCAGAGGGAGGAGAATCAGAGAGAACTTTGTCATGTACAGCCTTTGATGTGTTGCCGTAGATGGTCGTGTCATCAGCAAAGATGTCAACGAATGATTTAAGTATGTGTTTAGGGAGGTCATTGATGTAGATCAGGAAAACCAATTCTCCTTAAGACAACGCTTAAACAGCCTTGTAAGTAAAGGAACTTGTTCTGGTTGAAGCTTTTTCAGCACTATAATTGGAATGCCATCAGGACCAGTTGATTTACTGGAATCAAGGTTTTTGATTAGCTTGGCAACATCACACACAGATGTTTGTATGTCGCATAGCATGTTTTCTGATACAAGAGGAAATACTGGGGATTGGTCGCATAGAGTATAATTAGTTGCAAAGTTCTTAGCAAAGAGTTTGGCTTTGTCTGATGCTGATGAGATTACCTCAGATCCATTGATGATGGTTGGGATTGAGCACATGCTTCTGTTCAGGATCCTGGTTGCTATTTGCCAAAACTGGTGGGAATCAAGCCGCTGCTCAGCTACTTTGTACTTAACGAACTGACCATACAACTCTCTTGCATTTTTTATCACTCTTTTACGGTGGTTGATGGCAGTCCTAGAATCGGCTTCAGTCTCAGTACAGCTTCCTGTTTTTCCTTTGATCCTCTTTCTATAAAGGCAATACTATCTTTTAAAAAATTTCTTCTCTGTATAATATGTGTTTTTACTCCCCTCTTCTGATGAGAAGCGTTTGGCTTCGAAATGCCATGGCCTAAAGAGGTTTCCCTATATCGAAATATTGTAGTCCTTTTTGAACTGATAGCATAATAAAATTTAATTGTAAATTTTTTATCATTTTGTTATCTTAACTTATTCTTTAAAATTAGTTTGTATTCTTTAATGTATTTATAATGTATTTTTAACCACATTTACAAACTCCCATTTTTATGTGAATTGATTTTCATTGGCGAGTCTACTCCTCATGTTACACAATAAAATACGATAATCAAATGTTATTTTGCATTAAAAAAAAAAGAAGTTTTAAATCTATTTAAAATTTTAATGCCTTTAAAATAGATATTACTAAAAGAATTAATTTTATTCTATTTCTATATTTCGTGCTATCTACCCTCTTGAAACTATTTTCCCAGATTTTTCTCACATGTCATCTTGTTTGTAATACATTAGTAATAGTTAGCAGAATATGTATGGACACAATAGAAAAATTGAAAATACGCATCTCTTTTCTAGCATTCATCACTTTTGGTAAATGAGTTTGTATGTTTTAAATTATTAATACAGAAATCGAAAATTATATCGTTTCAATTAAATAAACGAACGAAGTATTAAAATCAAAGCACACATTTGGCTTTTAAGGCAGATACTCCCTCCCTCCTACAGCTCTCAAATAAACGCTAATCTTTGCACCTCAATTCATTCCATGTGGAGACACTGGTCTTTTAGCTTGACCAACATGAGTCGCTTGAAGTTAAGAGCATCTATCTATCCATGTGGTGTGTAAGCTCTTTATGTAGATCTAGTCCCACCATTTCTTTTTTCTTTGCTTTATATTATATTCCCTTACATATTCAAGTAATTAATCTCCTATTCATTTATTTTAAAACAAATAAGTTGCTAGAGCAATACTTGAAAAGATACAATTTCTTGTAAATGTAAGAGGGGAATCAATCTCTAATTCTACGCTTATTTATGTAGAATAGAGAAAAACTGTAAAGTAAGATACTCGATATCTTCATTCATGCAGGGGTGCAAACATACTTTGTGTAAAAACTAGGCGCATGGTTACCCCTCTCGATATGATGGACCCGTAGATCTTGTCAGGTCATCTATCTAAGACAAAGAAACATGCAATATGGTTTCCGTTCTGCTAGATCTACAGCAGATGTGCTAACGGTTATATCTCATAGGATTAGTGAATCTCTCAACAAAGGCTTCCTTTCTAGGGCAATTGCTCTTGACATATCAAAGGCCGTCGATAAGGTATGGCATAAGGGCCTACTTCACAAGATTTCCAATTACACTATAACTGGAAATGTTTTCTAAAGTATTAAATCATTTCTTTCTAATAGGCTCATAAGAGTAGTGGTTGATGGGCAGAAATCAGAAACCCACAGTATTTATGCTGGTGTCCCTCAAGGGTCCATCCTGGGCCCAACTCTCTTCCTGATCTACATCAATGATCTCCCAAAACACATACTTAAATCATTCGTTGACATCTATACTGATGGCACGACACATCAAAGGCCATAAATGACAAACTTCTCTCTGATTCTCTCCTCTGATCTTGAGCGCATGGTACAATGGAGGAAGAGGTGGCTGGTTACTTTTAATGCATCTAAAACCAAGCTTCTATCTTTACACCATCAACGCTCTGATCCCCATTTGGCATCAATTGAAATGGATAGTTCTCATCTTGGGGAGGCTCCATGTTTTGACAAGCTTCTGAGATTGACCTTTACTCCTGATCTGAAATGGAACACGTACATCAAATCTGTTGCCAAGATCGCTGGAAAAATGGTGGGATCCTTCTACCGCTCCAGTAGATATCTCACTACTGATGCAATTCTCTATCTATATAAAAGCCAAGTACGTCCAAGGATGGAGTACTACTGCCATATCTGGACAGGAGCTGCTAAAAAGTCTATCCTGCCTTGGCAGAGTACAAAATAGACTTCTTGCCTTTTTCTCTTCTCTGCAACCTCTCTTCTTTCTTTGTTTTATCGTTACTTCCATGGCAAGTACTCGTCTGAGCTCCAATCTCTGGTCCCCCCTCGCCAATCTTTCACGAAAAACACCCGTCTAGCTGAAACCACTGTTAATAATTTTCCCCACTCTTTATCCGTGCCTAAATAAAAACGTAGATTCCATAAACAAAGCTTCTTTCTTAGAAGTGCACGCCTGTAGAACTCTCTTCCTTTTGCCTGTTTCCAACCTGACTACAATTTGAATGTCTTCAAGTCCAACATAAACAAATTCCTGATGAACTTCCCCCTTAAGTAAGACATTTTATCAGATCTCCATTACTAACGATTACTACGATATTATCCCATTGATTACTGTACACGCAATAACTCTTATCCTCAAATGGCCTCCAGGCCTTGATAAGTGGTGATTTCCATGTAAAAAAAAGAAAACTGATAATAAAACTGGCGGAGAGAGGCCTCCTCCTTAGTAATGGTCGACAACCTTCCTGGAACTGGTGACTCGAACAAATTCCTAGTTTGCTAACCTAACTTGCTTAAGGAGTAGATAGGCTCTACCTATCGCCGGCTTTCACACTTTTTCTTTGTCTATTAGTCAGACCAGAGGTACAATACAAGGGACTCACCAGAGTCACCTTGTGCTTGGCCTTGTTTTCTGACTAGGACATTGAACGTCGTTCCTCTAATCCCTATTTTAAATTTCACTCTTTCTCTCAGAAACTGAGGAAATTGGGTTTGCTTGCATGCCACTTGTACTCACATGACATTTAGGCCGGTCTTGTCTGAGAGGTTGAGAGTAACTGATTGACAGTTTCTCTGGCTGCTGTTTCCGACTGACAGTATAGGTGCCCTAACTCTTTAGTAATGCTTAGACCAACTGCTCTGTCATCAGTTGTATAATATCAGAATAGTTGTAGTGCCATCTCGCGCATAGAAAGGGACCCTGCTGCTATATCTGGCGGGCTTTCACGAGACGACAACTTCTAGACAGAATTCAGCTAATGGGCCACTGTGTGTATACTTTGTGTCAAAACCGGTCCACTTTGCTCAACAGTCTTCCCTTAACCTGATATTAAACAAAAACGTAATGAAATGACAACCAAAACAAATATCACGATAAAACCAGACAACTACCGAAACAAAATTAATTCACCTCCGCCCTTGAGGCTCACTTTCTCAAATATCCGATGTAGAGTCTTACTTTTTAGTAAACTCCTCGGATATCTTAGCATTAAGTGAAACAAACTTACACTCTTCAATTTCCTCTAACTACTTTAACATGGTAGGGTACCTCCCTCTTTGCTGTAAGGACTCAGATAGATATATGCACGTGCTTGGAGTCTATATCCGTAAGCACCCTCTGTTAAACTAGAGAGAAAAATCTTTAATCAGATGACCAGGCTTTTATGTGCCTTCGACACATTTCATCACTGCGTTACTTATATTTTCTCTACCGTTTTTCCTCAAATCAGTCATGTCTCTGATAGTATAGATGCAGCACTCTCCTTGGATAGTAATGCCAAAATGTGTTTGGTGACTTTAATATCCATCATAAAAATTGGTTTGGTTTCTAAGGTTACACAGATGCAACTGGATGCTCTACTTATAGCTTCTCTGTAACCCATTCCCTCACATAGACAGTAATGTTTCCAACTGGCCTACCAGATCGTGAACCTCAGCAGGCTTCACTTCTAGACCTATTCCTTGTCACAGTACCTGAGTATTGTGTGACTAATGCCCAGTCCACTTGGAAACACAGAGCACTTAGTGGTATCAGTTGACATCACATTTAAATCCTAACCTCAAGGTGAGGAATCATTACTCAAAACAAGGTACTACAACAGGGCTGATTGGGAAACCATTAGAGAATGCATCTGAGATGCCCCATGGACCGATATCTTCTCGCTTCCTGCTGAACAGTGTGCCAATGAGACAACTGAATGATGCAAAGTGGACATTGAAGCACATGTTTCCACACGGAAGTATTATAGCAAGCCCCACTCACCCCCATGGTTCACTACAGATTCTGCAGCTGGAACAAATACATAGAGGACATTGCAAAGACTGCTGCAAAGAAGGTGGGTTCCCTTTATTGAGCTAGAAGACAATTCACACCTGAGAGTATCCTGTACTTTTACAAGGCCACCATTCGCCCATGCATGGAGTATTGTTGCCACATGATAGGGTCCAAAAAAGAGTTATCAATCTAATCGGTCCCAATATCAACTAAGCTCCAGCGCTTGTCATATCGCCGCAATGTTGCATCTCTGTGCCTGTTTTACAAATGTTTTAATGGGATGTGTTCTGATGAACTCATTGTACTTGTACCCCCTCACTATACATATCTCAGACAAACCCACTTAGCAATAACATCTCACTCCTTCACTGTTGAGATCCTTAGATGTCAGAAAGCTTTCTATTCTAATAGTCTCTTCCCTTGAACAGCTAGACTTTGGAATTCCCTTCCTGCTCCCCCTGTCGTACTGATATGCAGCAGTTGAATGTTACATAAATCAACATCTTGTTAATCTTTCTTAGACATAGTCCGAAATAGCAACCTTTTACGTCAAAGTGGTGACGCGAGTAAAATTATGAATAAATAAAGCTGGTATAGTGTATATGTGAGTATATTTATCATATAAGTAAATGTTAAACATCAAAAATAATATACATGAAAAGTAATTATAAAATGCATTCTGAATAGATGTGGGAGACTGGTATATGGATTTGCAGAATAAATTTCCACATAGGAGTCAAAGAGTCGAAGTTGGAGTTGGGAGTCGGAGTCGGGAATCAGAGTCGGAGATATCAAAGGAGTCAGAGTCGGCATCCTAGGAATTCTAGAAGTCGGAGTTGGACTTTTACCATCCGACTCCGCAACCATGCCACCACCCAATCCTACTAATGGCACTATCTAACACATTTAAAGTGCCATAATTATCTAATAATCCTCTCAACAACACTCTTCCACATTTAATATATTCAACCTATACAAAATCCCCAAATATATCTGCTAGACGTTGCATCCTTATCTTGTTACCTAGCAACTCCCCGATGAGAAGCATTAGGCTTTGAAATGCCTTGCATAAATAGTTTTCATAACCCCTACATACTGTATTGTATTCCTTTGTTTCAAATTGATCATTAAATCTATATACACCAGTATATATTTTTCTATTATGAATATATTTTCCTCATATATATATATATATGATGATTGCAACGTCTTGTCAGACGAGTGCCACTCCCTCAGGCACTGAAAGTCCATGAGCAGAAAATGACTTTAGTTCTGCCAGTAAAATTCACACGCTCAAACAGACATGATACTGACGGTCACTAGTATACATACATATATATATATACATGCATGCATACATACATATACACATACATACACATACACACATGCATATAACACACATATATGTACACATACATACACAATACATAATACACATACATATACATACATAAACATACACAAGACGGTCAATGACATGCATACATATATATATAAATGCAAAAATACATATATACACATACACACATACATATCTGTAAACATACACACATATATACATATGTACATACACAATGCATAATACACATACATACATATACATACACATGCATACATACACATGTACATACATATAAATACACACACACATATGTACATACATATAAATACATACACACATACATACATATACACATATGCACATATATATATACATACACTTACCTACATATACATACACATACATGAATATGCACTCATACACAAACATGCACATACATATATACATACACATATACATGCATACATATACATACACACATGCATATATGCACATACACACACAAACATGCACACATGCATATATACACATACATACAAACAATATATATACGTATATACATATATACATACATATGCACATATACATACATATACACATAGATATACACACATATACATACACCTGTACATGAACATACATACACCTATACATACATATATACATATAATGGCAGACCAATTATTACATGCTTCCAGCATTTCAGGCCTACACGCGTCACAACTTTTCCATGGCTGAGGGAGTATCTATACACAGATGATGTTACAGAGTTTTAGCTTTGTACGACAGCTAAATCTCTCTTTCGGTTCAAAATGTTGACATCCAGCAACAAGCAAGAGCAAGATAGCCAGCAACAAGTCAAACTGCAGACCAGCTGGTCTCCCGCTTTATGTTTTTTTTGTTTGTTTTTTTAAATCTAAGATTTGCTTCTCCTAGAAGGGTTGCCTTCACCACGGCTTATGGGAGCCCTCTCCACCCAATATACACATGACAATAAACACATGTGTACATACAGATGTACGGCAACATATGTATGCATGTGCACACACATGCAACCATAATCACGTAGAAGAACACAAATACGCACATACATATGCCTACCCATACGTACACACACATATACATGTAAAATACACATATAGGAACATTCCAAAAGTCATACATAGTAAGTGATCAGCGGTTGGACCGTTTTTGTCCCTTTTCCTTCCTGGTCTTTTTTCTCCTTCCTTTTTTTTATTTTTTTATATAAAAAGTTTGTTTTAGACTCACACATATGCAGTACATGATAATGATGATGATGATGTTGACGAATCGACGAAAAACAACAGTCCAATTGATATGATTTACAGACGCTTGGATTTTTTTTTTTTAATTAAAAAGTTTGTTTTAGACTCACACATATTTGAGTTATTTGGAAAATTATGTGTGAATTTGTCAACATCATCATCATCATCATCATCATTATCATATCGTAAATCATATCAATTGGACTGTTGTTTTTTGTTGATTCATACGTAGAGTTATTTAGAAAATTATGTGCGAATTTGTCAACATCATCATCATCATGTACTGCATATGTGTGAATGAGTCTAAACATATATATATATATACAGCGTGACCCCCAAAAAAACGGGTCCCAACTCTAATTAGGCCCCATTTCTTAGTGTTTTGTCCGAATGAAATGAAATTTTGGACATAACTAATTTATTATATTCAAAACATCTCATCAAAACACTAGGATCTTTGCCCTTTTTTTCTCCGTTGACTGTAAAATGCTCAGGAAAACAATTGAATGTCCTCTGTTTTTTGGGGGTCACCCTGTATATATAATAGGTTGGTGCAAAAATGATGCCACTTTTTTTTTTACTTGAACGTCAAAAAACGACATTATGTTTGCATGAATCTAATATATTTCCTCCTAAGTTCTATTTCCTATCTTGGTTGTATTGAGCTTTTTTATTTGGTGGGGATTACTATATAAATATTAATATGATATTACTCTAAGTTTACAGAACCTATTGGATTCTAAACCTAATCTTTACCGGCTGTTCATATATATATATATATATATGTAGATGTTGTTTGTTTTTGTTTTTGCGGTACGTTTTGAATAAATTCAATTATTTACAAAAGTGCATTTTTACCTAAATGCGAGTTGGGAATAATTTACCCTTTAACCAATTTGGTACCCCCACATGGGGAGCGGCAAATATATTATTTTTAAAATATAATAATCTACTGACACATGTTTCGTCGTCTACGACTCATCAGAGTGGCTGAATCTGCAGTGATTTAAATATAATTTTTAAGCATATTTTCGACCGGGCATCGGATATATATATATATATATATATATATATATATATATATATATATATATATATATATATATATATATATTTAGTAATGTGATTGACAATTTAAAATTCAAATTAGAATTAAAAATTAAAAATCTGTTTCATAAGAAGGAACAACAACAAAGGCAATAATTTGTACGATCGTTTCGAGCTCATTATATATCTGAATTACAACGAGCACTGTTCTTTTCTTGTATTTTAATTAAATTAGTAATTTTACTATCACATTAAAATACACTCTGCTCTTTAGACTACTGTTCTAATCCCCTTTAAATTAATTTATATATATATATATATATATATATATATATATATATATATATATATATATATATATACTAGCACACCGCCTGACGATGCCCAGTCGTAAAATACACTTAAATATTATATTTAAATCACTGCAGATTTCGCATTTATTATTATTATTATAGAACCAATTCTCTATTGATAATTATATGTAAACCAAATATATGGTAGTGCCCATAACAGCATGGCCCGGTCATAAAATATGCTTAAATATGATATTTTAATTCATGCAGGTTTCATATATATTATTATTATACAGCTAATACTCTATTAGTTATTAAATTGTACCCAATATATATTAGCGATTTCAAAAGTAAAAAAATATATATGACTTGTGTGTCATCAGCTAGAATCAATATCAAGACATATAGATCTCCAGTCTTTTCCGTTACCATCTATACCATGTTCTGACGCATATTAAAACTATACCATGTTCTGACGCATATTAAAACTATACCATGTTCTGACGCATATAAAAACTATACCATGTTCTGACGCATATTAAAACTATACTATGTTCTGACGCATATTAAAACTATACCATGTTCTGACGCATATTAAAACTATACCATGTTCTGACGCATATTAAAACTATACCATGTTCTGACGCATATTAAAACTATACCATGTTCTGACGCATATTAAAACTATACCATGTTCTGACGCATATTAAAACTATACCATGTTCTGACGCATATTAAAACTAAAAAATAACGTTGTTAAAAGTATAAATATATATTTACACTCGCGTAGAAGATACACATTTAGTCGACTTTAGTCAATTTGTTTCAATTTTTACAGGCTAAATACCAACTCGAATGTCTTACACGGGTCCCAATCACCTATATATCAAGTTTCAAGTCTGTAGACCAAAAATTGACAGGAGAGTTTGGTAAATACCGTCGACATAATATAATCAAATTAACTCATCTGGATGTTTTAATAGTTTGTCTTTATAAGTCAAAAGACTTTGTCAGAAATGAAATTTTTACAAATTTGGAAATAACATCGGCATAGAAAGAAAGCAACAAACAGAATGAAGAAGAAGGCAGCTGTTTTGCATAGTTTTAAAATGACTGACTCAACGATTCAATTTTAGTGTAACTAATGAAAATCAGTTTTTTTTAAACGAGATGTGGATAAACAGCGAGAATAAGATAAAAATATATTTTGTCATAACAATTTTGAAGCAGAAGAAAATCAATAGTATAATTAGAGTTTATTGACAAATTTATGGTAATACAAACAGAACTCAGTTTCTCCCCGCCTATATATATATGTGTGTGTGTGTGTGTGCATATATGTCTCTTTTCTCTCTCTCTCTCTCTCTCTCTCTATATATATATATATATATATATATATATAGATATATATATGTATGTATATATATGTATATATATATATATATGTATGTATATATTTCACTTGTCTCTCTTTTCTTCTATATATGCTTTATCTCTTTTATCTTTTTTCTTTGACTGTCTCTCTCATTTTGTCTCTTCTTTGTTGTCGAACTGGTTGTTTTGTAAAAGTTAGGTATTTGGCTATCCAAAAATAAATGAAGGGAGGGAGCAATCAAAAGCGAAATAAAAGAAGAGAACGAGTAAGAGAGAGAGAGAGAGAGAGAGAGAGAGAGAGAGAGAGAGGATGAGGAAGGGGAGGAGGAAATAAGTAATGTAGACAAATGAGAAGAAAGAAAAAAAAATAAGCAAAATAATAAGGAAGGACTATGATGCAAAAAATAAAACAGTGAGCAAACTAAATAAGGGGAAACAGTGAAAAAAAGAAAGAAAAAAAAACAGAAAAAACGGTATGCAAAGATAATGGCCAGATTTGAATCCACCAACTTCCGGTTATAATATAAGCAAACCTCCCATCTATATCTATCCTTTTTTCGTTTTCATGCATAACATTCACCTTGATGCTTTTCAGATGTAACTAAGGCCCCTGTTAGATTAAGGATTTTACACTCACCATATGTGTAAACGGTTCCAAGAGACAAGTGGATAATCACTCCTCCAACGATGACAAGAATAAAGCGCCATTTTGGGCGCTTGGAAACAGTGCCTACGTTTGACTCCATTAGGTGATTGCCAGAAACACGCTGGTTCGCGATGCTGTTAGTAATGCCAGGACAGCAACTATAGCAAATACATGACAATCATAAAGTAGCAGTCAATATTTTTTATGTCGTATTTAAAACAACAATAATAATTATAAATAAATAAAACGAAGCTCATAATATGAAAGTGAGGCTACGATCACGAATATTCCTTACTTGACCTTTCATTTTTTTCATTTTGTATAAAAGATTCCATTTATTCTAAGTAACCACATCTTTATACACATATATTGTTTTAAATATTTTTGTTGGTTATACATGATTGGATTTAGCTGCTAATATCGGATTGTACTGGCTTATCGGTTTAAAACTAGATCAAGTATATTTTTTTATTTTGATTTTAGTCCGCTTGTCTGACATTCACAGTTCTCCTCGGCAACTCTAAACCATTGGCAATAAAATTGTGTATAGCCATGACAAGGAGCAATTTATTTTAAGCTTAGGCAACTCTTGTATGGTAAATATAATTTTAAACGAAATCATGGTTTCTTTTAAAACAAAACTATCTCTACATCTGATCAAATGTTCTTGAAGCAAATCAGTTAAAAGTATAAGAATGTGTCGAATAATGAAACGACTATGATTTACTTTTGATGGAGATGTAGACACTGGGTAAAAACATAGACTCTTATTAAACTTTTTGTTCAAATATGAAAGTAACTTTAAAATCTAACTCAAAAAATTATATTCTCTTCAGGTGCTAATCAAGTACATTTTTCAATTAAGTAGTATATTTCTTTGAAATCTTAGCTTAAATCTAATAGACACCTCGTTATAATAGATTATGTTACACCCCACCCCTTTTCCCTGTATGGATTGATTATAGTGAACACTGCATTGACAGAAGTTTAGAGACGTGTGGCTTGTATCCCTATAAATTAATTAATTAGTTGGACAGGTAGCGCAGAATAAACAATGAAACTGTCTTTAAAACAAAACTACGAAAGGTTTATTCCGGCAGTCGAAAGTTGGACAATATCCATTTGAGAAAAAGGAGGAGTAAAAATTTCTTTGGGTGTTGCAGATCAGTCAGTAGTTATTTGGAGTGTCCCAGGTCGACTATCGGTTATTTTCAGTGAAAATCGTCTACGCTAGAGTGGCCAGAGACGAAAGAGAGAGGAGAGAGATCTATCCGATGCTTGTCAGGTTCTCTCTGCTGGCTAACTATGATTCCCAAAGGGACTAAATGGGATAAATGGAATCAATGCACTCTGCCAGATGATTGGTCATTGTGTGATGGAATCACTTATCATGGATATTGATTTGTGAGAGAAAACAGATCTCTGTTTTATTTATGATTAATACATTACCTTCTGCTTAGGCGGAAAGCCGACAGAGAAAAAAGTAGCATTTGTAAAAAAAAACAAAAAACAACAACAACAAAAACAGCAATTCTAAACAGAAAATGTCAATTCAGTTTACAGACAAATTCTTTTTGCATATAAAAAAATGTTTTTATTTTTCAGTGAAAAGTTTTGGTTTTGTTGAAGAAGAAAAACGTTTTTGTTTTTCAATAAAAAATATCTGTGAGGAAAAATTGTTTTGGGGGCAACACATGTCTTTTCTGTGAAAAGCGTGTGCGTGTGTGTGTGTGTGTGTGTGTGTGTGTAAAATCATACAGAAATTGTACAAAAGATTATCAATACTCAAAAGAGCTCATTCTATATGTATAGAGTTTTACATAATTTGGGGATCCTATATACTAGTCGACCACTACATGTGAAGGTGACATAATTGTCTTTTGGTGATCTATTCACTTCTGGTGCATAAGTATGTTGATGTAATATAAGGGAAGATGTGGCCCTTGTGTTTTAGTATTAAGAAAGGCTCTTTCACTCTGTCAATAGATACAGTTTCTTTTTTACCACTAATGTTAAGGGTGAAAAGTTTGTCAGTGTGTGCAGACGATAAGGACCAGTATAAGATGAAGTGAGAGAGGCTTTCACGGCATCCTTTCTCAGAAAACAAGCTGAGCATGTGTGCTCTCCCTTTGGTGCTGCATGTGAGATGACGCCACAAAAAATAATGAAGAAATGATGCATGTGAGAAGTGTGAAAGGTCAACATTGCCTTCACATTTTCGCCAAGTTTCAGAAAAATCTAATGGATGGAGCAAAAGTTATGGGGTAAAAAGTGTTATTTTTTTGCAATTTTGGGGTATTTATGATCCATTTTGAGCTCCTGGGAACATCGAATCCCAGTGAAAATGGACAAACGGTGCAGTTTCACTCCTTAAGACATGTATATTTGAATTCAGCGCCATGGAAAACCACTATATAGACATAAATATCAAGTTTTTGAGTAATATGAAAAAAGAGCTCCAAAAAGCATGTTTTTTTAGCCCAAAAAGTCTCAGAGGGATGCAAAACAGAATTTTGCCAGGCTCAGCCATATTGAATTAATATTAAGAATAATGGCCTCAACATTTTAGCCAAGTTTCAGGAAAATGTAATGGATGGATCAAACGCTATGAGGCAAAAAGTCTCATTTTTGGTCATTTGGGGCATTTTTACCTCTTTTGAGCCCCTGGATATGCCGAATCCCAGTGTAAATGGAAAACGGGGCCGTTTCAGGCCTTAATTCATGCTTAAGCCCAAGGAATGAGTGAGTGAGCTGGGGCCACAGGAGCTGGAAGTTTAAGGAGTGAATCGGAAATGTAGGAGTTGGAAGCTGCAGGAGTGGGCTAGAGCCACAGGAACTGAAATCTGCATGTGCTCTGCAACAAGTGCTCACCCAACGTAAACGTAACAATAAAAACAAATCTCTATTTCTATGCGTGTGTGTGTGTGTGTGTGTGTGTGTGTGTGTGTGTGTTCCTCATAATCCAAAACGGCTGAGTCTATCTTTTGCAAATTTCACCCAAAGCTAATTTATATGTCTAGCTGTGTAATTTCAGAGAAATATAATGAGTAGTTATTGAGAATTTGGGGAATGAACGGACGAGGGTATATTCTAAGGTCCAAATCCGACTAAGTCGGTGGACCAATAATCAATAGAGGATCGACATCCAAAAGACATATGCAATCTGCATAAATTAAAATATCATGTTTAAGCATATTGCATTATTGGGCAACGCCTGGCTGCCAGCTAGTAGCTCAATAAAATAAAATAATTTGAGCACAAAATCTATATTTTTAAAAATCTTTTTTTTTATGCCAGGGACAATTTTTTTTTTTTTTTAATCACGATCGTTCCAAGCGTAAACAAATCCAAAGATTAACAAGTCGTAATTCTTATAATTAATTTTGAACAATAAAGAAAACGGGGGAAAACATGAACTAACTTTGCTTTTTCACAAAAATAAGAAAATACGGTTTTATTTGAAAAGAAAAAATGAAAAACAAAAAAAAAAACATGCAATAAATTTTAAAAAATAAAATAAAAATGTCTTATATACAACTAAGTCTTCAAAAGGTCCCTTTTCTTTCAGCTTCCATTTCTTACAACGTATCTTTCTTTTAAATAAAGTGTTTTGGACAGAATTTTTTTTTTCTTTTTTTTTTACAAAATCATTTTAAGGTTAAATTATTGGTAAATTTTCAGATTAGGTCCACCTCAAACAATTTCCTTTTAAATGACGACTTTTTAAGGTTTTCGACTATGTTGAATACGAAAATCGCATTGAAATTTTGAGAAATAAGTAGTTATCGAAATATAAAAAGTTGTATTATGCATTGTATTCTTTGGCGGCCATTTTTTACGCACATGCATGCGCGCCATAAACAAATCTACTCATCTCTGACTGACATTGCACATGCGTAAAAAAAGATGGCCGCCAAAAATACAATGCATAATACAACGTTTTATATCTCGATAACTAATTATTTCTGCAAAATTTCAATGCAATTTTCACAGTCAGCATAGTCCAAAAACCTATAAAAGTTGTCATTTAAAAGAAAATTGTGGAGGTGGACCTAATCTAAAAAAAATACCAAATTATTTTTACCCAAAATGTTAATATAAATAACCTCTGTATTTTTTTCCCCCTTAAAAAAAAACAAAAACGAGGTTCGTTTCGAAAAAAAAAAATTCCTCCCAAGATTTTTTTATTTTTTTTTTTTACGCCTTCAGGTTTTGAATCTTTGAGCTTTTCGTCGTTCTAATAATTTTCTTCATTTAAAAAAATTCTAATTTTTAAATTTTTTTCTTTTAAGAACATTTTGGGTTTTGTTAATAAAAACTGTTTGGACACACTCCCTCATCGACATAACAGAAGCAAACTAATACTTACACATATCTACAATGCTTATTAGCATACATGCATACTCACACGGCAACATCTGAAATGAGCATATCTACGGAATGTCTCCATGCAACAATTTTTTCATCACAGCAAAAGTCCCCTATACTTAGGGGACTTTTTTTTATTCAAAAATTTCCGAAAGAACGCAAACCCTTTCTGCAAATAAAGAGAGCCTCGCATCTGAAATGACAAGTGTTTTTTCTCAAGTAGCTATGTTCAAAGTACTGTTTCCCGTATTGTCTTTACTTTCCATATCCAACATCGTGCCTTTCCGAGCTTTGAGTTGAGAGTGATATATCGATCTATCAATCGGTGAAAACGATTTACAGCGTTCGATTATTTGCCTTCATTCATAATTTGATTTGATAACGCGTAGGTAAATACAGCATTTTTTCGTGGCCAATCTGTTATTATGTTTTTCACAGTCGATAGTAAGATGAATGAATATATGCTAAAGACATATACGCTAAATATTATCAATCATATATACTTTTATTTGCCCTTCCCCTCACCCACGCCCCGTAATGATGTGGCACAAGGTTGAAAAATTGCGTTGGTAGGCTATCATGCAAGAAGTAAAACATTAAGGCCTTACCAAAAATATATGGGTTGCCCTGTCTGCATTCTCTGGTAAGAACGCGTCAAGTGATTGATCATAACCCAACTCCTAAAAAACAGTATGTAAGGCCTGAGATTCTTTAGGGCGTCCCAGGTCGACAAGGTCGATCAGCAGTTATCTTCAGCGATAACAATTAATTACCTCAGCCCAACGGATGTGAGCCAGAAAATCGCACTGATCGATGAAGACGTATCCTCGACTGGTAACTCTATGTAGTGAATTCTCGACATAGAAGCCAGTACAATATGCACATATTTTAGTTCATTCGGTTCGTGAGAGGTGTTCAACCACTCCATAATAATAACCCACTTCTTGATCAAATAGCGTAGAAAAGGGCGAGCAACTATTTTTATTGTTTACGTTAATATTTTTCATTTCTTTTTATTATTGTCAACATTTTCCTTGAACGTTACAACCACCTATGCATGAGCTTTATCTTCTATGCTATCGGACATGGAAGTGTGTAATCATTAAAGTTTTCTGTTGAGGAAGTAGGTGATCATTAAATATGTATAGGAAACGTATTCCTCTTTTTCATGCCTACATTGTTTTTATTTTTGATTACTATTTTGCCAGAGAAAATGCCTGATATGATATCAGCAAAATCAAAATCTAATTTTTATTTTTATTTTAAATAATAAAAAAAATACATCTGGCATGGCGACTGAGAATTGACTAAATTGACCATTTATTGGTTCATTTATTGATTTGTGCCATTTATTACTTCATTTATTGATTTGTGCCATTTATTGGTTCATTAAAAGTATCAGAAATGACAGAAATTGTCAAAATGATGAAAATAAACGCATTTAATATGAATGTTTAATAAATGTATATTATTTTGTTCAAGATAATTAATATAAACAATAAAATGAAAACGTTGAGGGACGTATTAGGATTACTAATAAATAAACACCAATTTTTCCCATGTAATTTTGTTTTTGTTCTTCTTAAAGTAGTAAACAGTGCTACAACAACCCGGGTATTCCAAGTTCAAAGCCAGTTCGTTCTGCAAAAATACTTTCACTTAGGAACGTTGGCAACTTTCACATCGTCCTTTCCAGAAGTATCCGATACCCTTCTAGCAAGAATTCCTAATAGAAAGATTTTGACGAGACAAAAGTCAACACATTCATCATCATGAATGATGGCTAACGAAAACAAATTCATCATCATGAATGATGGCCAACGCAAACAAATTTATCATCATGAATGATGGCCAACGCAAACAAATTTATCATCATGAATGATGGCTAACGAAAACAAATTTATCATCATGAATGATGGCTAACGAAAACAAATTTATCATCATGAATGATGGCCAACGCAAACAAATTTATCATCATGAATGATGGCTAACGAAAACAAATTCATCATCATGAATGATGGCTAACGAAAACAAATTTATCATCATGAATGATGGCCAACGCAAACAAATTTATCATCATGAATGATGGCTAATGAAAACAAATTCATCATCATGAATGATGGCCAACGAAAACAAATTCATCATCATGAATGATGGCCAACGAAAACAAATTCCTCATCATGAATGATGGCTAACGAAAACAAATTCATCATCATAAATGATGGCTAACGAAAACAAATTTATCATCATGAATGATGGCTAACGAAAACAAATTCATCATGAATGATGGCTAACGAAAACAAATTCATCATCATGAATGATGGCTAACGAAAACAAATTTATCATCATGAATGATGGCCAACGCAAACAAATTTATCATCATGAATGATGGCTAATGAAAACAAATTCATCATCATGAATGATGGCCAACGAAAACAAATTCATCATCATGAATGATGGCCAACGAAAACAAATTCCTCATCATGAATGATGGCTAACGAAAACAAATTCATCATCATGAATGATGGCTAACGAAAACAAATTTATCATCATGAATGATGGCTAACGAAAACAAATTCATCATCATGAATGATGGCTAACGAAAACAAATTCATCATCATGAATGATGGCTAACGAAAACAAATTTATCATCATGAATGATGGCTAACGAAAACAAATTCATAATCATGAATGATGGCCAACGAAAACACATTCATCATCATGAATGATGGCCAACGAAAACAAATTCCTCATCATGAATGATGGCTAACGAAAACAAATTCATCATCATGAATGATGGCTAACGAAAACAAATTTATCATCATGAATGATGGCTAACGAAAACAAATTCATCATCATGAATGATGGCCAACGAAAACAAATTCATCATCATGAATGATGGCTAACGAAAACAAATTCATCATCATGAATGATGGCCACCGAAAACAAATTTATCATCATGAATGATGGCTAACGAAAACAAATTTATCATCATGAATGATGGCTAACGCAAACAAATTCATCATCATGAATGATGGCCAACGAAAACAAATTCATCATCATGAATGATGGCTAACGAAAACAAATTCATAATCATGAATGACGTCCAACGAAAACAAATTCATCATCATGAATGATGGCTAACGAAAACAAATTCATCATCATGAATGATGGCCAACGAAAACAAATTCATCATCATGAATGATGGCTAACGAAAACAAATTCATCATCATGAATGATGGCTAACGAAAACAAATTCATCATCATGAATGATGGCCAACGAAAACAAATTCATCATCATGAATGATGGCTAACGAAAACAAATTCATCATCATGATTATGGCTAACGAAAACAAATTCATCATCATGAATGATGGCTAACGAAAACAAATTTATCATCATGAATGATGGCTAACGAAAACAAATTCATCATCATGAATGATGGCCAACGAAAATAAATTCATCATCATGAATGATGGCTAACGAAAACAAATTCATCATCATGAATGATGGCCACCGAAAACAAATTTATCATCATGAATGATGGCTAACGAAAACAAATTTATCATCATGAATGATGGCTAACGAAAACAAATTCATCATCATGAATGATGGCCAACGAAAACAAATTCATCATCATGAATGTTGGCTAACGAAAACAAATTCATAATCATGAATGATGGCCAACGAAAACAAATTCATCATCATGAATGATGGCCAACGAAAACAAATTCATCATCATGAATGATGGCTAACGAAAACAAATTCATCAACATGAATGATGGCTAACGAAAACAAATTCATCATCATGAATGATGGCTAACGAAAACACATTCATCATCATGAATGATGGCTAACGAAAACAAATTCATCATCATGAATGATGGCCACCGAAAACAAATTCATCATCATGAATGATGGCTAACGAAAACAAATTTATCATCATGAATGATGGCTAACGAAAACAAATTCATCATCATGAATTGTGGCTAACGAAAACAAATTCATCATCGTGAATGATGGCCAACGAAAACAAATTCATCATCATGAATGATGGCCAACGAAAACAAATTCATCATCATGAATGATGGCTAACGAAAACAAATTCATCATCATGAATGATGGCCAACGAAAACAAATTCATCATCATGAATAATGGCTAACGAAAACAAATTCATCATCATGAATGATGGCTAACGAAAACAAATTCATCATCATGAATTATGACTAACGAAAACAAATTTATCATCATGAATGATGGCTAACGAAAACAAATTCATCATCATGAATGATGGCTAACGAAAAGAAATTCATCATCATGAATGATGGCCAACGAAAACAAATTCATCATCATGAATGATGGCTAACGAAAACAAATTCATCATCGTGAATGATGGCCAACGAAAACAAATTCATCATCATGAATGATGGCCAACGAAAACAAATTCATCATCATGAATGATGGCTAACGAAAACAAATTCATCATCATGAATGATGGCCAACGAAAACAAATTCATCATCATGAATGATGGCTAACGAAAACAAATTCATCATCATGAATGATGGCCAACGAAAACAAATTCATCATCATGAATGATGGCCAACGAAAACAAATTTATCATCATGAATCATGGCTAACGAAAACAAATTTATCATCATGAATGATGGCCAACGAAAACACATTCATCATCATGAATGATGGCCAACGAAAACAAATTCATCATCATGAATGATGGCTAACGAAAACAAATTCATCATCATGAATGATGGCTAACGAAAACAAATTTATCATCATGAATGATGGCTAATGAAAACAAATTCATCATCATGAATGATGGCCAACGAAAACAAATTCATCATCATGAATGATGGCCAACGAAAACAAATTTATCATCATGAATGATGGCTAACGAAAACAAATTTATCATCATGAATGATGGCTAATGAAAACAAATTCATCATCATGAATGATGGCTAACGAAAACAAATTCATCGTCATGAATGATGGCCAACGAAAACAAATTTATCATCATGAATGATGGCTAACGAAAACAAATTTATCATCATGAATGATGGCTAACGAAAACAAATTCATCATCATGAATGATGGCCAACGAAAACAAATTCATCATCATGAATGATGGCTAACGAAAACAAATTCATAATCATGAATGATGTCCAACGAAAACAAATTCATCATCATGAATGATGGCCAACGAAAACAAATTCATCATCATGAATGATGGCTAACGAAAAAAAAATTCATATTCATGAATGATGGTTAACGAAAACAAATTCATCATCATGAATGATGGCCAACGAAAACAAATTCATCATCATGAATGATGGCTAACGAAAACAAATTCATCATCATGAATGATGGCTAACGAAAACAAATTCATCATCATGAATGATGGCCAACGAAAACAAATTCATCATCATGAATGATGGCTAACGAAAACAAATTCATCATCATGATTATGGCTAACGAAAACAAATTCATCATCATGAATGATGGCTAACGAAAACAAATTTATCATCATGAATGATGGCTAACGAAAACAAATTCATCATCATGAATGATGGCCAACGAAAATAAATTCATCATCATGAATGATGGCTAACGAAAACAAATTCATCATCATGAATGATGGCCACCGAAAACAAATTTATCATCATGAATGATGGCTAACGAAAACAAATTTATCATCATGAATGATGGCTAACGAAAACAAATTCATCATCATGAATGATGGCCAACGAAAACAAATTCATCATCATGAATGTTGGCTAACGAAAACAAATTCATAATCATGAATGATGGCCAACGAAAACAAATTCATCATCATGAATGATGGCCAACGAAAACAAATTCATCATCATGAATGATGGCTAACGAAAACAAATTCATCATCATGAATGATGGCTAACGAAAAAATATTCATCATCATGAATGATGGCTAACGAAAACACATTCATCATCATGAATGATGGCTAACGAAAACAAATTCATCATCATGAATGATGGCCACCGAAAACAAATTTATCATCATGAATGATGGCTAACGAAAACAAATTCATCATCGTGAATGATGGCCAACGAAAACAAATTCATCATCATGAATGATGGCCAACGAAAACAAATTCATCATCATGAATGATGGCTAACGAAAACAAATTCATCATCATGAATGATGGCCAACGAAAACAAATTCATCATCATGAATGATGGCTAACGAAAACAAATTCATCATCATGAATGATGGCCAACGAAAACAAATTTATCATCATGAATCATGGCTAACGAAAACAAATTTATCATCATGAATGATGGCCAACGAAAACACATTCATCATCATGAATGATGGCCAACGAAAACAAATTCATCATCATGAATGATGGCTAACGAAAACAAATTCATCATCATGAATGATGGCTAACGAAAACAAATTTATCATCATAAATGATGGCTAACGAAAACAAATTCATCATCATGAATGATGGCCAACGAAAACAAATTCATCATCATGAATGATGGCCAACGAAAACAAATTTATCATCATGAATGATGGCTAACGAAAACAAATTTATCATCATGAATGATGGCTAATGAAAACAAATTCATCATCATGAATGATGGCTAACGAAAACAAATTCATCGTCATGAATGATGGCCAACGAAAACAAATTTATCATCATGAATGATGGCCAACGAAAACAAATTCATCATCATGAATGATGGCCAACGAAAACAAATTCATCATCATGAATGATGGCTAACGAAAAAAAATTCATCATCATGAATGATGGCCAACGAAAACAAATTCATCATCATGAATGATGGCCAACGAAAACAAATTTATATTCATGAATGATGGCTAACGAAAACAAATTCATCATCATGAATGATGGCTAACAAAAACAAATTCATCATCATGAATGATGGCCAACGAAAACAAATTCATCATCATGAATGATGGCTAACGAAAACAAATTCATCATCATGAATGATGGCTAACGAAAACAAATTCATCATCCTGAATGATGGCCAACGAAAAAAAATTTATCATCATGAATGATGGCTAACGAAAACAAATTCATCATCATGAATGATGGCCAACGAAAACAAATTCATCATCATGAATAATGGCTAACGAAAACAAATTCATCATCATGAATGATGGCTAACGAAAACAAATTCATCATCATGAATGATGGCTAACGAAAACAAATTCATCATCATGAATGATGGCCACCGAAAACAAATTTATCATCATGAATGATGGCTAACGAAAACAAATTTATCATCATGAATGATGGCTAACGAAAAGAAATTAATTATCATGAATGATGGCCAACGAAAACAAATTCATCATCATGAATGATGGCTAACGAAAACAAATTCATCATCGTGAATGATGGCCAACGAAAAAAAATTCATCATCATGAATGATGGCCAACGAAAACAAATTCATCATCATGAATGATGGCTAACGAAAACAAATTCATCATCATGAATGATGGCTAAGGAAAAAAAATTCATCATCATGAATGATGGCCAACGAAAACAAATTTATCATCATGAATCATGGCTAACGAAAACAAATTTATCATCATGAATGATGGCCAACGAAAACACATTCATCATCATGAATGATGGCCAACGAAAACAAATTTATCATAATGAATGATTACTAACGAAAACAAATTCATCATCATGAATGATGACTAACGAAAACAAATTTATCATCATGAATGATGGCTAACGAAAACAAATTCATCATCATGAATGATGGCTAACGAAAACAAATTCATCATCATGAATGATGGCCAACGAAAACAAATTCATCATCATGAATGATGGCCAACGAAAACAAATTCATCATCATGAATGATGGCTAACGAAAACAAATTCATCATCATGAATGATGGCCAACGAAAACAAATTCATCATCATGAATGATGGCTTACGAAAACAAATTCATCATCATGAATGATGGCCAACGAAAACAAATTCATCATCATGAATGATGGCCAACGAAAACAAATTCATCATCATGAATGATGGCTAACGAAAACAAATTCATCATCATGAATGATGGCTAACGAAAACAAATTCATCATCATGAATGATGGCTAACGAAAACAAATTCATCATCATGAATGATGGCTAAGGAAAACAAATTCATCATCATGAATGATGGCCAACGAAAACAAATTTATCATCATGAATCATGGCTAACGAAAACAAATTTATCATCATGAATGATGGCCAACGAAAACACATTCATCATCATGAATGATGGCCAACGAAAACAAATTTATCATCATGAATGATGACTAACGAAAACAAATTCATCATCATGAATGATGACTAACGAAAACAAATTTATCATCATGAATGATGGCTAACGAAAACAAATTAATCATCATGAATGATGGCTAACGAAAACAAATTCATCATCATGAATGATGGCCAACGAAAACAAATTCATCATCATGAATGATGGCCAACGAAAACAAATTCATCATCATGAATGATGGCCAACGAAAACAAATTCATCATCATGAATGATGGCCAACGAAAACAAATTCATCATCATGAATGATGGCTAACGAAAACAAATTCATCATCATGAATGATGGCCAACAAAAACAAATTCATCATCATGAATGATGGCCAACGAAAACAAATTCATCATCATGAATGATGGCTAACGAAAACAAATTCATCATCATGAATGATGGCCAACGAAAACAAATTCATCATCATGAATGATGGCCAACGAAAACAAATTCATCATCATGAATGATGGCCAACGAAAACAAATTCATCATCATGAATGATGGCCAACAAAAACAAATTCATCATCATGAATGATGGCCAACGAAAACTAATTCATCATCATGAATGATGGCCAACGAAAACAAATTCATCATCATGAATGATGGCCAACGAAAACAAATTCATCATCATGAATGATGGCTAACGAAAACAAATTTATCATCATGAATGATGGCTAACGAAAACAAATTCATCATCATGAATGATGGCTAACGAAAACAAATTCATCATCATGAATGATGGCCAACGAAAACAAATTTATCATCATGAATGATGACTAACGAAAACAAATTCATCATCATGAATTATGACTAACGAAAACAAATTTATCATCATGAATGATGGCTGACGAAAACAAATTTATCATCATGAATGATGGCTAACGAAAACAAATTCATCATCATGAATGATGGCTAACGAAAACAAATTCATCATCATGAATGATGGTCAACGAAAACAAATTCATCATCATGAATGATGGCCAACGAAAACAAATTCATCATCATGAATGATGGCCAACGAAAACAAATTCATCATCATGAATGATGGCTAACGAAAACAAATTCATCATCATGAATGATGACTAACGAAAACAAATTCATCATCATGAATGATGACTAACGAAAACAAATTTATCATCATGAATGATGGCTAACGAAAACAAATTCATCATCATGAATGATGGATAACGAAAACAAATTCATCATCATGAATGATGGCGAACGAAAACAAATTCATCATCATGAATGATGGCCAACGAAAACAAATTCATCATCATGAATGATGGCTAACGAAAACAAATTCATCATCATGAATGATGGCTAACGAAAACAAATTCATCATCATGAATGATGGCTAACGAAAACACATTCATCATCATGAATGATGGCTAAGGAAATCAAATTCATCATCATGAATGATGGCCAACGAAAACAAATTTATCATCATGAATCATGGCTAACGAAAACAAATTTATCATCATGAATGATGGCCAACGAAAACACATTCATCATCATGAATGATGGCCAACGAAAACAAATTTATCATCATGAATGATGACTAACGAAAACAAATTCATCATCATGAATGATGACTAACGAAAACAAATTTATCATCATGAATGATGGCTAACGAAAACAAGTTCAACATCATGAATGATGGCTAACGAAAACAAATTCATCATCATGAATGATGGCCAACGAAAACAAATTCATCATCATGAATGATGGCCAACGAAAACAAATTCATCATCATGAATGATGGCCAACGAAAACAAATTCATCATCATGAATGATGGCCAACGAAAACAAATTCATCATCATGAATGATGGCTAACGAAAACAAATTCATCATCATGAATGATGGCCAACAAAAACAAATTCATCATCATGAATGATGGCCAACGAAAACAAATTCATCATCATGAATGATGGCTAACGAAAACAAATTCATCATCATGAATGATGGCCAACGAAAACAAATTCATCATCATGAATGATGGCCAACGAAAACAAATTCATCATCATGAATGATGGCCAACGAAAACAAATTTATCATCATGAATGATGGCCAACGAAAACACATTCATCATCATGAATGATGGCCAACGAAAACAAATTTATCATAATGAATGATGACTAACGAAAACAAATTCATCATCATGAATGATGACTAACGAAAACAAATTTATCATCATGAATGATGGCTAACGAAAACAAATTCATCATCATGAATGATGGCTAACGAAAACAAATTCATCATCATGAATGATGGCCAACGAAAACAAATTCATCATCATGAATGATGGCCAACGAAAACAAATTCATCATCATGAATGATGGCTAACGAAAACAAATTCATCATCATGAATGATGGCCAACGAAAACAAATTCATCATCATGAATGATGGCTTACGAAAACAAATTCATCATCATGAATGATGGCCAACGAAAACAAATTCATCATCATGAATGATGGCCAACGAAAACAAATTCATCATCATGAATGATGGCTAACGAAAACAAATTCATCATCATGAATGATGGCCAACGAAAACAAATTCATCATCATGAATGATGGCCAACGAAAACAAATTCATCATCATGAATGATGGCTAACGAAAACAAATTTATCATCATGAATGATGGCTAACGAAAACAAATTCATCATCATGAATCATGGCTAACGAAAACAAATTTATCATCATGAATGATGGCCAACGAAAACACATTCATCATCATGAATGATGGCCAACGAAAACAAATTTATCATCATGAATGATGACTAACGAAAACAAATTTATCATCATGAATGATGGCTAACGAAAACAAATTTATCATCATGAATGATGGCTAACGAAAACAAATTCATCATCATGAATGATGGCTAACGAAAACAAATTCATCATCATGAATGATGGCCAACGAAAACAAATTCATCATCATGAATGATGGCCAACGAAAACAAATTCATCATCATGAATGATGGCCAACGAAAACAAATTCATCATCATGAATGATGGCTAACGAAAACAAATTCATCATCATGAATGATGGCTAACGAAAACAAATTCATCATCATGAATGATGGCCAACAAAAACAAATTCATCATCATGAATGATGGCCAACGAAAACAAATTCATCATCATGAATGATGGCTAACGAAAACAAATTCATCATCATGAATGATGGCCAACGAAAACAAATTCATCATCATGAATGATGGCCAACGAAAACAAATTCATCATCATGAATGATGGCCAACGAAAACAAATTCATCATCATGAATGATGGCCAACAAAAACAAATTCATCATCATGAATGATGGCCAACGAAAACAAATTCATCATCATGAATGATGGCCAACGAAAACAAATTCATCATCATGAATGATGGCCAACGAAAACAAATTCATCATCATGAATGATGGCTAACGAAAACAAATTTATCATCATGAATGATGGCTAACGAAAACAAATTCATCATCATGAATGATGGCTAACGAAAACAAATTCATCATCATGAATGATGGCCAACGAAAACAAATTTATCATCATGAATGATGACTAACGAAAACAAATTCATCATCATGAATTATGACTAACGAAAACAAATTTATCATCATGAATGATGGCTGACGAAAACAAATTTATCATCATGAATGATGGCTAACGAAAACAAATTCATCATCATGAATGATGGCTAACGAAAACAAATTCATCATCATGAATGATGGTCAACGAAAACAAATTCATCATCATGAATGATGGCCAACGAAAACAAATTCATCATCATGAATGATGGCCAACGAAAACAAATTCATCATCATGAATGATGGCTAACGAAAACAAATTCATCATCATGAATGATGACTAACGAAAACAAATTCATCATCATGAATGATGACTAACGAAAACAAATTTATCATCATGAATGATGGCTAACGAAAACAAATTCATCATCATGAATGATGGATAACGAAAACAAATTCATCATCATGAATGATGGCCAACGAAAACAAATTCATCATCATGAATGATGGCCAACGAAAACAAATTCATCATCATGAATGATGGCTAACGAAAACAAATTCATCATCATGAATGATGGCTAACGAAAACAAATTCATCATCATGAATGATGGCTAACGAAAACAAATTCATCATCATGAATGATGGCTAAGGAAAACAAATTCATCATCATGAATGATGGCTAAGGAAATCAAATTCATCATCATGAATGATGGCCAACGAAAACAAATTTATCATCATGAATCATGGCTAACGAAAACAAATTTATCATCATGAATGATGGCCAACGAAAACACATTCATCATCATGAATGATGGCCAACGAAAACAAATTTATCATCATGAATGATGACTAACGAAAACAAATTCATCATCATGAATGATGACTAACGAAAACAAATTTATCATCATGAATGATGGCTAACGAAAACAAATTCATCATCATCAATGATGGCTAACGAAAACAAATTCATCATCATGAATGATGGCCAACGAAAACAAATTCATCATCATGAATGATGGCCAACGAAAACAAATTCATCATCATGAATGATGGCCAACGAAAACAAATTCATCATCATGAATGATGGCCAACGAAAACAAATTCATCATCATGAATGATGGCTAACGAAAACAAATTCATCATCATGAATGATGGCCAACAAAAACAAATTCATCATCATGAATGATGGCCAACGAAAACAAATTCATCATCATGAATGATGGCTAACGAAAACAAATTCATCATCATGAATGATGGCCAACGAAAACAAATTCATCATCATGAATGATGGCCAACGAAAACAAATTCATCATCATGAATGATGGCCAACGAAAACAAATTTATCATCATGAATGATGGCCAACGAAAACACATTCATCATCATGAATGATGGCCAACGAAAACAAATTTATCATAATGAATGATGACTAACGAAAACAAATTCATCATCATGAATGATGACTAACGAAAACAAATTTATCATCATGAATGATGGCTAACGAAAACAAATTCATCATCATGAATGATGGCTAACGAAAACAAATTCATCATCATGAATGATGGCCAACGAAAACAAATTCATCATCATGAATGATGGCCAACGAAAACAAATTCATCATCATGAATGATGGCTAACGAAAACAAATTCATCATCATGAATGATGGCCAACGAAAACAAATTCATCATCATGAATGATGGCTTACGAAAACAAATTCATCATCATGAATGATGGCCAACGAAAACAAATTCATCATCATGAATGATGGCCAACGAAAACAAATTCATCATCATGAATGATGGCTAACGAAAACAAATTCATCATCATGAATGATGGCCAACGAAAACAAATTCATCATCATGAATGATGGCCAACGAAAACAAATTCATCATCATGAATGATGGCTAACGAAAACAAATTTATCATCATGAATGATGGCTAACGAAAACAAATTCATCATCATGAATCATGGCTAACGAAAACAAATTTATCATCATGAATGATGGCCAACGAAAACACATTCATCATCATGAATGATGGCCAACGAAAACAAATTTATCATCATGAATGATGACTAACGAAAACAAATTTATCATCATGAATGATGGCTAACGAAAACAAATTTATCATCATGAATGATGGCTAACGAAAACAAATTCATCATCATGAATGATGGCTAACGAAAACAAATTCATCATCATGAATGATGGCCAACGAAAACAAATTCATCATCATGAATGATGGCCAACGAAAACAAATTCATCATCATGAATGATGGCCAACGAAAACAAATTCATCATCATGAATGATGGCTAACGAAAACAAATTCATCATCATGAATGATGGCTAACGAAAACAAATTCATCATCATGAATGATGGCCAACAAAAACAAATTCATCATCATGAATGATGGCCAACGAAAACAAATTCATCATCATGAATGATGGCTAACGAAAACAAATTCATCATCATGAATGATGGCCAACGAAAACAAATTCATCATCATGAATGATGGCCAACGAAAACAAATTCATCATCATGAATGATGGCCAACGAAAACAAATTCATCATCATGAATGATGGCCAACAAAAACAAATTCATCATCATGAATGATGGCCAACGAAAACAAATTCATCATCATGAATGATGGCCAACGAAAACAAATTCATCATCATGAATGATGGCCAACGAAAACAAATTCATCATCATGAATGATGGCTAACGAAAACAAATTTATCATCATGAATGATGGCTAACGAAAACAAATTCATCATCATGAATGATGGCTAACGAAAACAAATTCATCATCATGAATGATGGCCAACGAAAACAAATTTATCATCATGAATGATGACTAACGAAAACAAATTCATCATCATGAATTATGACTAACGAAAACAAATTTATCATCATGAATGATGGCTGACGAAAACAAATTTATCATCATGAATGATGGCTAACGAAAACAAATTCATCATCATGAATGATGGCTAACGAAAACAAATTCATCATCATGAATGATGGTCAACGAAAACAAATTCATCATCATGAATGATGGCCAACGAAAACAAATTCATCATCATGAATGATGGCCAACGAAAACAAATTCATCATCATGAATGATGGCTAACGAAAACAAATTCATCATCATGAATGATGACTAACGAAAACAAATTCATCATCATGAATGATGACTAACGAAAACAAATTTATCATCATGAATGATGGCTAACGAAAACAAATTCATCATCATGAATGATGGATAACGAAAACAAATTCATCATCATGAATGATGGCCAACGAAAACAAATTCATCATCATGAATGATGGCCAACGAAAACAAATTCATCATCATGAATGATGGCTAACGAAAACAAATTCATCATCATGAATGATGGCTAACGAAAACAAATTCATCATCATGAATGATGGCTAACGAAAACAAATTCATCATCATGAATGATGGCTAAGGAAAACAAATTCATCATCATGAATGATGGCCAACGAAAACAAATTTATCATCAAGAATCATGGCTAACGAAAACAAATTTATCATCATGAATGATGGCCAACGAAAACACATTCATCATCATGAATGATGGCCAACGAAAACAAATTTATCATCATGAATGATGACTAACGAAAACAAATTCATCATCATGAATGATGATTAACGAAAACAAATTTATCATCATGAATGATGGCTAACGAAAACAAATTCATCATCATGAATGATGGCTAACGAAAACAAATTCATCATCATGAATGATGGCCAACGAAAACAAATTCATCATCATGAATGATGGCCAACGAAAACAAATTCATCATCATGAATGATGGCCAACGAAAACAAATTCATCATCATGAATGATGGCCAACGAAAACAAATTCATCATCATGAATGATGGCTAACGAAAACAAATTACTCATCATGAATGATGGCCAACAAAAACAAATTCATCATCATGAATGATGGCCAACGAAAACAAATTCATCATCATGAATGATGGCTAACGAAAACAAATTCATCATCATGAATGATGGCCAACGAAAACAAATTCATCATCATGAATGATGGCCAACGAAAACAAATTCATCATCATGAATGATGGCCAACGAAAACAAATTCATCATCATGTATGATGGCCAACAAAAACAAATTCATCATCATGAATGATGGCCAACGAAAACAAATTCATCATCATGAATGATGGCCAACGAAAACAAATTCATCATCATGAATGATGGCCAACGAAAACAAATTCATCATCATGAATGATGGCTAACGAAAACAAATTTATCATCATGAATGATGGCTAACGAAAACAAATTCATCATCATGAACGATGGCCAACAAAAACAAATTCATCATCATGAATGATGGCCAACGAAAACAAATTCATCATCATGAATGATGGCCAACGAAAACAAATTCATCATCATGAATGATGGCTAACGAAAACAAATTCATCATCATGAATGATGGCTAACGAAAACAAATTCATCATCATGAATGATGGCTAACGAAAACAAATTCATCATCACGAATGATGGCTAGCGAAAACAAATTCATCATCATGAATGATGGCTAACAAAAACAAATTCATCATCATGAATGATGGCCAACGAAAACAAATTCATCATCATGAATGATGGCCAACGAAAACAAATTCATCATCATGAATGATGGCTAACGAAAACAAATTCATCATCATGAATGATGGCCAACGAAAAAAAATTCATCATCATGAATGATGGCCAATGAAGACAAATTCATCATCATGAATGATGGCTAACGAAAACAAATTTATCATCACGAATGATGGCTAACGAAAACAAATTCATCATCATGAATGATGGCTAACGAAAACAAATTCATCATCATGAATGATGGCTAACGAAAACAAATTTATCATCATGAATGATGGCTAACGAAAACAAATTCATCATCATGAATGATGGCTAACGAAAACGAATTCATCGTCATGAATGATGGCCAACGAAAACAAATTTATCATCATGAATGATGGCCAACGAAAACAAATTCATCATCATGAATGATGGCCAACGAAAACAAATTCATCATCATGAATGATGGCTAACGAAAAAAAATTCATCATCATGAATGATGGCCAACGAAAACAAATTCATCATCATGAATGATGGCCAACGAAAACAAATTTATATTCATGAATGATGGCTAACGAAAACAAATTCATCATCATGAATGATGGCTAACAAAAACAAATTCATCATCATGAATGATGGCCAACGAAAACAAATTCATCATCATGAATGATGGCTAACGAAAACAAATTCATCATCATGAATGATGGCTAACGAAAACAAATTCATCATCATGAATGATGGCCAACGAAAAAAAATTTATCATCATGAATGATGGCTAACGAAAACAAATTCATCATCATGAATGATGGCCAACGAAAACAAATTCATCATCATGAATAATGGCTAACGAAAACAAATTCATCGTCATGAATGATGGCTAACGAAAACAAATTCATCATCATGAATGATGGCTAACGAAAACAAATTCATCATCATGAATGATGGCCACCGAAAACAAATTTATCATCATGAATGATGGCCAACGAAAACAAATTTATCATTATGAATGATGGCTAACGAAAAGAAATTAATTATCATGAATGATGGCCAACGAAAACAAATTCATCATCATGAATGATGGCTAACGAAAACAAATTCATCATCGTGAATGATGGCCAACGAAAACAAATTCATCATCATGAATGATGGCCAACGAAAACAAATTCATCATCATGAATGATGGCTAACGAAAACAAATTCATCATCATGAATGATGGCCAACGAAAACAAATTTATCATCATGAATGATGGCTAACGAAAACAAATTCATCATCATGAATGATGGCTAAGGAAAACAAATTCATCATCATGAATGATGGCCAACGAAAACAAATTTATCATCATGAATCATGGCTAACGAAAACAAATTTATCATCATGAATGATGGCCAACGAAAACACATTCATCATCATGAATGATGGCCAACGAAAACAAATTTATCATAATGAATGATGGCCAACGAAAACAAATTCATCATCATGAATGATGACTAACGAAAACAAATTTATCATCATGAATGATGGCTAACGAAAACAAATTCATCATCATGAATGATGGCTAACGAAAACAAATTCATCATCATGAATGATGGCCAACGAAAACAAATTCATCATCATGAATGATGGCCAACGAAAACAAATTCATCATCATGAATGATGGCTAACGAAAACAAATTCATCATCATGAATGATGGCCAACGAAAACAAATTCATCATCATGAATGATGGCTAACGAAAACAAATTCATCATCATGAATGATGGCCAACGAAAACAAATTCATCATCATGAATGATGGCCAACGAAAACAAATTCATCATCATGAATGATGGCTAACGAAAACAAATTCATCATCATGAATGATGGCTAACGAAAACAAATTCATCATCATGAATGATGGCTAACGAAAACAAATTCATCATCATGAATGATGGCTAAGGAAAACAAATTCATCATCATAAATGATGGCCAACGAAAACAAATTTATCATCATGAATCATGGCTAACGAAAACAAATTTATCATCATGAATGATGGCCAACGAAAACACATTCATCATCATGAATGATGGCCAACGAAAACAAATTTATCATCATGAATGATGACTAACGAAAACAAATTCATCATCATGAATGATGACTAACGAAAACAAATTTATCATCATGAATGATGGCTAACGAAAACAAATTCATCATCATGAATGATGGCTAACGAAAACAAATTCATCATCATGAATGATGGCCAACGAAAACAAATTCATCATCATGAATGATGGCCAACGAAAACAAATTCATCATCATGAATGATGGCTAACGAAAACAAATTCATCATCATGAATGATGGCCAACGAAAACAAATTCATCATCATGAATGATGGCTAACGAAAACAAATTCATCATCATGAATGATGGTCAACAAAAACAAATTCATCATCATGAATGATGGCCAACGAAAACAAATTCATCATCATGAATGATGGCTAACGAAAACAAATTCATCATCATGAATGATGGCCAACGAAAACAAATTCATCATCATGAATGATGGCCAACGAAAACAAATTCATCATCATGAATGATGGCCAACGAAAACAAATTCATCATCATGAATGATGGCCAACAAAAACAAATTCATCATCATGAATGATGGCCAACGAAAACAAATTCATCATCATGAATGATGGCCAACGAAAACAAATTCATCATCATGAATGATGGCCAACGAAAACAAATTCATCATCATGAATGATGGCTAACGAAAACAAATTTATCATCATGAATGATGGCTAACGAAAACAAATTCATCATCATGAATGATGGCTAACGAAAACAAATTCATCATCATGAATGATGGCAAACGAAAACAAATTTATCATCATGAATGATGACTAACGAAAACAAATTCATCATCATGAATTATGACTAACGAAAACAAATTTATCATCATGAATGATGGCTAACGAAAACAAATTTATCATCATGAATGATGGCTAACGAAAACAAATTCATCATCATGAATGATGGCTAACGAAAACAAATTCATCATCATGAATGATGGCCAACGAAAACAAATTCATCATCATGAATGATGGCCAACGAAAACAAATTCATCATCATGAATGATGGCCAACGAAAACAAATTCATCATCATGAATGATGGCTAACGAAAACAAATTCATCATCATGAATGATGACTAACGAAAACAAATTCATCATCATGAATGATGACTAACGAAAACAAATTTATCATCATAAATGATGGCTAACGAAAACAAATTCATCATCATGAATGATGGCTAACGAAAACAAATTCATCATCATGAATGATGGCCAACGAAAACAAATTCATCATCATGAATGATGGCTAACGAAAACAAATTTATCATCATGAATGATTGCTAACGAAAACAAATTCATCATCATGAATGATGGCTAACGAAAACAAATTCATCATCATGAATGATGGCCAACGAAAACAAATTTATCATCATGAATAATGACTAACGAAAACAAATTCATCATCATGAATGATGACTAACGAAAACAAATTTATCATCATGAATGATGGCTAACGAAAACAAATTCATCATCATGAATGATGGCCAACAAAAACAAATTCATCATCATGAATTATGGCCAACGAAAACAAATTCATCATCATGAATGATGGCTAACGAAAACAAATTCATCATCATGAATGATGGCCAACGAAAACAAATTCATCATCATGAATGATGGCCAACGAAAACAAATTCATCATCATGAATGATGGCTAACGAAAACAAATTCATCATCATGAATGATGGCCAACGAAAAAAAATTCATCATCATGAATGATGGCCAATGAAGACAAATTCATCATCATGAATGATGGCCAACGAAAACAAATTTATCATCACGAATGATGGCTAACGAAAACAAATTACTCATCATGAATGATGGCTAACGAAAACAAATTCATCATCATGAATGATGGCCAACGAAAACAAATTCATCATCATGAATGATGGCTAACGAAAACAAATTCATCATCATGAATGATGGCTAACGAAAACAAATTCATCATCATGAATGATGGCCAACGAAAAAAAATTCATCATCATGAATGATGGCTAACGAAAACAAATTCATCATCATGAATGATGGCCAACGAAAACAAATTCATCATCATGAATAATGGCTAACGAAAACAAATTCATCATCATGAATGATGGCTAACGAAAACAAATTCATCATCATGAATGATGGCTAACGAAAACAAATTCATCATCATGAATGATGGCCACCGAAAACAAATTTATCATCATGAATGATGGCCAACGAAAACAAATTTATCATTATGAATGATGGCTAACGAAAAGAAATTAATTATCATGAATGATGGCCAACGAAAACAAATTCATCATCATGAATGATGGCTAACGAAAACAAATTCATCATCGTGAATGATGGCCAACGAAAACAAATTCATCATCATGAATGATGGCCAACGAAAACAAATTCATCATCATGAATGATGGCTAACGAAAACAAATTCATCATCATGAATGATGGCCAACGAAAACAAATTTATCATCATGAATGATGGCTAACGAAAACAAATTCATCATCATGAATGATGGCTAAGGAAAACAAATTCATCATCATGAATGATGGCCAACGAAAACAAATTTATCATCATGAATCATGGCTAACGAAAACAAATTTATCATCATGAATGATGGCCAACGAAAACACATTCATCATCATTAATGATGGCCAACGAAAACAAATTTATCATAATGAATGATGACTAACGAAAACAAATTCATCATCATGAATGATGACTAACGAAAACAAATTTATCATCATGAATGATGGCTAACGAAAACAAATTCATCATCATGAATGATGGCTAACGAAAACAAATTCATCATCATGAATGATGGCCAACGAAAACAAATTCATCATCATGAATGATGGCCAACGAAAACAAATTCATCATCATGAATGATGGCTAACGAAAACAAATTCATCATCATGAATGATGGCCAACGAAAACAAATTCATCATCATGAATGATGGCTAACGAAAACAAATTCATCATCATGAATGATGGCTAACGAAAACAAATTCATCATCATGAATGATGGCCAACGAAAACAAATTCATCATCATGAATGATGGCTAACGAAAACAAATTCATCATCATGAATGATGGCTAACGAAAACAAATTCATCATCATGAATGATGGCTAACGAAAACAAATTCATCATCATGAATGATGGCTAAGGAAAACAAATTCATCATCATAAATGATGGCCAACGAAAACAAATTTATCATCATGAATCATGGCTAACGAAAACAAATTTATCATCATGAATGATGGCCAACGAAAACACATTCATCATCATGAATGATGGCCAACGAAAACAAATTTATCATCATGAATGATGACTAACGAAAACAAATTCATCATCATGAATGATGACTAACGAAAACAAATTTATCATCATGAATGATGGCTAACGAAAACAAATTCATCATCATGAATGATGGCTAACGAAAACAAATTCATCATCATGAATGATGGCCAACGAAAACAAATTCATCATCATGAATGATGGCCAACGAAAACAAATTCATCATCATGAATGATGGGTAACGAAAACAAATTCATCATCATGAATGATGGCCAACGAAAACAAATTCATCATCATGAATGATGGCTAACGAAAACAAATTCATCATCATGAATGATGGCCAACGAAAACAAATTCATCATCATGAATGATGGCCAACGAAAACAAATTCATCATCATGAATGATGGCCAACAAAAACAAATTCATCATCATGAATGATGGCCAACGAAAACAAATTCATCATCATGAATGATGGCCAACGAAAACAAATTCATCATCATGAATGATGGCCAACGAAAACAAATTCATCATCATGAATGATGGCTAACGAAAACAAATTTATCATCATGAATGATGGCTAACGAAAACAAATTCATCATCATGAATGATGGCTAACGAAAACAAATTCATCATCATGAATGATGGCAAACGAAAACAAATTTATCATCATGAATGATGACTAACGAAAACAAATTCATCATCATGAATTATGACTAACGAAAACAAATTTATCATCATGAATGATGGCTAACGAAAACAAATTTATCATCATGAATGATGGCTAACGAAAACAAATTCATCATCATGAATGATGGCTAACGAAAACAAATTCATCATCATGAATGATGGCCAACGAAAACAAATTCATCATCATGAATGATGGCCAACGAAAACAAATTCATCATCATGAATGATGGCCAACGAAAACAAATTCATCATCATGAATGATGGCTAACGAAAACAAATTCATCATCATGAATGATGACTAACGAAAACAAATTCATCATCATGAATGATGACTAACGAAAACAAATTTATCATCATGAATGATGGCTAACGGAAACAAATTCATCATCATGAATGATGGCTAACGAAAACAAATTCATCATCATGAATGATGGCCAACGAAAACAAATTCATCATCATGAATGATGGCTAACGAAAACAAATTTATCATCATGAATGATTGCTAACGAAAACAAATTCATCATCATGAATGATGGCCAACGAAAACAAATTCATCATCATGAATGATGGCCAACGAAAACAAATTTATCATCATGAATGATGACTAACGAAAACAAATTCATCATCATGAATGATGACTAACGAAAACAAATTTATCATCATGAATGATGGCTAACGAAAACAAATTCATCATCATGAATGATGGCCAACAAAAACAAATTCATCATCATGAATTATGGCCAACGAAAACAAATTCATCATCATGAATGATGGCTAACGAAAACAAATTCATCATCATGAATGATGGCCAACGAAAACAAATTCATCATCATGAATGATGGCCAACGAAAACAAATTCATCATCATGAATGATGGTCAACGAAAACAAATTCATCATCATGAATGATGGCTAACGAAAACAAATTCATCATCATGAATGATGGCTAACGAAAACAAATTCATCATCATGAATGATGGCTAACGAAAACAAATTCATCATCATGAATGATGGCTAACGAAAACAAATTCATCATCATGAATGATGGCCAATGAAAACAAATTCATCATCATGAATGATGGCTAACGAAAACAAATTCTTGAAGTATTTACTACTACTTTTACTTTAGTGCAGCAGCAGCAGCAGCAGCAGCAGCAGCAGCAGCAGCAGCAACAACAACAACAACAACAACAACAACAACAACAACAACAACAACAACAACAACAACAAGCAGCAGCTTACTAACTGTTTTCACAGATTTATATTATTTTGAGGTGCTGGTGTACGAAAGGCATTTCAAATTTCTGGCCTCAGAAAATTTAGGTCACGTGAACGTAGACCCCTACTACCATGTCTCTTTCTCCAACATCAGATGTCTACGTCCGAACCTTCCAGAGATTGAAACCCAATTGCAGGAGACGAAACCGGAATATTGTCCTAAGTGACACTGGCATTGGGCCGACCACTTCCCTAGATGAGTTCATAATTAAAGGATACCCTTAGTTAACATCTAAATCTGACCCCAAGATATCCATGAGCATGGAATTTGTGCCTACATTAAAGATAGCTTTCCATGTGGTAGAAATATCTCCAGAGAAGATCCTAATTTACCTTATATGTGCTTACACCACCGCATTTAAATTTGCCCTCTATCGTCCTCACAACAGCGAAGTTACTATCTTAGTATATCTGAAAAAATTGACCACATCCTACCTGCTCATCCTTTGGCTAGCATTCACATCTGTGCTGACTTCAATTTCCACAATGTGGAATGGTTGACCCACTCAAACAAGACAGATGATGAGGGAAGGTTCTGTCATAATTTCTCCATTGCTTATAACCTCACTCAGATTGTTCATGAACCTACCCGTGTGCCTGATACTACAGGTCAGTATGCAAGCCTTCTAGATCTTTTTCTCACAACTTCCCATGAGTTATGGTCATGTTCCATTCTATTTCCTCTGGGATCTTCCGACCACTCGGTTGTATCAGTTAAGATAAAAATTAAATGTAATAAGTCTTCAGACGTACCTCTCCACTGTACAATATATCGATACTCTATGGCTGACAGGGATAGCTTCCGTACATTTATATCTGATCTACCTCTGCATTCCATGTTTAAAAAGGATGTGTCCTCTATAGTATCAGAACTGACGGAATGGTTAATTGTAGGTATAGATCGATTCATACCATCCAAAAACTTCCATCAAAAACCAAACAGCCAGCCATGGTTCTCCCCAGAATGTGCTGCTGCCATCATGCACAGAAATCATTTTTTCCATAGTTACCAACGTAATAGATGTAATAGATGTACTGAGACTAAAGCTGCTTTCATTATGACAGCGATTATGCAGGCGATCCAGCATCAGGATGAAGCCGTGCAACAGGTGACGTCGTCGTATATTGACGACATTTTTTGTGAACAAGAGCCTCATGTCTGTCCAGGTGGTGAAAGAACACTTTGAGAGCTTCTGGCTGTCGTGCAAGGAGCCAGAGCGCCTGCAAGATGGAGCCTTGAGTGGGAAAGCATGGTTGACAACAAAGGCATCATGTGACCAGACATGCGTGGCCCGATAGATCGCTGACTCCCAACATCGTGTATCGTGGATTTCTCGTTCGACTATTCCTCTTATAGCTGGATCGTCATTTCCTCCATGGGAACACACGTGGTTTCACAAAAGTAGAAATATAATAAATTGTGGAACAAAGAAAGGAAAAACACAAACGCCAATGTTCACATATAATTGACTGTTGGATTTGTGAGTGTGTGTGTGTGTGTCTTTCCCCCATTCTATCGATGTTATGTTCGTCTCTATTTCTGTTTCAAAGTCAACTCTAAAACTGTCCAACTTCCATCCGCCGCGACAGGCATCTAGTTGTCAACTAAACTGTCTCCTCTACGTTGGTATCTGAGGTCGCCCCCCACCCCCACCCCGGCTACCGGAAGCTGCCCTTCCCTGTTTTATCTGTAGGTTTCTATTGTCATTGTCATCTAAAAAGCTTGATCTAAAAATATCTACAGATTCATTGTTTGTTACTTCCTATCTGGTGTTTCCTATTTCTTTGTCTAGTGTCCCCCCCCCTTCTCAGCACTTAGTGAATTCAAGTCCACCTCAGATCCACTTTATAGTATCACACACCTCCCATGCCCACCTTGTCATTTATTACATAAATTACAAAAACACAAAATCATATCAACATAAATTACATAAAATTCATACATATTATATGAATAATGAAACACCAGAGATATGTCCTTCACTTCAAAAATAGAAACAACAAAGCAGAAATTCGGCGTATCATTTCCAACCCAGGACCACTCAACTCTCGGCATTCCAGGAGTATTTGCATACCCTAAAAAAAAACTCTGCAAAGCAATTCCTTTTTATTTGACTGGCTCTAGTCAACTTGTACAGCTTCTCATACCAGAGGGGGAAAATCAACCTCACCCCTCCATCGAGGTAGAAAAAAACAGGAGGAATTTTAACCACCTCCAAAATATTCCGCCCCAACCTCCCAAAAATACACAGGAAGAATTTTAACCACCTCCACCATATTTCGCCCCATCCTCCCAAAAATAGATAGGAGGAATTTTAACCACCTCCACAATATTTCCCCTCACCTCCCAAAAATAGACAGGAGGAATTTTTAACCACCTCCACAATATTTCCCCCAACCTCCCAAAAATAGACAGGAGGAATTTTTAACCACCTCCACAATATTTCCCCCAACCTCCCAAAAATAGACAGGAGGAATTTTAACCACCTCTACAATATTTGCCCCCCCCCCAAATAAACAGAAGGAATTTTAAACACCTCCACAGTATTTTGCCCCACCTCCCCCCAAAAATAAACAAAAACAAAATCATGAAAATTTTAATCACTTCAACTATAACAGGCATACTGCCACTCTTCTTTCTCCCCTCCTCCTCAAAAAAAAAAAGAGTCGGGAGGATTTTTCACCTCCCACGGGGAAAACATTGTGCACACCACCGAACCTGGCTGGTCTCTCACCATCTTTTTTTCCCCCTGTAACATTATTAAGAAAAACAAGTAACATTTTAACAAAACAAAATTGCTTTTCTACTGTTTCTGTTTTCGACAACACTAAAACAGCAATATAGTTCAACACAATAAAACCAACAACCTGAAAAAAAATAGCATTTAACAATTATAAGTCTCTTTTTTTCTTTTAGATTTTTCTCATTTCTTGTACTAATAGATTAAGAAGTCCCTGTGCAATTTTACATGCAAGAAACATGTCATCTTCATTGTAAGAAATACATGAAAATACATTTAAGCAGTTTTTTGTTACACATGATCAAAATGTTTTTCTCTAAAATCAAAATAAGTCTCTTTTCTTTCTTCTTTTTTTACCAACAATAAAAATATAAAGTTTGTATGCGTGTATACAGAAAAATTTGTTTAAACAGTCTCAATTTTTTTTTTGTTTGCATATAGACGACAAATTCAATAAAAAGAAATTTTCACTGTGTCTCTTTGTTTCTTCTCATTTTTTTTTTTTATTTATCTTTAAAGTGAAGGGCTTTCTCTCTACCTTTCCACACAGTATGCATGTCCTCTCATTTGTTGGGTTCCACTTGAACTGGGATGAATCTCAGCTGTTGCTCGGACTGTGCTGCAGCCTTCGGTTGGTTGGCATTTGGGCCCTTCTCCATGCCGCTTTCTTCCTCCTCGGTTGCTTTGCGTGCTTTTGTTTTTCTTCACTTTTTGTTACCCTGTTTTTGTTTTCGTTAATTCAGCCGTTTTAATTTTTTCTGCGTCTCTCTTTCTCTCTCTCTCTCTCTCTCTCTCTCCCTCTCTCTATGAAGTTTGTAACGAGAGCGCTCTCATGTTTTTTTCACTTTCTTCTTTTTTTGTGTGTCGGTGATTTTTTTCTGTTGTTTGTTTGTTGTTTTTTTTTTTCTATTTCGAAATGGATTCAGTCATTCAATTTTTTTCTGCGTATCCCTTTTCATTGTGAAATTGCCCGAAGGTCGAATCTCAGGTCTAATGGCACTATTTGTGACCAGACGTGCGCAGCCTGACAAATCGCTGACTCCCAACGTCGTGTATTGTGAATTTTTCGTTTGACTATTCCTCTTATGGCCGGATCGTCATTTTCTCGCTGGCGACTGTCGATGGGAACACACATGGTTTCACAAAAGTAGAAATATAATAAATCGTGGAACAAAGAAAGGAAAAACACAAACGCAAATATTCACCATAGAAATCAGAGTACAAACATTACTCTGATCACATAGCATTTATTACAATTATTCAATAATTGAACAAAGATTGAATAATTTTGTAAGTTATGGTAAGAAAATAAAACTGGCATTTCACAGTTTAGCCAAATTAACATTTTTGCAAATTTTAATCAATACAGTTATTGCTGTTAAAGATGAAGCCATAATCTTAAAACAAGTTACTGTAAAATATATTTTATATGAAATGTTGAACTATTAGGTTATCTATAAATGTTGAAATTTGGGGCAATGATTATTTTTTCTGGATAGGGACAAATATTAAAACTGTTTCATAAGGCTTTCTCCTTCACTTACCAAGGACAGAAAAATAATTGTAACATTGGAACAAATATTACACTTTGCTCCTAGTGTCACCTCACGTCATGTACCGTGGATTTTTCTGTTCGACTATTGCTCTATTCCTCTTATGGCTGGATCGTCCTTTTCTTATTGGCGACTGTCGATGAGAACACATGCGGTTCACAAAATAGAAATATGAACAAAGAAAGAAAAAACACAAACGCCAATGTTCACATATAAATTGACTGTTGGACTTGTGAGTGTGTGTGTGTGTGTGTGTCTTCTCCCCGTTCTATCGATGTTACACTCGTCTCTATTTCTGTTTCACAGTCAACTCTAAACCTGTCCAACTCCTATCTGCCGCAAGGGGCATCTAGTTGTCAACTAAACTGTCTCCTCTACATTGGTATCTGAGGTCGCCCCCCCCCACCGACTACCGGAAGCTGCCCTTTCTTTTCCTGTTTTATCTGTAGGTTTCTATTGTTATGTCAACTCTAAAAAGCTCAATCTAAAAATACCTAGAGATTCATTGTTTGTTACTATTCAGTACTTAGTGACTCAAGTCCACCTCGGGTCCACTTTATGGTATCACAATCGGCCGAAATACTAATATGGAGACGACTTGCTACCCTGACCGAGATCATCAAGGAATTCAACCTGGCTGTAGATGTGACACTGGTGCAGTCCTGTCAGAAGTGCGCGGATCGCCTGACCAGAGTGCCACGCCATTGGCTGGACCTGCCAAAAGAAGTGGACGAACCAGCACCTGTGAATTGCACCGTGGTGGGGCGTCGACTTACCCTGGACCATGTTGCTGATGTCCATTGCCAAAGCGGGCACCCCGGTGTAAACCAAACCCTTTACTTCGCCAGGCTGGTCGACCCCTATGTGTCAAAGAGGGACATGAAATTTGTTGTGTGGAGCTGCAAAACCTGTCAGTCGATCGACCCAGCACCCGTCCAGTAGAAGTAGGCAAAACTGAGTGTGAGAGGAAATTAGAACAGGCTCGCAATGGACGTAACTCACCACAACGGCGGGCATTTTTTGACGCTCATCGATTGCGGACCGTCTAGATTTGCATTGTGGCGGCCCTTTCGCCGGCAGGACTTGGCCACCATAGTCCATGAGCTGGAGAGTGTCTTCCTCGAGCGTGGTCCCCCCCTCTGAGATAATGACTGACAATGGCATTGTCTTTGTTAGCGAGCAGTTCAAACAGTTTACAGGCAGCTGCGGTATATGTCTGCGATTTCAGTGCACCCATGTGCCTAGTGGGAATGGAATTATTGAGAGAAACCACAGGACCGTCAAGACCATTGCAGCTAGGAAGGGGTGTACGGTGCCGAGGTGGTCTATTGGTATAATGTCACCCCTAAGGATGACATTTCACCCTCTACCGTGCCAGCTGAAGCACTGCACAGGTACCATGTCAAGATGAGAGGCATGGAGACCAGCCCACTGCCCGAGCCGGAGGTGACGAGAGAGAGTATCAAAGAGGGGGATGTCATCTAGGTTAAGCTATGATCAGCCCGCAATCGGTGCAGGTTGCTGGGGTGCTCCGTCACATCAAGGATCTTCGATCGACATCACAAGCGCAGCTACCACTCAGCGATGAGAGCGAAACTGGATCCGAGAACAGTGAACCATCATTTTGGGTTACACCGACTTCGTCAGACAGAGACCCTGAGATTAGCAACTTTAGGTTCACCGACCCTGAAACTGAGGATGAAAGCACAGGCGAGGACGAAGCCCCCGGTCTCCCTCTCCGAAGAAGCACCCAAAGAAAAAGGCCACTGTGTCCATGTCCTGTCTGTGATGATGATATCAGGGGGAGTGTGGCGAAAATTGTGGGAATGCAGGCTTACCTCTTAAACGGCCTCGGTGTGTACTTTGCCGACGCAGCGTCATGATGCTAAAAAAGGTCCATATGCAAATTTGGAGGACTCTGTATTTTATAAAAACAGGCTACTGGAGAAGATGGGGCAGACGTGAAAACGAGTCTGCAGAAAGTACCGACAGATGACGCTGCTGTAGTGAGCTGAGGTTTTGTGTACTTTTTTTTTCTTTGCAACAACATCAAGTTAATACAGTGATTTCGTCTCCAATGGACTCCAGCAGTTGTCAAACAAGCTTACTCTGAACTACAATCTTACATCGTTGAAACTACAACAGGACAGATTCTCCACAGGAACTGCAAACATCTAAAGAAAGATGTCAACAATGCCAATAAAACACAGCCATAAAACATCCCCACATCTTTCACACCAATCCAAACACGCATCCTGCTGAAACACATAACATACACACCAGCATCAACTCCCCATCTGAAGTAACCCACAAAGCTTCAAATGAAAATCAGTCCAATGATAATACACTAACTGGAACAACTACTAGGTCGGGTCATGTCATAAGACCTCCCCCAAAATATGACCTATAAAAAAGTTATATATGGTAATTTTCATTAGTGAGGTCTACACAAACAATTCTGCTAGCGAAAGAGAGATATCATGACATGAGTTACTGTTCCTTGCAATAGGAGTTACTTGACCATGAATAGAGTGGGTTCACTTGCTTTTTAGGATGTAAACATGCTTTCATGTTGTCTCTCGTTACTAACCCAAACTTTAACACTACCTTATGTGTCGCAAGATGCAGGAGTTCCAAAGCCAAAATCTATTGCATATGACTATTAAACAAATCACATTCAAGTCTTGTACTCATAGCAGTTGTTCTGAATTTAGGTCTATGAGGTTCTTTGCACGTTGATCATGCTGCCTTCTCTCCAACAATATGGAGTAGGTGGTTCTAAATTTCTTTTTTCCAGATACTGTTGCTGAGGCATTTTGTGGAGAAATTGCTAACCAGCTTACAATTGAATAGTAGCTCTGAAGATGGGATGACATGATCCATTCAGGTAGATCGGACACATAGTAGGCTCATGTCTATATCTCAGTTGTTTATTATGGCCTTCTTAGTAGCTGCCTTGATGGTCTGTATGCACCGTTCCGCCATGCTGTTCAATTGGGGAAATCTGGGAAAAGAGGTGATATGCTCAAAATTCCATTCTTTGAAATGTTGAGAGTTGAAATGTGACCCATTGTCACTGATAAGCCTTTTTGAGATTCCTTGGTTTTTTTTTTGGTTTTTTTACACAGGCATCACCACATTATCAAGGCCAAGAGGCCACTCGAGGATAAGGGTTAAAGAGTGTACAGTAGAAATTGGACAATATAGTAATCATTAGTAATGAAAATTCGGTAAATTTGTTAACTTATATGGAACGGCTCATTAAGAACTTATTTACGTTAGACTTGAACACAACCATATTGTAGTCAGCCGGAAAGCAGGAAAACGGAAGACAATTCCACAGGCGTGCAGTTCTAAGAAAGAAGCTTTGTTCATAGAATCTACGTTTAGGTTTAGGCACAGATAAAGAGTGGGGGGAATTATTGATAGTGTTTTCAGCTAGACGGGTGTTACTTGTGAAAGTTTAGCGAGGAGGGACCATAGATTGAAGCTCAGTTGAACACTTTCCATGAAAATAACGATACATCAGAGACAAACTCGCAACATCTCTTCTGTGAGATAGAGGTTGCAGGGAAGAGAAAAGGATATCTCCTATGAGGCTACGAAGTATATTTTGAACTCTATCAAGTCAGGACAAGTCCTTTCTAGCAGCTCCTGCCCAGATGTGGCAACAGTATTCCATCCTTGGACGTACCTAGCTCTTATATAGATAGAGAATTGCATCAGCAGTGAGATATCTACTGGATCGATAGAAAGATCCCACCATTTTTCCAGCGGCCTTGGCAACAGATTTGATGTACGTGTTCCATTTAAGATCAGGAGTAACGGTCAAGCCCAGAAGCTTGTCAAAACTTCAGGCCTCCTAAAGATGAGAGCCATTCATTTCAATTGCTGCCAGATGTGGATCAGAATGTTGATGATGTCAAGAGAGAAGCTTGGTTTTAGATGCATTAAAAGTAACCAGCCACTCCTTTCCCCATTGTACCACGTGCTCAAGGTCAGAGGAGAGACAATCGGAAAGAAATTGGTCGTTTACTGTCTTAGATGTGCTACCATAAATGGTAGTGTCATCAGCATAAATGTCTACAAATGATGTAAGGATGTGATTTGGAAGATCATTAATGTAGATCAGGAAAAGAGTTGGGCCCAGGATGGACCCCTGAGGGACTCCAGCATTAATACTGTGAGCTTCTGATTTTACCCTCAACTACTACTCTATCAGAAAGAGATGATTTAATAATTGAGAAGACATTTCCAGCTATACCATAACTAGAGATCTTGTGAAGTAAACCTTTATGCCATACCCTATCAAAGGCCTTAGATATGTCAAGAGCAATTGCCCTAGAAAGGTTGCCTCTGTCAAGAGATTTGCTAATCCTATGAGATATAACTGTAAGCACATCTGCTGTAGATCTAGCAGAACGGAAACCATGTTGAGTGTCACTAAGAAGGTTATTTTTGTTGAGATGGTTGATTACTTCTGTATTTAACACAGATTCCAGCAACTTACTCATGACACACAGGAGACTTATTGGCCTATACTGAGAGGGGTATGAGCGATCACCTGAATTCTTAAATACAGGGCATATTGATGAGATTTTCCAGGGTGATGGGAAGCTATTCTCCTTAAGACAACGTTTAAACACTTTTGTAAGTATGAGCGCTAGTTCTGGTTGAAAGTTTTTGAATACTATAATTGGAATACCGTCAGGGCCAGTTGCTTTACTGGAATCAAGGTTTTTGATTAGCTTGGCAACATCACGTACAGATATATGTATATCACATAGCGTGTTTTCTGATACAGAAGAAAATAGTGGGGGTTGGCAGCCTTGGTCGCAAAGGGTAGAATTAGCTGCAAAGTTCTTGGCAAAGAGTTTGACTTTGTCTGATGCTGACGAGATTACCTCAGGTCCATTGATGATAGTTGGGATAGAGCACACGCTTCTGTTCAGGATTCTGTTTGCTATTTGCCAAAACTGGTGGGAACCAAGCTGCTGCTCAGCTACTTTGGACTTGACGGACTGAGCATACAACTCTCTTGCATTCTTTATTACTTTCTTACAATGGTTGCTGGCAGTCCTGAAAGCGGCTTTAGTTTCCATACATCTATTACGTTGGAAGCAGTGGAAAAAGTGATTTCTGTGCGCAATGGCAGCAGCACATTCTGGAGAGAACCAGGGCTGGCTGTTAGGTTTTTGATAGAACTTTTTCGAGGTTATGAAATGGTCTATACCTACAATTAACCATTCTGTCAGGTCTAATACTATAGAGTACACATCCTTTTTAAACATGGAATGCAGAGGTAGATCCGATATAAATGTACGGAAGTTATCCTAGTCAGCCTTAGTGTATCGATATACTGTACGATGGAGAAGTACGTCTGGGGACTTATTACATTTCATTTTTATCTTAATTGATACAACAGAGTGGTCGGAAAATCCAAGAGGAGACAGAACAGAAACTGAACATAGTTCAGGGCAAGTTGTGAGAAAAAGGTCTAGTAGACTCGCATACTGGTCGTCATTGTCAGGCACAGGGGTGGGTTCGTGAACAATCTGAGTGAGGTCATAAGCAATGGAGAAATCATGACAGAACCTCCCCTCATCATCGGTCTTGTTTGAGTGGGTCAACCATTCAACATTGTGAACATTGAAGTCTCCACATACGTGAATGTTAGCTTAAAGATAAGCAGATAGGACTTGGTCAATTTTCTCAGATATGCTTTTTAAAGATAGTAACTCCGCTGTTGTGGGGGCGATAGAGAGTAAATATAAATGCAGTAGTGTGAGCTAATGCAACCCGGAAGCACATATAGGGTAAGTTAGGATCTTCTCTGGAGATGTCCCTACCACATGGGAAGCCATTTTTAATATAGGCACATATTCCATGCCCATGGCGATCTTGGGGGTCAGATTTAGAAGTTAAGTTAGAGTATCCTTTAATTGCGAACTCTTCTAGGGAAATAGTCTGTCCAACAAACTTGATCATTTCTCACTGAAAAGTTTCCTTAGTTTGCAGATGAAGCGGTATTTTAAATAGTAATTCATAATAAGGAAGAAGTTGTGCCTATTCAAAATATTAATGGTCACAATTTACCATCTCATGTGGCATGAAGGATTCAACAGTTTGAGATTTCTGGTGTTCTTGACACATGATGCATTACTGTATTATGTTATCAATGCCGCAACTTATGCCATTCCAGAAAAGACAGGTTATCACTTCCTTGGTAACCATAATGTATTTTTTCAATACGTCAGGTCGCATTGATTCAGGGATCAATATTCTGTCACCTTTGAGTAAAATGCCATTCCCTATTGAAAGCTTGTCTTGATAAGACCAGTATGGTTAAATATCTTTACGTGTTTTCTGCAAGATTCTGGCTATCTGTGAAGAATCTTTCGCCTCACGTCACACAGTATTGTATCATTATTCATCACTTGATAGATCTGCATTAATTTTTCAATGGACAATTGTGCAAAGTCTATAATGCCTAAAGCAATGGCTTCTTTGGGTTTTTTTTTTGTTGGGGAGTCTAGATAGTCCATCTGCTAGTAGCATCTTTTTCCCTAGTCAATATTTGGTGATCATATTGTATTCCTGGAGTCTTAATAGCATTTGTTGAAGTCAAGGAGATGCAGTGGTTAAGTTCTTGAGACAGATCATTGCCAAAAGTTTCAACTTTGAACAAGCAGCCATAAATATATGTGTGAAATCATTCGCATCCAAATGTTACAGCTGAGAGCTTCCACTCGATACTGGCATAGCGTTGTTTTGTTTGGGTCAGGAATTTTGAAACAAAGGCTACGGGTTTATCATCTTGCATTAAGGCTGCTCCCAAGCTTCTAGGTGATACATCGACTTGTATTATGAAGGTCATAACAACAGAGTTGCATTAATCCTTTAGCTTTCGAACAACTTCTGATGACTATTGCTCTGCTCATAGTCAGCCTCCTCCTTCAGGAGTTCTTTACCATGATGTCTGAAAGCCTAGGAATGGAAGGTGCTATGTAGATAATAATTCCTAGCAGCTTTGTTACATTAGTTGGACTAGGAAGTGCTTTTATTTCCTCCACTTTTGGGGAGATCTGGGTATATCCCGTTTTCATTGAAGATAGCTCCAAAGAATTTGACTTTTTCTGGTTGATAGCACATTTGTTACTGCTAAATGTGAAACCTGCAATCTGTGCTGTTTCCATAAACATTAATAAGTTGTAGTTGTGTTCTTCTTTGCTTTGTCCAAAGACAATCAGTTCATCAATCAATGCTAATGTTTCAGTGCACTTTTCTATTATCACATCCATCTTCTGTTGGAAAATAGCTGAAGACATAACTAAACCAAAGGGCATTCTCTGAAAACAATATCTTCCAAAGGGAGAGTTGAAGGTAGTTAAAAATTGTGACTTCCTGTCTAGGTTGACAGACCAAAAGCCGTTTTTGGCATCAGCTTAGAGAAGAATTTAGCACCAGATAGTTTGTGTGAGAGTTCTTCCATGTTTTGGTATCTTGTGGTGGTAACACATGATATCCTTGTTTAGATCTTTGAGCTCTAAACATAGGCTCTCGCCCACATACACAATACTGTTAATCCAGTTTGTTGGCTCATTAACCCTGTGGATAATTCCTTGGGATAGCAGTTCATTTCCTGGGCGCATGAACTATCAGGTGCTTATTTGGTCGAAGTATGATGTGATATTCTCCTGCAAAGTTACAAATCCAATCAAATTGACCTGGATATGTTTCCATCACGTTTTTGATTGATTGGGGTATCGATTGAAAGAGCAACTGGAGCATCTGCTGCTTAATTGACTGAGACAGACTTTGTTCTTTGAATGGAGCAATGTAGGGTAACTAGTTTCAAATCCTGTAGGGAGAGTAGTACTAGTATAGTAGGTCTCTGTGATGTCACTACATAGAACTTTATGTACCTCTATTCACCTTTGTACCTCTATTCACCTTTGTACCTCTATTCACCTTTGTATGGACATTGAACCCATACTGATTAGCATCGTGGGATACTGGATCTGTTGTAAGCCTTGAGTGCTGCAGTTTCTTTCTGTGTCATGCCGTGATGTGGTTGTCCATTCCAGAAACATTTACTGGAATGTGCATAAAGGAAGTGTATTTCCTTCCACACCTGTGTCCACCTTAATTTTCAATTCATCCACTCCTTTCCCGTTTGGTCGTATTACATCCAATGTGGCAAATGCCTCTGATTGATGCTCTTTTTAACATGTTTTTTAACTGAATAAAAGGACATTTTCTCTGGTTCTGAATATTAATAGAATTCTATCGATTTTTATAAGCATGCTCTATCACTGGGAAGTCTTTGTTCTTGGTAGATCTGTTCGTCTGTAGCTGCCCTGTCAGGGTTTCTTTTTACTTTTTTACTGTGACACACCTTAGCCCAGTGATTCTTCTGACCACAGGATGAACATGTGCTGCCTCAAGGCAGGCAATTTTCATTTTGATAGATATGTCTACATTTATTACATGTGTTTGTGTTCATCGGTCTGTGCTTTATTGCGTTTATTTGGCTGTCACGTTTCCCTTGTGGTTCACTCATCTGTCTCATATAATTCACTGAGTCTTCAAAACTCCTACATAAATTGAGAACTTCTGGCATAGACATTGCCTCCGTTCAGCTAAGTTTTTTTTTTTTTTGTAATTCTGAGTATTTTGTTCTGCTAATAATCTGATTAATAGGTCTTCCATCTCACACTCGTTTCTGAACTTGCATTTTTGAGCCAACAGCTTGCATTTAGCTAGAAAATCATTGATGTTCTCTGTAGAGGCCAGAAAGGAGTTATCTCCCTTTTGCTCAGACTTTGCATAAGTGGAGTTATCCCCCTTATAAAAGGACAGAGGAATCGCCATTAGTGGTTTACACTCATTCACGGCGACACGCTGTCGGATTGGAAAACCAGCTTGCTTAACGCAAACTTTACATGGCGCTACGAACATATTGTCACTTTAAAACGTGAAATACTTATATCGCAGCATTGAACTGAAGATATTGTCACACTATGGAACAAGAAAACGTTCTCTTATTACGTCAACTAGTCGAGTTACAAAAAGAAAACATCAAATTACGGAAGGACATCTTACATGGACGAGTGAACACGTCGCAAACAAAAAGAATGCAGTGACCTTCTATAGGTCTGGACTCAACAGAGAGCGAGTGGGCACTCTTTTTAGACACCTGGTCATGGTACAAGGAGATGTGCAGACTCAAAAATTCAGCTGTAATTCGAAACGAACTGCGAGAAGCATGCACACCGGAAACGAACAGGTTACTGTTTGAGCTCATTGGACCAGAACGACTCAACAATGCGGCAGAAGAGTTCCTTCTTCATCAAATACAACTGATGGCCGTTCGAGGCTTACACAAGGAAGTCCACCGACAAACGTTTCACTCCATGAAGCAAAATGAGGGTGAGTCAGTGACCCATTTTTTATCGAGGTTACGTGGCCAGGCGAAATTTTGTGAATTTCGTATTCAGTGTCCGAACGAACCCACTTGCCGGCAGCAGGTTAATTACTCAGATGATATGGTTGCCGGGCAAATGATGGCAGGGTTAAGAAATATCGAACACCAGAGAAGGGTACTGGCAGAGGCAGCTACACTTCCTACCTTGGATCTGAAATTTTCACGGTTGGTTTGCCTGGAGGCAACAGACGAAGCAACTCCACACTTTTCCGATACCACACAACCTCTCGCGATGTCTGGGGTACAAAGGTCGAATCAAGTACAACAAATGCATGAGGCAAAGGCCCTGTCGACCCCACGGGACACCAAACCTTGTAACGGTTGCGGAAAAACGTCACACCGAGGTGGATCAATGAACCGGAAAGATTGCCCAGCAGTGGGACTCAAGTGCCACTTTTGCGGAATAGTAGGGCACATTAAAAAGGTGTGCCGGAAAATTAATAGATCCAAAACGGAGGCTATAAAAAGTGGGGAGTCGTTCATGTTTTGCACCACGGATAAAGCCCCTACTCAAAGACACAATGAGAGACAACCGGCAAACATTCCTCACCTTGAGTGGAATGGAAAACAGTTCCAGGTGGGCGCCCCAGAACCGCCCCCCCTCAGTTACAGCAGAGGTAACTGTAATGAACAAGTGCCATGCGACCTTTGGAAGGGTGCCAAAGAAGCCGATGAAAGTGAGCACCCACGCCATCCAAGCCTTCGCGGACACAGGAGCCCAAACTTGCTCTGTTGGATTCAAGGACTCCTTGGGTACCCAAATGGGTACTTGGTTCCAACTACCTATCGGATAAGGGGTATAACAAATAGCCAGTTACACATCAAGGGGGTCCTGTTTTTACATATTAAGGTGGGATCAAGAGAAACACGACAGGCAGTGTATGTGTCTGACAACACATCCGGGCTCTACTTATCACAAACGGCACTTAAGGAGCTGAAATTATTGCCATCCAATTTTCCTACATCATTATCGCAAAGCAGCTCAGCGGAAACAGAAGAGACGGCCCCTTGCGGGTGTCCACGCAGAGCACCGGCTCCAAAGAAACCAGCAGCAATCCCATTGGAGCCAACCGACATTAACAGAGAAAAATTGGAGCAATGGCTAAAGGAACATTTCAAGGCCAGCGCATTCAATACCTGTCCACACCAACCACTCCAAGTAATGAAGGGTAAACCCTTAGAAATAAAATTCCTCCCAGATGAGACACCGACGGCAATCCACACACCAATACCTGTCCCCCATCATTGGAGGGAAAAGGTGAAACAAGATATAGACCGTGACGTGGCACTGGGGATAATCGAACCCATACCGGTAGGCACACCAACTACTTGGTGCTCGAGAATGGTGGTCACACCAAAAAAGGATGGATCCCCAAGCGGACAGTGGACTTACAAAAGTTGAACGAGGCGACCATGAGGGAGACGCACCACCCGTCGATTTGATGATATCACCATGGACATGGCTCGAAAAACTCGGTGTATAGATGATAGATGACAGTCTTCTGTGGGACAACTCAATGGAATCCTCATTCTGGCACACAATTGAATATATAAACCACTGCGCTGATAGAGGGATTGTGTTTAACCCAGACAAGTTTCACTTTGCTGACATGGAAGTGGAGTTCGCAGGGTTTCAAGTAACAGCGAACGGAGTCAAACCCACAAGAAGAATGACTGAAGCCATCCTGAGCTTCCCCACCCCGACAAATATTACTGGGGTTAGGTCCTGGTTCGGACTCGTAAACCAAGTCTCCTATGCATTCTCACAAGCGGAAGTTATGGCCCCATTCCGAGAGTTGCTGAAAACAAAGGACAGGAAATTTTATTGGGATGAGACATTGGAACAGATATTCCAAGAATCGAAAAAAATAATAGTGAAAAGGATTGAAAAAGGCATCCAAACATTCAAAATGAACAGAGCAACAGGACTCGCGACAGACTACAGCAAAACAGGGATATCGTATTTTCTGTTTCAAAAGCACTGTAGATGTGAGGGGGAATTAAACATGAGTTGTGGGGATGGCCATTGGAAACTCATCCTGGCGGGATCCCGTTTTACCAACGACGCGGAATCACGATATGCACCAGTGGAAGGTGAAGCCTTTGCTCTGATCTATGGGTTGGAATCATGCCGCATGTTCATACTCGGATGCCCAGACTTGGTGATTACAGTGGATCACTTACCGCTCGTAAAGATATTTTCAGACCGAGCCCTGGAGAATATAAAAAACCCACACCTGTTAAACTTCAAGGAAAAGTCACTCATGTATAAATTCAAGATAAAACATCGACCGGGGAAACTCAACTTGGCCCCTGACTGTGCATCTCGGTACCCAGCGGGCACCCCACCAAGAGACCAGGACCAATCCATTGACACCGCAGTCAAAGCCGCCCTAACATCGATGTACGAGAATGATACTAAGTTGAGAGCCATCACATGGGGAAGGATTGTGGCTGCGGCAGCCACAGACGAAGAATGCAGAACTTTGAAAGAGCTGATTCAAAATGGCTTCCCCCAGTCACGTACTAATATCCCAACCGTAGTTCGAGTCTTCTGGCCTATGCGTGAGGAGCTATATTGCCTGGAAGGAGTGATCATCAAGGGGAACAAAATCCTAATACCTCGACAACTCCGCGCAGAGGTATTGGAATCTCTTCATTGTGCTCATCAGGGTGTGAACGGAATGCTGGCGAATGTGAGACAACGACTATTCTGGCCAGGGTTGGATGCTAACATCAGGCAAACAAGAGCCCAGTGCCGCACGTGCAATGAAATCGCACCATCTCAGCCCAGGGAACCCTTGATGTCCCCAGCAGACCCAGAATTTCCATTCCAACAAGTAGTGGTTGACTTCGTCCAGATGCAGGGTAGACACTTTATGGTATACGCAGACAGGTATACGGGATGGGTTGAAGTGGCCCTAATGACGTCGGGAAGAGCCAAGACGGTGTGCGATACCTTGAGGACTTGGTTCTGTACCTACGGCGTACCGGAAGAAATTTCGTCGGATGGTGGACCACCATTTGAATCCCAGGAATACGACTCCTTTTTGAGGAATTGGGGCATACGAAAACGTACCTCATCAGCGCATTATACCCAAGGCAACGGCCGCGCAGAGTTAGCCGTCAAAACCGCGAGACGTATACTGGCGGACAATACGGACAGTTATGGACGCCTGTGCCATGATCGGGCGGCCCGAGCACTACTGACCCATAGGAACACGCCTGTCCAAGATCTGGACATGTCCCCGGCCATGATGCTGTATGGTCGGGTCATTAAAGACCACCTTCCTGTCCTGCGGGACAAATATCAGGTTCGAAAACAGTGGACAGAAATAGGCAAACTAAGGGAAGTGGCAATGGCCAAAAGACACATGAGGAACGAGCAGTATTACAACCAACATTGTCGCCCACTCCGGGAACTCCAGGTAGGAGATTACGTCCAGATCCAGAACCAGGACGGGAACCACCCACGTCGATGGACAAAGACGGGGAGAATCGTGGAGACCCAGGGGTACCGACAGTACCGAGTCCGGGTCGATGGAAGCAATCGAGTGACATTGCGCAACCGTCGGTTCCTCCGCAGAATACACCCGGTAGTGGATGGCCCTCGTAACATCAGACAAGAAATCCCGAACCCACCTATAAATGTGGAGACCCCACAGGCACAACCTCCGGAGGAGGCAATGGAGGTGGAACAACACGCCGACACGGAATCCCCAAGCGAGCATGAGGAAGAAATGGAAGTGGAAGATAACACGGGAGGATAGACCCAAAAATACAGTCCTCCTCCGTTAAGGGAACCGTCAAGTCGGAGGATGAGAGCCCCAAGGGGTTTGTCACTGCAAATGCGGGGGAAATCGCACGAGTATTTCTCCACATAAAAGATGACCACAACAACTTGCTTTTGTGGTCACGAAGGGAAGGGGCATGTAGAGGCCAGAAAGGAGTTATCTCCCTTTCGCTCAGACTTTGCATAAGTGGAGTTATCCCCCTTATAAAAGGACAGAGGAATCGCCATTAGTGGTTTACACTCATTCACGGCGACACGCTGTCGGATTGGAAAACCAGCTTGCTTAACGCAAACTTTACATTCTCGGGTTCTTTCTTTGTGCAATTTTGCAAGTAGAAGTGTACAATTCGAAAAGTTCATTTGCGGCTCTATTTGTTCTTAAAACCTTTCCCAAATTACCGTTGAATTGCACCTATTAGCTTTGTTTTTAAATGACCATAAGTTATACCACCTGTGGTTCACTTGTGTGGTTTGACAACATCGTTATTTTTGTTTTCGACAATACAAAGTTGTGAAAAGAAAGAATAGGTAACTTATGGTTTTATTTGTCAAGTTTCCAATCCTTTGTTTATAATCAAATCTTTCTCGATTGTCTGTTTCCAGTTCATTTTTTTCATTTCCCTCTTTTTTTCTTCAGGGGTTTATAAGAGCACTTGGTTGGCAATTCTCTATGGGATCAAGCAAGTCGGAAATGTTTAATGAAAAAACAAAAAAAAACAAATAGCAACAAAAAGTTTTTTTTTAAATTTGAAAAAAGGTCAATGCTTGTTGATTGTATTGATCTTTAATATTGACAAGTCGTTTTCTTTTAGTGCATCATTGTTTAAAAAATAAATAAAATAAGAACGCGATAGAGACTTGATTTAAAGTTGTAGGAGTTAAAAGTGATCCACATTCTAACCCTTATACAATAGTCATGTGCCTATTAAACGATTTAAAAAATGTTACAAAATTGTTTTTTTTTTATATATCAGCATTTCCAACTAAAAGTAAAGCATTTTTCCTGTGAAAAGTCTGACTTACGTTTTAGCATCGTTTCATTTATTTTGAACTGCTTCAGGAGGAAACAAAAAATGTAATGGCTCCTATTAACTGAAAATAAATATGAAGTACAAGATAGCTAAAACATTCACATAAATTGAAAATAAAAATGATAAGTGCAAAAACACAGAGAACATTATTTGCTTTAAAAATGTTGATTAAAAAAAACAAAAAGTGAAAAAAAAAAAATACATTCTTATTTTCACTTGCGGCAGCAGCTGAGGAATTCGATATTCGATACTGTTGCATCTACTAAGTTTCAGAAGTGATCAGTTTAATAATGCACATCCATATGACAAGAATGTTCTCTATCATCCCACTCTGCATATCTACTCAACACTGTAAGACCTGAAAACTAAAGTTAACTTTTTTGACAGATTTGTCGCGTGTGATAATAAGAGACATAATCATCTTGTCTGTTTTCCAATCATGAAAGAAAGAAATTCTGTTTTTTTATTTCCCTTTTGTCAACTCGAGTTCTGTGTGTATATCAAGAGATAAGAATGAGCTGGATGAAGAAGAAAGTGTCAGTCGGGAGAGAGAAAGAAAATGATAGAAATTATGTTCTTGCCGAATAGCCCCACTAGTTCTACATAAAATATTTTCCAACAATGCAGTATTTTTCAAATACAATAAAAATAGAAACCAAATTCTCGAACCAACTATGCCACTACAATTCCATACTATTACCCAAGGAATACGTTTATGTAGTTAACTTAAAATCATACAATTATCGCATTGGTATTTTGAGTTAAATACACATATGTTAAAATCTACAATCAAAATGGAACCGCTACAAATAAAATTTTATCTTTTCCAATACTTAAAGAAGTTGAAGGAATGTGATGAATTTGCGTTTCAATATTGAATAAAAAAAAAAAAACTGGAGCTCTCTAGCAAGTTCCATGTATTTGTTGAGTTTTTCTGCTTCCTTGATCTTAACTTAGTGAATTGCTGGGATGGCAAAATTTATGGTCTGTCAATTTTTTTTCCTTTTTGTTGATTATCATGTCTGGTCTCATTGCTTATGTGGATTTATCCAGTTTTATTTCCATATAAGAAAATGTATGCTATGATTTTCATTTCCCAATAATGTCTCTGGCTTGTGCCTGTACTATTTGTCTGCATGTTCAAGTTGAAGACATTTGCCTAGTTCCCATTGCACTGCTGTCTCCATGCAGTCATATCAATTTTTATGATGCTTTAAGGCTAGTTTGTTGTATTCGTTGGCTATGTGATTTAAAGTTTTGTCTATTTGTTTACAAAGTCTACATTTAATATTTTCTTGGGGTTTATCTATCCTGATTTATTTTGTCCTGATAGTGTTGTTTTGTGAAGCTATCAGTGGCGATTCTGTTTCTCTGTTCATGTGTCCTTTCCACAGCCATGTTCATGTGTTTTCATGTTTCGTCATTGATCAGGTTTATAAACATCTATGCAGCTATTTCTGTGCTCATTTTTCCCTTCTTGTTTCCAGTTTGGATGCTCCTTGTATTGTTTGTTCTAACGATGCTTTTTTGCATTCATGTTATATATTTTTCGAGTTTTTTTACAATATCATGTCTGAAGTCTTCCATACTTATCAGTCCTCTTCTTCCTTCGATTACGTGTCTTGTACGTAATTTGTTTTTTCTAAGTTTTCTCTTTCAATCTTTTCTTTCATTTCTTTTGACGGAATGGCATTCACTTTCAAATCTCCACCAAGCGCTCTCAAAGATTGTCGTTTGGAAGGTTATACGATTTTCTGCTGTTACAAGTTTTCCATTTTTCACCTCATGTAACCACGCTTATTCATTCTTAATTCAATTTGAATGTCCTGGCTGAAGATTCTAGGTGTATTAAATTTTCTAGTTCATTTTTAGCTTTTGCAAATAACTTCAGGTTGTTTACACACATGAGGTGGCTTATTTTGTGCCTGTGAATTTGTATCCCACATTACATTTATTACAATTGGATTATTTTCACACGGCAATATGTAGATATGTCATACTAGCAGTATTTTTGTTTCAATATTTTGGAGAAATTACAGAAGTAGGGCATCTGGAGTTACTTCCCCTTATTCTTGTATTTTGAGTTATTTCCCTTTCATATTACGGTTGTACAAGTTTATTAATTTTTTTCATATAAGAGCTGTATATTCCTTTTCTTCTTTTTTTTTTTTTTTTCAAGTCCACCAAGTTGTACTCGATTTCGAAATCTGCTGGCAAAGGAACGCTGATTATATACCAGTAATAGTATCAATACTAGTAAATATATGCTCCCCCTCTCCAGTGACATATTTTTACTAGCCTCGGAAGATGATATCAGAGTGAACGAACATATATTATATAGATTCCTAACAGAGGAGGTAATTACTAAGAGAATGGTATCATGATGAGCACTCCCTCTCCTCCCCTCCCTAAAAAATGGGAGTTAATGCATAAAAGGATGATATTGTCACAACAGAACAGACAGTACCTCTAAAGGTGAAAGAATGCTAACAGGAGAAACAAACATCACTCTCATTCTGTTTTAGAAAAAAAAAAAAAAATAACGAATTAAGGAAAAAAATTGCCCAGACTCCAATGGAGCATACATCATCTCCAACATTACCAAAACCCACAGTCGCACAACCAACTCCCATCCCCAGAACAACAATTTCACATGAATTAAGAAATAAAAAAAAAGGGCCTCTCCTTCTCATGGAGGAAAAAGTAAGGAAAACCTTTTCCCTTTGAATTAGGGAATGACATCAGCATAATGGACCCCCTATATGCCAACACAAACTTGTTTTCTCAGCAGAAAAGGAATTTGAAACCTATTTTTTGACTCTCTCAGATAGGGAGCAGAGACATTAAAGACACCACCAATTTCCTGGATGCTACTTTCATAAGGTTCCCTTCTCTTGACAAACTTTACCAGAATGCAAGGGAAGGGTTTCAATTTTGATGCATCCATCACTTTACAGGGTGTCAAAACTAACCTTTTCAATGGAAATATGTGGCATTGCATGCAACCGCCAGGATACCGGCAAGTATGCAAAGGGTTTCAGGTCTTCAAACTGGGTGGTTGCTCTTTGGAATGCATATTGTGATCCAGAAGATGCACTTTGCTTCAGCTAGGGACTATCAGGTGTTGGCCAGAGATTTCGATATCTTTTCAGTGTATGGGAATCCTCTGGGGAAAAAAGGCCCCTTGCATGCGAAATACACTCTATCCAAGATGATTGACGTCATTCATTAGGGATAAGGGGAGCAAGCTGGTCGTGGCTTATATTGCTATCAAAGATTTCATGTTGTTGCAGTTCATGCACCTAGAATTGCTTGAGAAAGGGTCCGAAGCATATGGTTTTAATGGAAGATTAAAACACCATCCTTGATCCTAAGATAAACAAGGTTGGAAGGGGAGTACAGTGATGGAGACCTGATGCGATTGGGTTGACAGGTTTCATGTTGATTACCTGAGGCAGGAGATGAGGACATGGACAAATAGTGTTCCTTCCTACATGAATACTCATTTGAATGTTAGATAGAAGGGAGCAACATAATTTTTTTTTTATCACGTCCTGCATTCACGTGGCTAGGGCAAACAGTTATGTCTCTGTTAGGGTTAGAAAACAGGCCTAAACTAGCCGGGTACTGAAAATTGAAATCCTCCTTGCTGGAGATAAAAAATTTTGGGAAAAACTACTATTTATCCAGCAGGCTCTAGTGAGTACGTGAACGAGGTGACAGTTTGTATTGATCATCGACATTCTATGCTGCTAAACTTATTCTACATAATCAAAATCGAGACAACTGGTGGTGTTTTTATGATCTTGGCTGTAGTGTAAATGGTGATGTGGACGTCACATCTGAAAAAATGACCAAGAGATTGAATCAGTTGTTGATGAGGATCACATTGCTTTCTTCAAGCACAAAATGAAAGTTAAGATCAGATATGATAGACAAAGATTACATTCCTCGGTTTTTGAAGCAAAGGTGGATACAAGTAGCAAACTTGTGTAGATGAAAAGGAGTCAAGTAGGAGTATGTGTACTCAAACCCTAGCCCTTTGGGGGATTTTAGCTTCTAAGCTAGTCAAGTGAATAGAGTTGTCCCTACGTGTGAGTATAGATGTCTACTCTTCACTTTTTATTTTTTTGTCCTCGGCCTGTCTCAAAGTGTATTTATCTTCCCAAACAGTATACCCCGTTTTTTTTTTTGGGTCATCCACTTAGATTCCACCCTCATTTAGAGATTGACCTGCTTGTTTTCGGTTCTGGACAAACCAAAATGCAATTTTATTTAGAAAGGGTTTGGGTTTTTCTTTTTGTTCTTCCTCCACTACTCGTTTTATTCCAAAATATGTATGTGTGTGTGTGTGTATATATATATATATATATATATATATATATATGTATATTTATGACCAATAAAATTTCTAATCAATTTGAAGATATTTTAAGTAGCACAAGTATGTATTGTGGCGACTATCACTATTGACCAAAAATGATCAACAACACCATTTTCTTCACACTTGTGCCTAATTTGTTTTAAATATAAATTTTTAAACAATTCAAAATGTAGTATCTGTTCTCAGCAACCAATGAAATCAAATGTTTTACTAGTGACAAAAACATTGCATATATACAAGAAAATATGACCATGCGAAATTTCAACTGTATATTACAGAATATTAATTTATTAGAAATTAATATGAATATGTAAATTAAGAAGACCTAACGATGTTTGTGATAGTTGTAGTTTACATACGGTTTTACAAAATCTTATGTTGTAGGATTGAATTAAATAGGCACAACCTGTTTTGATGTCAATATTATTAAGATTGATGGAAAATTTTTTTCAAATTTATTCATTAGACTAGCTGTGGTCTGAATGGACGGTTTAGATCCTGAGTATTCTATGCTGCTAAAAGCATCATACATTATCAACAATGTTAGGCTGGCATGGAATAAGAACAAGAATGGTGTTTCTCATTATCCAGGCTGTAGCATGAACGGTGGCGTGGACATCTGAGAGATGACTAATCAGGATCTGATCACTTTCTTCAAGCACAAGCTGAAGGTTACAATTAGATGTGATAGAAAAAGATTACATTTCTTGTTTTTTTTTTACCAGCCGTCGTTTGGGTAGACTGCTTAGATAAAAAAAAAAAAAAATAATTAAAGATATAGTTTGCTTACAATTTTTTCTAAAACAGGATCTTTAGAAATTTAAGTTTTAACTTTTTCTTTTTCTTTTCTAAACCCTCCAATCAATAATAGATCTTCATCTGGGCAACGCTGAATACATACAGCAAATTAATAAGCAAAATTATAATTTCTTGATTATTAAAAATAGGTTTTAGAGGTAATGTCTGCATATCATAAAAAATGACAATTATATTTTTACTGTAAATTGGTAAAACCATTTTGTTTTCATGGCAACATATCAAAAAAGTTTCATAGGCATTTACTGACTTGCAATACAAAAAAGATCAGCAAAACTATTTTGAGCTTAATAATAACAGTAGTAGTATTCATTCATCTATCTTGGAAGATAATGAGAAAGTGAGACTTGATAATCACGTTGCTGTGACATCACATGATGAAAGTTTTCCATCTTGACTGGCTACTGACTAAACATGCCAAATGATAGCTGCTAACTAGTGATATAAACATATATATATATATACAGGCCCAGTTTGGAGAATTTAAATACGTACGGACTGAATTATTCAACTGTTAAGTCAGTTGGCATTACTTGTCCTTAGAGCTGGCTAGAACAGTAATTGACGATAAAGTCCCCATAATACAATCTGAAACAGATAATTTTGTAGAATGAAATAAATTGATGTTGTAAATATTCAGCGAGTCCATGTTCATTCACCCAAAACCAACTTTCAACTATTGTACAGGTTATGAAGACCTTTTTTTCTGGCTGAATTACCTGACACAAACGATTATAATAGATATCTCCTCTCTTTTTTAAACATTGTTGCAGAGAAATACAGATTGCCTGCTACCTATACTAGTACATTTTACATGGATAGTTTTTTCATTCATTTCTAACGTGTTATGTCGAAAATTCCACCTGCTAATTCCTTATTTGCATTCCTCAACTTCCACTTGTAGATGTTGAAGCAAAAGAAACTTGTTTTGCATGAATTTGGGAAAATAACCAAAAGAATACTGAACAGATGTAACATTTATTTAAATGCTCATTAATGGGCGAGAGATGATCACCTTCCCATCTGACAAAACCAACCTGCTCACATAGAACTTTGCAACAAATTTCATCATTTTCTATCAGAGTACTTACTTTCAGAATTTCTATTTATGACTAAAAACATTTTTTATCCAGAATGTCACCAAACAAGTCATGAATTTTGATGCCATCAAAACAAATGATCCTGACAATATTTCAGTCATTGTGTTTAATATAAAATCCAGAGTTGATACTATCTGTACAAGGCTGTTAAAAAAAAAAAAAGTTCCCATCAACTTGAATAAGTTCAGTTTGTCATGTTTATACATGAGAATCTGAACCTTTTTCAAGTTGATGGGAACTTTTTTTTTTTTTTTTACTAGAGAGCAATCTTTTGCTTCTCAATAAAGACAAATCAATCTCTGTGCGTCATGAAGTTGTTTGAATCTGCAATAAATCAAGAAGTAAACAACTACAAAAAAAACAAAAACAATCTGCTTAGTGACAATATGGATTTTGCTTTACAAGAATAGCTGCAGATGTGCTGACTGTAATATCACACAGGATCAATGATCGAAGGAAGTTTCATTTCAACTTTTGTCATAGATCTGGCACAGAAGTTTAGTTTACAAGCTTGTTAGTTAGAGAATATCTGGAAATATCTTGTCTGACAGGTCTACAAAATTAGTTGCTGGTTTGAACTCTGACATACCTCAAGGATCCATTCTGCAACTAACTCTCTTGTTTATGCTCTTCGGAATTATATTCTGAGATCTGGCAATACAACTGTCTATGGCAGCAATTCAAAAAGAATTGGTGATCAGCACCTTATTGAATCCCTTTCTCTTTTAATGTGGAGCATGTGATACAAATGTGAAAAATGTGTTAGCTTTAACACCTTTAAAAACACAACATTTCTTTCTTTTCACCACCAATGCTGAAATCCATTTTTTTTTTGCCCTAGTTGAAACGAATGTCTTATTTAAAAGGAAATATTTAAGTGACAATTATTTTTTTTAATGCTCAGAAAGAAGAGAATATTGTCTCAAAAAAGATAAATTGTTACAATTTAAAACACATCTATAACGAATAGATATGTTCATTTTATTTATTTAAAACATACACAGCTGACGATGAAAATTATTTTTACAGGAGAACAGACATTATTTCGATTTATGAAAAGCGAATTTTATAAATACATGAAGAAAGCAACTGTGGAATTTCAACAATGTCCTACAACTAGTTATACTAGTTATAATAGTATGCTAATTGTATCTATGACTCATTGGGTTACAGCTACTATTCTACTTTGATTTCATTAAAAATTTTATGAACTCTGACATATCTGTTTAGCCATTCTTGCATAAGTAAAAATAAGTTTGTTTATTTCTATACCATCATTATTATTACTAGCATTATTATTATTATGTAGAGGAGACTTATTATTAGCATCTAATTTACATGTTTTTTTTTTTAAAGTCACTCAAAGATTCAATGTAATATTGCATTTATATTCTATAAAAAATTAGCAGGCCAGATAACACTTGTCTTATTTCTAGATGACTGTTTAAAATGCAATCATTTTCAATTAATTTAATGACTAAATGATACCTTAATAAAATCAATTTCACTTTTACAAAAAGCTTTTAAACAAACAAAAAAAACATGTACTTGACTTACACAAAAAAAATAAATAAATAAAAAAAATCGAACATATGGGCAATATATCATAAGATATTCTATATATTTTATTGTAAGATCGATTTTTATGGCATAGTTTTTCATTCATTTATTTTTGTAATGCAATCGTTTGCTTAGTAGAGTATCTTGGTGCATTTGTGTCAGTTGTTCACAATAGGCATATTCCATCCGTAGTATTTGTCAGTTTTTAGGCATTATGAACTGGCGGGATTTTCTCTCCAAATTATCTGGTCTGGCATCGTGGTGCTCAAATTGAATGCTGGTAATGAGGAATGAACAACATCTTATAAAAAGTATTTTATTTATTTCAGTTCAGCTTCTGATAAAACTTAAGAATTGGCTGAACTGGTTATTGCATGATCAACTTCCACAAGATTGAAATTCCAACAATTAAGTTTTTCTAATGGTAAAAACAAAGAGAGAGAAAGGACATGGATACATGTTTAATAGTAAGAGTGGCATTCCCTAAGTAATGCCTCCTTTTTTTTTTGTTCAAATAGATCAGAGGAGATTGTAAATTGCATTGTTATGATGACTGAAACATGCATTCATGACCTAAAAGTTTCATCTCTGTTACAGATATTGACGGTGTGGGACTAAAAAAAGCAACTGCTGACATAGGCATGCATCAGAAGTAGATATGTGTCATTGAATTTCTCGCAAAAGTGCATTAAAAATAATGGTGATTATGTTGAAAAACAAATTCTGGAGCACAAAAGGTCAGTTGTTTTTAGTGTGGCCACTCTTGTTTTTGTAGCTCTTTAACTTTTTGAGTTAAAAAATAGGAGGCTTCACAATTCTGATTTTTTAATCTTTAGCAAAGCTAGTGTCAACTAATATTAATCTGGCCCTTGATCCAGCCGCTGCCACTTTGTCATCACGCTGTCAACCCAAGCTGAGTAAAAGACCACGTTCTTCACTATGTCTTACCTTTTCAATTTTAAATATCTTCTCTACAAGAAACATAAAATAAGATACTACACTTCTACAAAAGGGCACATACATTGTGCCACAATTTTCAAATATGCAAATATTTCCTTATAAAAAGTGAAAAGGCAAAAACGAGAGCATGAGTAAAATAAAAATGACTCCGAGCTAACACCAAATACACCTAATATAATATACCAGCTTTAACATACATGTAGGTTTGTATATACTGTTTTCTCAGACAGACAAGCAAAGTCACTCATCTATATATATAAAAGACAAAACGGCTGGCCGGCCGAGTGCGTTTTTGTACACCCAGCAAAGGCTTTTTTCGCCAGGGTCTCATCGTTACAATTTTTTAGAACTTTTTATATACGCCCTAGATCATATCTATAATTTGCAAAGGGAAGTCGTATCTCCATTTATTAACATCAACTTTTATAAAATTCATGCTATTCCTTCCTCTCGTGTGTTTGTTCGGCTTTTTCATATAAAAGCGAAACTGAATCAAAGGCGAAGGCAACTACCCGGCCTTTCATGCCGGGACGTCCAGAAAGCAATCAGCTGTGATAATCTGGGGGGAAACTCCTCATATCAGACAATTGCTATTCATTTGGACAATCCCTTTTTGTGGGGAGCTGGTTTTCCCCAACATCATGGGGAAACAAATAAATGAAATGGTGAAAACCGTAACTGGCCTCCAGCCAACTTTTTGATTGACATCGATAAATTTCAACACCTTTCACTTCCTATGGCCTTCTAGCATAGCATGTGACATCCTATGACATGTAAGATCTCGCATTTTCTTTAACTTTCTTTTCCATCTTTGGCTTCATCACGGTTTCAAAACAGTTTTTTTTTTCTTTTTACACTTACAAACACCCAGGCAACGCCGGGTACTCCCGCTAGTATATATAAACGATGGTCCACAAAAAAATGCAAGAAAAAAAAACAGACACACAGAGACGTAACAAGTTTTATAAATTAGATAAGAGAGTACTTTAGGCCACAGTATGTAGAATGTTCAAATTATCTTGATATCATCCGCGCTGTTCAAAGCAACACAATACCTTTTTCTTGTAAGCATCTCTAAATATTAAGCCACAACATCGGTTGGGATAAAGGGGGCAATATGAATAAATATTATTGAATATTGGCCCTGTGGTGGTAGCATGATGGAATAGTCATTTTTTTATTTTTTTTTTATTAAATTCATATTTTATATTTGGAAATCTGAAAAACTCTAAGGATGTTCCTTTCTTACTTGTCACTGTACACACTTGATCTGAATATTTCAGATGGTGGGAAGAATAGTGAATAATGCAAATAAAGAATGATAAGAGAAGTGCAGAGAGAAATGGAATGATGCAAATAACTTCAGTTATGATAACAGCCAGTGTGTTATTCAGAGTCAAACTTAAATTCTACCAAACTCCACTCATTTAAAAAAAATAGCCATGTTATTCTTTATAAAATATATAATTCATTACATAAATTTTAAATTTCAATAAATTGGATCATTGGTGTTCTTTGGTAACACAAAAAATTCTTGGCTGAGAATAAACTATTAAATTCTGGAAAAATTCCAATGAAAAAGTTGATCAAGGAATTTGTACTGCAAGATATTTTTTATATTTTCATTCCTTTCTAATGAAATGATGTACAAATATTGATGATCAGAAACTCAAGCATGCTATAATAAGCAATACATACCAAAAAAAAAAAAAAAAAACCCTCAAAATAATGACCAATAGAATCTTTAAAATAATTGAAAATAAATTTTCAAGCCCAATAAAATAAATGAGAATCTAATAATTCGAAAAAAAAAAAAAAATTTTTTTGTTTTTGCAATCATTTTGATTGCAAAAACAAATTTTCAAACTGAGGCATTTTTTAAAGTTAGCGAAACCACAAAAAATGTGGAGAAAAATAGGTTCACAAAGTACTTGAACATCTGAACTGTGACCAAATGATTTTGTGTTGACAAAGAGATCCATAACATTTTGATGGCAAGTAAAATGTCAAATAAAATAAAAACTGTTTTTATGGAAATGAAGTAATCACTAATATTGTATGACTAAGTACTCAACACAAAAAAAAAAAAAAAAAAAAAAAGAAGCAAACTACTTAAATAGTAAATAATATATTTTTAACAGTGTGGTTGTGGAAGTATATTAGCATCCCCAATAGTTTTGCAGTAGTTTTTATTCATTTTTTTTATTATTCAGGTTGTGTCAATTCTAGTGCAAACAGTAACCGAGACGCGAAACAAAAATATATTACATAGAAAAATGCGAGCATGAAAAGTAATATGGTTAAGATTTAAAAATGGAAAAGTAAAAAGGATTAGTCTTTTAACTAGTACTTTTCACAAAGTAACTCGCTAACTTTAAAAAAAAAACTGGAAAAGAAAAAGACAAGATATTCTAGTAAAAGATATAATAAATTTATAACTTAAAATACTAGTAATAATAGTAGTATTAAGAATTTTTTTTTAAATTCAATTTTACATTATATAAACAATTCTAATTACTGCAATATTTTAAGTTATAAATTTATTATATTTTTTACTAGAATGTCTTGTCCTTTTCTTTTCCAGTTTTAACAACTAGTCCTTTTACTTTTCCATGTTTTAAATCTTAACCGTATTACTTTTAATTTAAGGCTTGCATTTTTCTATGTAATTCATGATTTTTCCAAGCTTTGCTTTGAAATAAAATTTTCTTTTTCACTTATTACCTGTGAATTATTAGCGAAAGTATGGCTGAGCGACAGATCGAGACAGCGGTGAATTATTAGCAACAATTTTTTTTTAATATCCTGTTATGTTATCTCCGCTGTTCCCAGCTGATTTGAAGTAGCGTAACAGATTTAGTTGCTATGGTAACTAACAGCTAATCAAAAAAAGCCATCTTTCTGTTCCTTACACATTCTGAGAATTTTTTAACACAATTTTATTATAATTTTTGTTTTACTGAATGAAAACTGAAATTTTTTTTTCAAAATATAACTGAGGTGATCTATGAACTGTAAAAATTGTTTGAAATTTAGCTGCAAAATGAGTGAATGTTAAAGCTTTAAAGCAGTTCTAAATGAGTAAAACTAACACTTAATCATATTCAAACACTGCTGTGTTTGAAGGATACATTGTGTAAACCTGACTAGTTGAACACAGGTGTATGTTAGTGTCACTTTTTCTGAGCTCTATTCCCACCTTTCAAGTTAAGGATATAAGCTAAAACTGACTAAGGTTTCTCGTCGATCTATCGTATCATCCACTTGGACTCATCTGCTTTCTAGACCATTCATCATTGGCCTGCCAATCAAAGTCCCAGACCTATCTGCTCACAACAGTCAGTGCCCCTTTCCCAAAATAAATCTACTTCTGGAAATCTGACACACCCACTCTTCTCAGCTTATGTCAATTAAAAATAATATTATATATATGTCAATGAGTCAGGGATGATGGGAAATAAACTCGTACGTCATTCTTTAAAGTTTTCTTATCCTCTGTAGGTGTTCACACAACTATGAAAACATCACTCATCACATGAGAAGGTCTCATGATGACTTCCTCAGGAGAGAAAAACACACTTGTGAGTCAAACAGGATGACATTCTTGTACAAACATTGTTCTTCATATGCAATGACCTACATCTATGCAGTTCAGGACTATAATCATACATTTCAAACTACTGACAGGAGATTCAACACAACTTGCTTTAATAAGTTCAATAAATATATTCATAACACGTGTGGATGCTCAACTATGCAAACTTCATCGTCAACACTGAGGTGGATAAGCAAGAAATAAAAGATCTATTCTTGAGAGTGTGCACTACTTTTGAACTCGGCATCAATCTGGAAAAGATAAAGATAATGCTCACTACACAACGAGGTCATCAAGATGCTGAATCTAACATCTATGTCAAGGTGACTAAGCTGTGTAGTTGATTAATTTGTCTATCTTAACAGCACTTTCTTCTACGACAGATCCTTTGAGGAGTTTGGAGGCAAGATGAATACAGTACTCCACCTGGAAGCATGCTTCACGGAAATAGCACATCAAATATTTGGAGATTCCACGCCAAGACCAATTATGAAACGGAGGAGAAAACAGATTGGCACATCTGCAGCAAGACTTGTAAACTGAGGAGCCATACGAATAACCAAAATCAGGCAGTGCAAACTTGTAGGAATGGTCTTTTTCTACAAAAAAAATTGGCAATCACTGTTATATCTATTCAAACTGAAAATTACAAACAAATCTCGAGTGCAGCCTGTTTATAGATTTACAAGGAAGATAAGTTTTAAATCATAATTCTAAAGGGAAATAACTCTACTTCACTTACTAAAAAAAATTGGCAATCATTATTATGTGTATCTATTCAAACTGAAAATTACAAACAAATCTCGAGTGCAGCCTGTTTATAGATTTACAAGGAAGATAAGTTTTAAATCATAATTTTAAAGGGAAATAACTCTACTTCACTTACTAAAAAAAATTTAAATAAAAAGGTTGTGTAATCTGCTGTTCTTAGAATTATAATTTCATATTAATCTCCCTTATATGCTCACCAATTTTTTGCTTTTATTGTTAAAAGATTTTCAAGATAGATTTGAAAAAAAAAAAAAATCTTTGAACAATAAAGACAAAACGTTGATAAACATGATTTTCAGATTTCCATACTGGGCAAACATTTTGATTTTTTGATTGTTTAGATTTCTACAACTGATTTAGGGTATTTTTGCACGGCTGAATCAGGAAATGGAATCGATTTCTCTTTATCGAGTCAGATTTTTGTGCTAAATTGATTTGAAAATAAATCAGATCTTGTGACAAAATCGATTACATTTTTGCAGCATTATCAGCTGATTTTTGTCAACACATATCGTATATATATTTTGAAAACAAAAAATGTTTTGCTAACATATATTGATTACCTCATCAACTACTGTAAAAAAAAATGAGTGGACATTAATAAAAGTACATGTAGATTTCGTGTTTCATCATTGTTCAAACTTCAAGGCTGGAATTTCCATTTTTTCAAATTTTTGGAATGCTCAGTGACAGGGGCTCTCTTCAGATTCCAACAATAGTCAGACATAACTGCATCCCATCTGGTCTCCATTTCTTTCAGGTCCTGATGGAATCTCTCCTCCTGATCGTCACTCAGTGAACCCAGTTTCTTAGGAAATCGGTACATATATGAAATTAGGTAGGGCATTTTGATGCTTATGTTGCAGCTCAAGTTTCTGAAAGTAGTCAGCATGTCGACAAGTTCTGTGTAGTTTCTGATCCTATTATTGCCAAGAATGTGCTTCACTACCAGAACAAATGCGTTCTATGCTTCCAGTTCTACTTTGTTCATTGAGTTTTTTAACACTTTGATGAGCTGCCAGATCTGAGGACCGTCAAAGATAATAGCTTTCAACTTCTCCATGATCAATCTTGGAAAAGACTGGCACCAGTAAGTGAAGCAGTCACCCTCCTTGTCCAGAGCCTTGATTAAGCTGAGCTTCATGTGTAGCGATGGGAAGAATCCTTTGGCTGTTCACCAGAGGGTCGTTGATGACATTCCTTTCTTTGAAAGGCACCAATTTCTTCTGCAAAGGCCAGTCCAACTTTGTGTATGCTGGACACCAATTTTTGGAAGATTTTGAGGTTTTATAACTTCAAACCGATTTTTTTTCGAGAATCACCCAGACCTATCAGACCTGAATACTTCTTGTAATTAAAATAATTTTACTCCTAACAACTAAAATGTTCCCCACATGCATACATGTGAACAAAAATGTAAAAAACATGTAGCCATAGCTCAAAAACTGATGGAGCAAAACCAATGTGATTTTCTAAAAATCACATTGGTTTTGCTCCATCAGTGCATCAGGTTCATTCTAAATCAGCTGGAAAAAAAAATGCACACAAATTTGTTGGTGACCAGTGTTATTAATTCTATAACTATTTTACGAATTATGTCGCATATATACATCATGCTTCTGATGGATATGTTTCTATTAAATGCTTGGCTTGGTAAGTGGTGTATCCGTTATCAGAGGGTGTGATCACATTGCCAAAGAAATAGAATGGATTTGGTGGGATAAACAAAATGATTTCAAGGCTATAAACTCTTCTAAATAAAGTTAAAGATTTGAGCCAAGAACCTATCGAACTTGTTACAGGTTTGTCATGAGAGAATTAATAAAAGTTGACCAAAGCTATGGTGTGAAGATATTAATTCATAATTTACATCAGAGTCAGACGATATGCTTATATATTTGGATCCATTCAAAGTTTTTCATGTTTTAGAGACTGTTGGTCTTACTCTGGACTTCCACAAATGAATCTCCATTGTGTATCGTTCACTAACAAGTGATAAAGGAAAATAAAAAGCATATGAAATCGTCCACACTTTATGCCATTGCATTAGTAACTATTTTGCAGACCAAAGGACAGGTGATAGTTTGATCCTATGTAGATTCATCTTGTTTGATGGACCACGCCAGGTTTCAACATGCGCTGCTAATCACTATTTTTGTTTTCAACTTAAGCAGTAAACAAGCTGCTTGCAAGTTAAAACATGACTACAAGAACCAAGAACAACCACAGCAAGTTGGCTATCTGGAACTTTCCTTCAGGGTTCTTTCTGCTAGATAGATGGATGGTTCTGCTTGAATTCTTAGAGTAGAACTGAAATGTGCACCATATACATCTTTCTTGTATTTTACTAACTTCCTTACTACCTTAGATGAGGAAAACCATGGGGTTGCAGACAGGTCAATTCAACACTTAAGCATTTTTCATTCTTTCAATGAGACCAAACCAATGAAGTCTCTTGTTCTGATCACATCTCCTTGTTCAGTTTAACCTTCTGACGCTGTCTTTAAAATTCACATAACGCATCCATCATATCATTTTCACCTTATTTCTCTCCTTGCAAACACATGTCCACAGAGTGATTAAATAAGTCTAATTTCTAATTATAATGAAAAACATGCTCAAAATTTTAAATGTCCAAAAAGAAATTAAGATGGAAGAAATATGGATAAGACTTGCCATCTAGCAAATTTGTCAAGTGAACATGTTTTGGAAGCAAAACATACATTTCTAAACAAGTGGATATGTTAAAGCGGAACCCAACAGCAGCCTGGTTGGAAGGAATATAATCAAGTAAGCAATATATGCATAACATCGGAGACAAAGACACACTCATCAAGAAATTCTTGCGAAACTGTAAGAAAGAATTATTGAACCTGAAATGCAAAAGAAGGAAAAAAATGTCAAGCTGCTGCAAATGAACAGAACTATTCTAAGCATGGTTGTTGTGTGAAGTCACTTTAAAGACAACTTATTTTGAGAAATGCCAAAAGACAGACACTCCAAAGTTTGTCTTAAATGCCAAGATCAATACTAATAAAAATTAAGTTCAACTGGAAGCTGCTCTCTAATGAATTGACAAGAATATAATCAATCGATTCATTTCCACTTCTAATGAAACAAATGAAGGAAGTCACTCAAAGAACCTGTTGACTATTTAAATAACTCCATATGTTGTGACAAAGAAGCATCTTAAGGTATTTTTACTTACCGGCAACAAAGACAATGCATGCGTATATATTATGACACCAACTTTTATATTTGTTAAGTTATTAACTTTATACCTCCATCCAGTGCAATAACCAAATTCTTTACTAAATTCACCTTGTTTGGTGGACCAAGCCAGGTTTCAACAAGGTTTCTACTAATAAATAGAAATTATTTTTAATGACCTTTGTCAGATGGAGTTATGAGATTTTAAAGTTCATGCATTTGGAATGAGTTGGAATATTCCAGATATATCATAGAAGAAGCTGATAAAAACAATTCTGACTTCATTTATTAAGATTAGGAACTGTAGGAGAACAATTCATCTAGAAAATACAGTGGCATTTAGGACGCTACTGTATGTCTCATCAATTGAAGTAAAAACTATTTTTACTCATTTAAAATGTTTGAACTTGAAAACTTTACAAGTATTTATTTGGGGAAAAAATTACTTGTGATTCCTTTTGTATAACAAATTTCTAAATTGTGTTCAGCCCATTTTTGGCAAGTTGAAAACTGAATAAATTCAACCAGGTTGAAGTATATCTAACAAAAAAATTTCATATTACAAAAACAAACACTTATGAATTCTTCAGCTAAAAAGTTAATAAAGCCATTAAATTTTAAGCTTGGATTTCAAATTTTATTCATTTTTTTTAAACCTATTTTTGCCCTATTACTAAATTGGTTTTCAATCTGTCGAAATCTGAATATGAGTTTGAAAATTCGATGCATTAGCTGTTGAAATTAAACTTTGATGAACAATGTGAATGTTATTTTTGCAGGTTTCCTTTCGCAATGTTTAGATCGATTTAATATGATTATTGTTTTCATGATGATTAATTTGCATTTGTCTAGAGATAACATGATACATTTGTAAGGATTTTTTAATTGTTTAAAGTCTGTAAAATTAGTTAGACAGAAAACTGGAGAACGGATCAATGTATGACAGCAATTTTTTAAATTTCTAATGAATGGACACAATTTGATGATCATACTACCAAAATAAATTTGCTAAATTTATGTTTTGCAAAAACTTTTGTCCACATTAAATGTTTTCATACATAATGAAAGAAAAATTTTGAATAAGGATAACTAATTATATATTCAATTTTGGAGTTGCAGTCTAAAGTACTCAGCAAATCTATTTTTAAGTAGAAGGAAACAAAGAAGAAGAAGGAAACAAAGGAGAAGAAGGAAACAAAGGAGAAGAAGGAAACAAAGGAGAAGAAGGAAACAAAGGAGAAGAAGGAAACGAAGGAGAAGAAGGAAACGAAGGAGAAAAAGGAAACGAAGGAGAAAAAGGAAATGAAGGAGAAAAAGGAAACGAAGGAGAAGAAGGAAACAAAGGAGAAGAAGGAAACAAAGGAGAAGAAGGAAACGAAGGAGAAGAAGGAAACGAAGGAGAAGAAGGAGAAGAAGGAAACGAAGGAGAAGAAGGAAACGAAGGAGAAGAAGGAAACGAAGGAGAAGAAGGAGAAGAAGGAAACGAAGGAGAAGAAGGAACCGAAGGAGAAGAAGGAACCGAAGGAGAAGAAGGAACCGAAGGAGAAGAAGGAAACGTAGAAGAAGAAGGAAACGTAGAAGAAGAAGGAAACGTAGAAGAAGAAGGAAACGTAGAAGAAGAAGGAAACGTAGAAGAAGAAGGAAACGTAGAAGAAGAAGGAAACGAAGAAGAAGGAAACGAAGAAGAAGGAAACGAAGAAGAAGGAAACGAAGAAGAAGGAAACGAAGCAAAAGGAAACGAAGCAAAAGGAAACGAAGCAGAAGGAAACGAAGAAGAAGGAAACGTAGAAGAAGAAGAACGTAGAAGAAGAACGTAGAAGAAGAATGTAGAAGAAGGAAACGTAGAAGAAGAAGGAAACGTAGAAGAAGAAGGAAACGTAGAAGAAGAAGGAAACGTAGAAGAAGAAGGAAACGTAGAAGAAGAAGGAAACGTAGAAGAAGAAGGAAACGTCGTAGAAGAAGGAAACGTCGTCGTAGAAGGAAACGTCGTCGTAGAAGGAAACGTAGAAGGAAACGTAGAAGGAAACGTAGAAGAAGAAGGAAACGTAGAAGAAGAAGGAAACGTAGAAGAAGAAGGAAACGTCGTAGAAGAAGGAAACGTCGTCGTAGAAGGAAACGTAGAAGAAAACGTAGAAGGAAACGTAGAAGAAGAAGGAAACGTAGAAGAAAGGAAACGTAGAAGAAGAAGGAAACGTAGAAGAAGAAGGAAACGTAGAAGAAGAAGGAAACGTAGAAGAAAAAGGAAACGTAGAAGAAGAAGGAAACGTCGTAGAAGAAGGAAACGTCGTCGTAGAAGGAAACGTAGAAGAAGGAAACGTAGAAGAAGGAAACGTAGAAGAAGGAAACGTAGAAGAAGGAAACGTAGAAGAAAACGTAGAAGAAGAAGGAAACGTAGAAGAAGAAGGAAACGTAGAAGAAGAAAGAAACGTAGAAGAAGGAAACGTAGAAGAAGAAGGAAACGTAGAAGAAGAAGGAAACGTAGAAGAAGAAGGAAACGTCGTAGAAGAAGGAAACGTCGTCGTAGAAGGAAACGTAGAAGAAGGAAACGTAGAAGAAGGAAACGTAGAAGAAGGAAACGTAGAAGAAAACGTAGAAGAAGAAGGAAACGTAGAAGAAGAAGGAAACGTAGAAGAAGAAAGAAACGTAGAAGAAGGAAACGTAGAAGAAGAAGGAAACGTAGAAGAAGAAGGAAACGTAGAAGAAGAAGGAAACGTAGAAGAAGAAGGAAACGTAGAAGAAGAAGGAAACGTAGAAGAAGAAGGAAACGTCGTAGAAGAAGGAAACGTCGTCGTAGAAGGAAACGTAGAAGAAAACGTAGAAGAAGAAGGAAACGTAGAAGAAGAAGGAAACGTAGAAGAAGAAGGAAACGTAGAAGAAGAAGGAAACGTCGTAGAAGAAGGAAACGTCGTCGTAGAAGGAAACGTAGAAGAAGGAAACGTAGAAGAAAACGTAGAAGAAGGAAACGTAGAAGAAAACGTAGAAGAAAACGTAGAAGAAGAAGGAAACGTAGAAGAAGAAGGAAACGTAGAAGAAGAAGGAAACGTAGAAGAAGAAGGAAACGTAGAAGAAGAAGGAAACGTAGAAGAAGAAGGAAATGTAGAAGAAGAAGGAAACGTAGAAGAAGAAGGAAACGTCGAAGAAGAAGGAAACGTCGAAGAAGAAGGAAACAAAGAAGAAGGAAACAAAGGAGAAGGAAACAAAGGAGAAGGAAACAAAGGAGAAGGAAACAAAGGAGAAGGAAACAAAGGAGAAGGAAACAAAGGAGAAGGAAACAAAGGAGAAAGAAACAAAGAAGAAGGAAACGAAGAAGAAGGAAACGAAGAAGAAGGAAACGAAGAAGAAGGAAACGAAGCAGAAGGAAACGAAGCAGAAGGAAACGTAGAAGAAGAAAACGTAGAAGAAGAAGAATGTAGAAGAAGAAGGAAACGTAGAAGAAGAAGGAAACGTAGAAGAAGAAGGAAACGTAGAAGAAGAAGGAAACGTAGAAGAAGAAGGAAACGTAGAAGAAGGAAAAGTAGAAGAAGGAAAAGTAGAAGAAGGAAAAACGGAGGAAGAAGGAAAAGTAAAAGAAGGAAAAACGGAGGAAGAAAAGTCATATATGAAGACTAAATGAAAGTAATGGAATAATGAACCAGTGTCTTGTAGATAAGTATCAATGTGATACCAGTGATTAAGAGTTCTGTTGGTGGGTTGAAAATAAAGAGAAAATATTTGCTACTACCATGGTGAGATCATGTTGGTGAGAGAGTCAGTCAACGAGGAGACTATATAACTTTTATGGAAAGGTGAAGAAATGTGCGTATTCTTGCACATAACATACCACAGTACGAGTTTGGAATGGTGAGTGGGGAGGACTTGCATAGGAATTGCCTTGTTGGTTTCCTACAATGTTGGAAGTTACGAGGGAAAAATCTTTATCAAATTATCATATATATATATATATATATATATATATATATAGAGAGAGAGAGAGAGAATTTCAGCCAAAGTTAAGTCATGTGTATGTGATTGTATGTACAGGATTCACTGCTAAACTAACCAATCATTATAATTAAATTTGGAATATTTCTAGGTTTTCTAGCCCAGGTTATCCCTAGGCTTAATGAATCAAAATATGGGTTGTATTTAGTTTTATGCAAAAGGAGTAAAAAGCTAGGAGGAAGACCTTTATGAAAATTCGGGTATTACCAATTATGAAGAAATTTTGAGACAAATCAATAAATATTCCCCAAATTTCAGTTTGGAGTATTTTAAAGAATTTTTAGGGGACATTATGTGCACATAAGACAGTTAAAATTCAGAGAAAGGCACCAAGTATTTGTGTGGGGAGAGAAGACAGGAAGTTATTCTTTGATTAAACAAAAGTCTCCCCTATCCCTATAATAAATCATTTGAAATTTTCATGGCAAATTTAACATTTTCAGTTTTCAAGAACTTTGATAAAATGGAAAAAGAAAGCAAGCACTCTCCCTCGATACTAGCGCATACGTACATGACTTCAATGTCCACCACAGTAATTGGCTTGGATTCTATACTTATACAGATGCAGCTGGTAGCATAACACATAGCTTCTCTATACCACATTTCCTATCACAGATGGTTACATTTCTGACATGTTTCCCAGATCAGCAAAATCAACATGCCTCACTTCTAGATCTATTTCTGACCACAGTTCCTGAGGATTGTGTAACGAATGCCCATAGCCCAACTGGGAATGCTGATCACGCTGTGATAACAGTAGAAATCGCCCTAAATTCTCAACCCAAAACTGAAGAGCTATTGCTCAAAACAAGGTATTATAAGAAAGCTGACTGGGAAGCCGTCAGGGATCTTATAAGAGGAAATATCTTTTCTCTTCCCACTGGACAGTGCGCAAATGAGACCACTGAATGGTTCAAAATGGAAATTGAAGCACATGTTCCCATCCAGAAATTCTATAGCAAGCCTCACTCTCCCCAATTGGTTATCTTCTATTTTTTTTTTTTTTTTTTTTTTTTTTTACATAGGCATCACCACATTATGAAGGCCAAGAGGCTACTCAAGGATAAGGGTTAAAGAGTGTACAGTTGAAATTGGACAATATAGTAATCATTAGTAATGAAAATTTGGTAAATTTGATAACTTATATGGAACAGCTCATTAAGAACTTATTTACGTTAGACTTAAAGACAACCATATTGTAGTCAGCCGGAAAGCAGGAAAACGGAAGACAATTCCACAGGCGTGCAGTTCTAAGAAAGAAGCTTTGTTCATGGAATCTACGTTTAGGTTTAGGCAAAGATAAAGAGTGGGGGGGAATTATTGATAGTGTTTACAGCTAGACGAGTGTTTCTTGTGAAAGTTTGGCGAGGGGGGACCATAGATTGAAGCTCAGTTGAACACTTTCCATGAAAATAACGATAAAGCAGAGACAAACTCGCAACATCTCTTCTGTGAGATAGAGGTTGCAAGGAAGAGAAAAGGACATCTCCTACGAGGCTACGAAGTCTATTTTGAACTCTATCAAGGCAGGACAAGTCCTTTCTAGCAGCTCCTGCCCAGATGTGGCAACAGTATTCCATCCTTGGACGTACCTGGCTCTTATATAGATGGAGAATAGCATCAGCAGTGAGATATCTACCGGATCGATAGAAAGATCCCACCATTTTTCCAGCGGCCTTGGCAACAAATTTGATGTACGTGTTCCATTTAAGATCAGGAGTAATGGTCAAGCCAAGAAGCTTGTCAAACTTGAGACCTCCTCAAGACGAGAGCCATTCATTTCAATTGATGCCAGATGTGGATCAGAATGTTGATGATGTAAAGAGAGAAGCTTGGTTTTAGATGCATTAAAAGTAACCAGCCACTCCTTACCCCATTGTACTGCGTGCTCAAGATCAGAGGAGAGAGAGAATTGGAGAGAACTTGGTTGTTTACTGTCTTAGATGTGCTACCATAAATGGTAGTGTCGTCAGCATAGATGTCTACAAATGATGTAAGGATGTGATTTGGAAGATCATTAATGTAGATCAGGAAAAGAGTTGGGCCCAGGATGGCCCCTGAGGGACACCGGCATTAATACTGTGAGCTTCTGATTTTTTCCCCTCAACTACTCTTATGAACCTATCAGAAAGAAATGATTTAATAATTGAGAAGACATTTCTAGCAATACCATAGCTAGAGATCTTATGAAGTAAACCTTTATGCCATACCCTATCAAAGGCCTTAGATATGTCATACTGCAGATTTAATCGACATAAGTCCAGTACAAACAGACAGAAGTTTATAAAAGCTAGAAGTAATTATAAAAAAGAAATAGTGACAGCTAAGAGAGAATACACCAAACCACCAGAAAACACATCAAAGCACAGAAATCAGAACACATGATTTCTGAAAAATCTACAAGTGTAGTAAATAATGGGCAATCAACAATGCTCCCACTATCCAACAATCATGAGGTTGTTTGCACGGTAATCGAAAAGGCTAACATGATTGCCAGACGGTTTGCCTCAAACTCTACATAGCAAACCACTCCCTCCCTGACTTTCCTTTGTGGACAGATGCCTCACTAGAAAATTTGAAAATCACCCCTTTTCAGGTGCATGGTATCATAAAAAACCTTGACACCTCAAAAGCATGTGGACCTAATCTCATTCCGGCTGTGCCATTAAAAAAACAGTTCCGCTGAGGTTGCTCCAGTTCTCTCCAAGCTTTACAACAAATTCCTAAATGAATCTTGATTTCCTGACTGCTGGAAAACTGCTTCTGTGGTACCAGTTTACAAGAATTTTTCAAAAGAACCAACTCATTAAATTATCGTCCCATTAGCTCCCTCCCGCTAAAATATTTGAGCCCATAATTAACCAAGCTCTAGTCCATCACCTTACAGCTGCTAAACTTCTGATCGACCAACAATATGGATTTAGGCATGCCCGTTCTACACCAGATATTCTCGTGCAATCTCTGAACATTTATACCATACACTGGACAAAGCAGGGGAGGGTAGATCGGTAGCCCTAGATATACCTTAGGCTTTCGCACGATGGTCTTCTAAGGAAAATCAGATCATACGGTATCACTGGACAAATACTTAATATAATTAAATCTTTTTTAAATAAGAGAAGAATCCAGATTGTCCTCGACGGCTGTACATTTAAACAATATGATATAAATGCAGGTGTACCGCAGGAGTACATGCTTGGACCTTTATTGTTCCTAATATTCATAAATGACCTCTCTGATCAAATTGTTTCTGAGATGGGTATATTTGCTGATGACACCACACTCTATAACAGGCATGAGGGGATAACAAATGAACACATATCTAAGGAAATAGCAGAAACACTAAAGTAAGATCTCCAATCTGTGGTTGAATGGGGGACAAAAATGGATGGTCACATTCAATGCTGCCAAGACTAAGCTTGTTTCCTTCAATAATTACAAGAAACCTTCTCAATCACCAATAGCTAAAGATACATTACCTGAAAGTACTTCTTTCAAACTCCTTGGCTTAACATTCACAGGGAATATGAGTTAGAACAGATACATTGAGAGCATTACCAGGACCACCGCAAGGAAGGTGGGCTCTCTCTTCCATGCTAGAAAGTTTTTTTTTTTTTTACACATGCATCACCACACTATCAAGGCCAAGAGGCCACTCGAGGATAAGGGTTAAACAGTGTACAGTAGAAATTGGACAATATAGTAATCATTAGTAATGAAAATTCGGTAAATATGTTAACTTATATGGAACGACTAATCAAGAACTTATTTACGTTAGACTTGAACACAACCATATTGTAGTCAGTTGGAAAGCAGGAAAACGGAAGACAATTCCACAGGCGTGCAGTTCTAAGAAAGAAGCTTTGTTCATGGAATCTACGTTTAGGTTTAGGCAAAGATAAAGAGTGGGGGGGAATTATTGATAGTGTTTACAGCTAGACGAGTGTTTCTTGTGAAAGTTTGGCGAGGGGGGACCATAGATTGAAGCTCAGTCGAACACTTTCCATGAAAATAACGATAAAGCAGAGACAAACTCGCAACATCTCTTCTGTGAGATAGAGGTTGCAAGGAAGAGAAAAGGACATCTACGAGGCTACAAGTCTATTTTGAACTCTATCAAGGCAGGACAAGTCCTTTCTGGCAGCTCCTGCCCAGATATGGCAACAGTATTCCATCTTTGGACGTACCTGGCTCTTATATAGATAGAGAATTGCATCAGCAGTGAGATATCTACTGGATCGATAGAAGGATTCCACCATTTTTCCAGCGGCCTTGGCAACAGATTTGATGTACGTGTTCCATTTAAGATCAGGAGTAAAGGTCAAGCCCAGAAGCTTGTCAAAACTTCAGGCCTCCTCAAGACGAGAGCCATTCATTTCAATTGATGCCAGATGTGGATCAGAATGTTGATGATGTAAAGAGAGAAGCTTGGTTTTAGACGCATTAAAAGTAACCAGCCACTCCTTTCCCCATTGCACCACGTGCTCAAGATAAGAGGAGAGACAATCGGAAAGAACTTGGTTGTTTACTGTCTTAGATGTGCTACCATAAATGGTAGTGTCATAAGCATAAATGTCTACAAATGATGTAAGGATGTGATTTGGAAGATCATTAATGTAGATCAGACAAAAGAGTTGGGTCCAGGATGGACCCCTGAGGGACTCCAGCATTTATACTGTGAGTTTCTGATTTTTTCCCCTCAACTACTACTCTTATGAACCTATCAGAAAGAAATGATTTAATAATTGAGAAGACATTTCCAGCTATACCATAGCTAGAGATCTTGTGAAGTAAACCTTTATGCCATACCCTATCAAAGGCCTTTGATATGTCAAGAGCAATTGCCCTAGAAAGGTTGCCTCCGTCGAGAGATTTGCTAGCAAAACGGAAACCATATTGAGTGTCACTAAGAAGGTTATTTTTGTTGAGATGGTTGCTTACTTCTGTATTTAAAACAGATTCCAGTAACTTACTCATGACGCACAGCAGACTTACTGGCCTGTACTGAGAGGGGGATGAGCGATCACCTGAATTCTTAAATACAGGGCATACTGATGAGATTTTCCAGGGTGATGGGAAGCTATTCTCCTTAAGACAACGTTTAAACAGTTTTGTAAGTATGGGCGCTAGTTCTGGTTGAAGTTTTTTGAGTACTATAATTGGAATACCATCAGGGCCAGTTGCTTTACTGGAATCAAGGTTTTTGATTAGCTTGGCAACATCATGTACAGATACATCACATAGCGTGTTTTCTGATACAGGAGGAAATATTGGGGGTTGGCAGCCTTGGTCGCAAAGGGTAGAATTTACTTACGCCTGAAAGTATCCTGTATCTCTACAAGGCCATCATTCGCCCATGTATGGAGTATTGTTGTTACAGTTGGGCTGGTGCATCTGCTACTAGTCTCTCACCTCTGGACAAGATTCAAAAGAGAATCGTCAACCTGATAGGTTCTGAAATGTCATCTAGGCTTCTGCCTCTCTCCCATCCTTGTGTCTGTTCTACAAGTATTTTAATGGTGGATGCTCCGATGAACTGCAAGCCCTTGTACTCTCTTGATGTAAATACACATGACAAAACCGACAAGCAACAAAACGCTAACCCCCTGCACAATAGAGATCCATAGATGTAAGAAGGCTTTCTACTCTAATAGTTTTTTTCCCCAGGACTACTTGACTTTGGAACACCCTTCCAGGTTCCTGATTTCTCAACTGTACTGACATGCAGAAGTTCAAGTATAATGTGAACACACATCTTGCTGCTCAACTCCCTACATAGTAACCCTGCAACTTATGTCCCAGATAGTAGCCACCTACATCAAAGTGGCACTGTGCATTGTTTGTGGTGAAAATGGAATAAATAAAAAGAGATGAAGAGATAGACAGAAAGTGTGGTGGGGGGGATAGAAATAAAATTCAAACAAAAAGGAAATAAGGTTCTAGGAAAGGCAAAAAGCTTTTCCTTATTAAAAAAAAAAAAAAAAAAAGAAAAAAGTGGATTTTGATCAAAAAGTAGTAATATAAACAAAAATTTAGCTTTCCTGAATTAAAAAAAAATTTTCTGAATCATGTAATGGATTTTGATCAAAATTGGAAGAAAGATTCTAAATATAAGATTTAATATCATATCTGGATTTTTATCTTTTTCAGGAGAAATAAAATGATACTAAACTGTTCTGTTTGAGGAATTCATTGTAGTCATTCTAGTTATATATAAAAAGTGAACCCTACAGAACCAAATGAACTTTGATGCCTACATTATTATTCTCTATCATTAAACTTATATACCACAAGTTAGTAATGTTACTCAATTGTAACCAACACACCAAGGTGGAAGTATGAATTCATCAATGATAAATGCAATCTTAAAGAATTCATACTGAAAAACAATTATTCTAGAAATAATTTAGTCAGTATCATTCATTTTCAGACATTAAAGTAGGTTTCATTTTCCCTTAGCCGCAACATACAGAAGAGTTGAGATAGAAATAGAAATTATTTTAATTTAAGAAGTGATACCAAATGTCATAAAATGGCTTCATATACAGAAGATAAAGCAGAGGGGGCTTTTTGTTAAGACAACACGATTCTAAGATTTGATTTTTTTTTTTTTTGCATTTTATTTTGAAGTCTGGCAGGTTACAATTGAACTTGTAAATTTCTGTTACAGTAGTGCACGGTAGTGGGAGGGGTGGAAAGTAAAAATTCAACGTGTGGATGTGATAATATTCAACAGAATTCCAGTTATCATCAAGTAAGGACATAATCCAGCTGACTAATTACTAAAGACAATTTTAAATCTGTAATGAAATACATATATTGCAGTTATCAATTTCAATAGGCAAATGACAAAACATTTTTTAAATAAAGAATGCATATCCTTTTTTTGTTTGTCAATATAGAAAAAAATAAAGAAAACAAGTTTAAAAGATTACATTTTAAATTAAAATTTGTAAAATTTTAATTTAATGTGATTTTGTTTTATTAAAAAAAAAAGACAAGTTAATTTTGAAATGTGAAATGGATGTTAATTTTTTTTTTTTTTCATAAGTTAAAAAAAAATAGATTTTGGTCTTGTCCAATATTCCTACATGCAAATTGAAACAAGAAAATTCTAAAAACATGAGATTTATATACAATAATGAAGTGGCTGATATAGAGACCAAATATGGTTGTTTGGGGAAGGAGGAGGTTAGAACTGGACGTAAGCAGGGGGGGGGGGATGAACCCAAAATGACAATCGAAGATATGGGAGATGTTAACTCTAAAAGGAAAACTATTGGACACAACTCAGAAACTTGTCATTCAAAGATTGTTCATTAACTTTTGAATTATTCCCCCTAACCTTTGGTAATTTCATTTTCCTTTAAAATACAGTGTTTCCAATCCGATAAAAATTCAAGGCTGGAAGTTGGAAGATTGGAGATGTTCAACAATTCAGGAAACCACTGCATTTGATAAAATAAACAGCAAGTACATAAAGATTTAACAGCGTAATTTGGAAACAAGAGAAAAATAAATTTTACTTTTTAAGATAGAATTTTTCAATTGCTTAGATAATTTCATTCAGATGAAATATGGGGAAGGGGAGGAGAACCAGCATTTTAGTTGACTGAACCAATTGATAAGAGACACTGATAAGTCAGAAAGACGGATCGAGAAGTAAAAATAAAATATAGAAATAAAAATTCAGTATAAAATAAAATTATCACCTACATTGTCTGTAGCAATGGTTTGATTTGAAATTAGTTGGTCATTCCAGAGTTTGTATTTGTATGCACTATACCCAATGAAGTTACAGAAAAATACAATTGGAAAATAGATTGTGAACAAAAAATAAAAATGTGTTTACAAATAGGTTTGATGACCAATTAGAATAGACAAATCAACACTTATTGATAACAAATTCTAAGTTTTCTTCCTCATCAACAAGAGTTGTTTAGAAAAAAATAAATAAAAATGAAGGAATAAAAATTATCTTCACAAATACAATTATCACTAAAAAAATGTGTTTTGTTTGACAAAATAATATTTTTTTTAGGTTATTTATATCCGAAAACAGAATGCCCATAGTAAATGATTTCTTAAAAAAATGAGGGAAAGGTTTATACATTTCTCACTGAATTTAATGTATACACAGATTTTATAGGATTTAAACTTAGTTTGACAATTTCAATCCACATGAGTATCCAGCACATTATCCATGTCACCCATAGTGAAATTTTATTGTACATTAAGTGAATAAGTGAATAAAACAAAAAAAGAATTTTTTTTTTTTTTTTTAAAAGTCTTATACTGAGATTTTACAGCTTGAAGGGGGGGAAAAAAGCGATTATTTGCTAGCAAGTGATTGAATTAAGAATATATATGATTATAGTTATCCATACTTAATTGAAAGGAGGGTCCATAATATAAGCTATGTATAATCTAATTCGAAACTGAAAAAAAAAAAAAAAGCAGGTCTCTAAAAAATGGTCGAGCCAGTGTAGAACATGAAAAATGTTTAAAATGTCAGAAAGGATTTGAGAAGAGAGTGAAGAAGCCTTAAAGAATGATTTTTCAAAAGTAGGAAGAACGAGGGGAAATCCTCCATTGCCACACCTCATGTAAAGCTTCATCCAAATACCCACTACTTCTTGTACCCCCACCCCGAATAAAGGCCAGGCAATATATGGACAAGGATTTTCTTCTCACACTTGATGACAATAAGCTCCAGGTTGACCATCGATGACAATAAGCTCTGGGTTGGCTATCAAATTATGTAGCATTCCGAAGATTCAACAGAACTATAAAAAAAAAAATTAAAAAAAAATTTGTTCAATATTCCAAGACAAACAAGAAAAAAGATTAAAATATGCAAAAAACATGCATGTTATGTACATATATAAATTTTCTTAAACTATTGATTTGTTACTTTTTATTACTAAAATAGGTATTAATATACACTTATACAGATGCTTTATTTACAGATTCAGGAGCAGAAGAGAGCATATTAGTTTATTTTTGTTTCACAACACCGTTTATATTGTGAGATTGATTTCAAAGTCAACATGATCATTAAAAAAGAATAAGATTTATTTCACTTCTATTTCATACAGCTGTTACAACAGCAATGGCGATAAAAGGATTGTGACCAGTGGAACAGTTTATATATACATACATACACATACATGATGATGATTGCAACGTCTTGTCAGATGAGTGCCACTCCTTCAGACATTTAAAGTCCATGAGCCCAAATACTTGAGGGAGTATCTATACAAAGATGATGTTACAGAGTCTTAGCTTTGTACGACAGCTAAGTCTCGCTCTCGGTTCAAAATGTTGAGATCCAGCAACATCAAGAGCAAGATAGCCAGCAACAAATTAAACTGCAGACCAGCTTAATCTCCCGCTTTATGGTTTTTGAAATCAGAGATTTGCTTCTCCTAGAAAGGTCGTCTTCACCACGGCTTACGGGAACCCTTTCCTCCCAACACATATATACATACACACAAATATACACAGTGCTAGTTGGCTGTTGACTCCGAAAAAGGGTTCATTCGCTCTTTGGAAGGTCTTATTTTTAATCTTTCAGGGAGACTAGCCACCCTCCTCACCAAACAAGTCTGGTGGGAGAACCAATTTAGTCACCGGTGACCCGACCATGAGGCAGGTAGTACTGGGTTACATGGTACCAGTAGCATATGACATCACCTGCCCATATATATGGTGACTGTCACTTCTTGACAGAAGACCATCTTTCCCTTGTTTTATTGTTGATTACTCATTAATTTTCATGCATTTTTGAAATATTTTTTTTAAATTGTATACACATATATACACTTATACACATATACATATATACATGTGGAGATGTGATCAAGATGCATCAATTCCTATTTTCGGTGGGAATGAAGATGGCTCTTCAGACCAGCCCCGCTCTTACAGTCTGTTGCAAAGGTCACACTTAAACTGTGATTGATGGATGCCAACAGGTGCTGCTCTACTGTGGACACTCATGACGCTTCAGGCCTCCACTCGATTTACAGACCACAGAGCAAACAGAATATCTGTGCCCTGTAATATTTTCCCCATCAAAGAAAGATTGATCTCCATGTGAACACTTGTGGCTTGCTAGGCCAGCTCCGGATAAAGTCATTTTACCGCATAATTCACAGATGTGGTTCTGCATGAAATCCTCCGACAGACCTGATATATCTGACAGATTCTTCTTCCAGATATCACGCTTCATTTTTGCATGCTCATATTTTTCCTTCTCAAAACTATCACAGCCATGATAGACCAAGGAGTGCCACTTTTTACAATCATTGGAAGCACTTTCCCAACTGAACACGTCAATACCAAGAGCTTTAAGATTATCTTTGATGTTATCCTTAAAGCGTTTCCTCGGTTTATGTTGTGGACGCTTTCCTTGTGTAATTTCACCATAGAACAGGCGCTTTGGCAATCTATCGTCGACCATCCTTGTCAGATGTCCAGCCCACCTCATCTGGTTGCGTATAATCAACTTCTCGATACAAGGTACATCAGCCCGCATGAGAACATCAATATCAGGTATAAAAGTGCTCCACCTGATACCCAGAATGTGTCTCAGGAATTTCTGGTGCACTCTCTCCATGACTTCTGTGTCTACCATAAGTTGTCCAGGCCTCAGAAACGTAAAGCAGGGATGGCAAAATACAAGATTGATAGACACTGATCTTTGTATGAATAGTTATACCCCTGTCAGACCATACTCGCTTCTCTAAGCCACCAAAAGCCTTAGTGGCACGCTGTATCCTATAGTTGACCTCAGCATCCAGGGTTCCATCTCTGGCGAGAGTACTACCCAAATACACAAATGTGTCAACCACGGCAAGTCTCTGGTTGTTGACGAAAATATTTGGTTCCACATACAAACTACTAGGTGGAGGTGTGAACATGACCTTAGTCTTCTTAAGACCAAAAGACGCACAGGCCCCCAAAAACAGATCCATGATACCCTGCATATCCCTCTAACCATGGGCCACGAGATCGGCGTCATCCGCATAAAGCAATTCACGAACCAGGTGCTGAAAGGTCCTTGTAGAAGCATGAAAACAACGAAGATCAAAAACCCTACCTGTGGTTCTGGAACGCAAATAAACACTTAGAGAACATTCCCTAAAGGCATACGATAACATAGTTGCAAAATAAATTGAAAACAGTCTAGGTGCTAGGATATCACCCTGCTTCACACCATTGTCAACCGAAATGGGTTCCAATAGGCATCCGTTGAAGTTCAGGTGAGCCTTCATATTAGTGTGGAGCTCCCTGAGTAATCGTAGAAATTGAGGTGGGCATCCCAACTTCCCCAGAATTATCCATAGGGCACTTCTGTTCACCGTATCAAATGCCTTGGTCAAATCAACAAAAATCTGACAAAGCGGAACACGGTGTTCTGTACATTTCTCCTGCAACTGCCGAGCAGAGAAGATCATGTCCGTGGTTCCTCTGCCCGGATGAAAGCCACTTTGGCTTTCTGGAATGATGGATGAACAAATATACTTTAACAATCTATTGAGTAGAACTCTGGAAAATACTTTGTCAACTGCTTCCATCAAACTTATCCCACGATAATTTCCGCAGTCGATCCTGGGCCCCTTTCCCTTGTACAGTGATATAAGAATTGCATCAACCCAATCCTGACGGACGGGAACACCCCTCCAAACATCAGTGATAAGATGAAGAATTTCATGAACAAGTTTATCACCCCCATGCAAGAGGACTTCCACAGGAATACCATCAAGCCCTGGAGCCCTCCCAACGTTCACTTCCTTGATTGCATCTCTAATTTCATTTTCAGATGGGAACACAGACATTTTATGGATAAGTTTCTGTTGCGATAAAAATTCATTAAGGACGTCCTCATCAACATTAGAGGGGTTGTCAGAGATCAGAATAACGCTTGGTCCAACAAAGGAGAATCTTGTTAGGATCCTTTATAAGGGCGATTCCATCACTTGAGAGTAGGGGAGATGTAGATAGTGTTTGAGGACCAAAAGCTTTTTTAAGCAAATGGTACATGTGTTTGAAGTCTTTACAATCAAAAGGCAGGTAGTACTGGGTTACATGGTACCAGTAGCATATGACATGACATGACATGACCTGCCCACATATATATATATACACACACACACACACACATATATATGCATGATGGCAGCAAATTCGTTTTTGAGCATTGGCATTACTTGATATAGCACAAAAAAAAAAAGGTATACAGAAACACGAAAACACTCAGTGATGGGCCGTACGAAGGTGGCTTTTAAGCCCTGCCAAACTCTGGCATTGTACAGACATGTGCGCCACTAGCAGCACGTTCTTGATATTCTCTTTTATGTATGATCAAATGCCATTACAAACCACCTGCTGTTTTACACGTCCGCCCACAGGTGACACAGGTTAGCTCTGGCAACTCAAGACTGCTTTGTGGCCCACTGCACCGATGAGTATTCTGGTGGCTCATCAGCCCAGCTCTGCTCAGACATAATCTTCTGCATAGCTCACACTCCAGACCAATTTGACACCCCCTCCCATCCACGGCTCCTTTCACCCTCCCTTTCCGGATATCGTGCTTCAGCCACTCATACTTGCAGATCGAACCCAGTATGAGTGGCTGAAGCGCGATATCCAGAAAGGGAGGGTGAAAGGAGCCATGCATACATATATAACCACATTGATGAGTCTTAGTTAAGACCAAACATACATGTGGAGATTAAAACATTTATGATAATTATATATAAATCATAAAATTTTTCAGGGGCATCAGAGGATTTTCAGTGATGTCCTCACTACTGATTTCAAATTCAACATCATATCCACTCAAACAGCAACTGCTATCTAACTCCAAACATTTCAGACTGCCCCCTTGAAAGTTTTGTGCTATGCATGACATTGCAAAACTTAGTTTGAAACATACATCTAAAATATATGCAATTAATTTAACACCATAAAGTAATAAACTTTTTTTTTTTTTTAAGTTGTAAACATTTTCAATATCATGTTAATTATTGTACTAATTTCTCAACAAAATAGAAACACACAGAAAAGTTGAGTATTTTAAAAAAAAAAAAAACAGTCATACACAAGAAAAGACTACTTAATATAAATTATAAAAAAAGGCAAAACAGAGGCTTAGCAGGCAAAAATCAAAGAGTAATATTTATATACATTAAGATAGCAACCATTATCTTACTATGAATATGAGATCTTTTGAAAATGATTCTTCAAAAGAAGTTTAATTTGTCAAAATAATTGCTCGTTTTATATGTAATACTTTATGTATCCCAACTACATGACGCATGTCAAGTTGTGTAATCTGCATCAACACATGAAATACAAACAAATCACTTACTTTCCACCTGTGTCCACATTCATTGCACAATACAAAAGTGGTCATCGGTTCATCAGCACTTCTCGTTTGTACCTATAAAAATAAAAAAAGAAATTTTTAAAATAAGAATGAAACAGCAGAGAATAGACAATTCACAACAGTAAAAATAAAGAAAAAAACATGCCAAAACAAGCAAGCAGCATTAGTATTTATTTTTACATCAAACATAAAATACTTGGACAACTCATAAGCAAGGTTTTGATTTTCAATAAAATCTGAAAGTCTCGTAAAAAACAAAACACATCCAATTTATATTATAACTAAAAAGAATGTATAGTTTATTTTTTTTGCACTGCGATAATTTTGTCACATTGAAAGAATTAAATTTCTTCTCTGGTGCAAGACAGCATTTCGAAAACATCCAATGTACAGTTTTGTGCCAATAAAAATAAACTTTTGAAATATGATAGAGAATATATAGGTTTATTTTCCTAATATCAAGTTTGAATAGAGTATTTTTTGAGACTTGTTCTCATCTTGGAGGTTATTTTCACAATGCAAAAACTCGTGACAACAGATAAAAAAGCTAAATATAATCTGTTCTAAGTAACAATCTCCTGGTGGTTGTAGGGTCAATCCTCAATTGGGTGATACTAAGAATGCAATTACAAATTACTTAAAACTTCTACCTAGTGATGGCTGATAGAATAGCAGCAAGCTATAACAGACATAATTATGTTCATTTTTTTGTTTTATGTTTACTCAGCATTGCCTAAGGACAAATAAAGACACTTCTGCACTCCAGATCCGTTTTATTAACATTTTTATTTCATTTCTATCATTTTTTTATTGGCTATCATTATTTACCTCGATTTCTTGAAGGGAAATAGAATTTTGCTGCGACCACCAGAATTAATTTGGCCTTTGGCGACCCCAAATCAATGAATATTTTAGTAATTTGTTCACCATAAACTTGTGGAGATCATATTAAATCAGAATAGGTTTGTAAGTGTATCTTTATTTGGTTAAAACTTTCACACAGGCAAAAAAGAAAGTTTTACTTTAGAAACAATTTGTTGGATCAACATTGCTATATTAGACATCACTATATAAATTTGGTGCCCTTAACCAAAATTAGATAATTTAAAACTATTTGTAATTTATGAAAGATGTATTAGATTTTAATAAATTGTACAACTATTTTATTAAAAATCTCAAAAACTTTACAGTAGTCACACAATTAATAGATAAAATACCTACTCTTAGACATGTCCAATTTTCAATCAAAAGATTTCAAAATAGATTTCATAACATTCTTTCTCTTATTTACATCATTTAATTTCCCCTTCTTCCCATCACATACAAATGAAGTATACACTGTATGACAAGATAACAATCATCCGTTTTTGTAGAATAAGATTATAGTTAGATTTCTTCTAAAGTTGATAAGTTTTTGTTAGTGTGAAGTAATAAATATAAAAACAGTAGAACAAAATACAAACTTGCCAAATGTCTGCATATATATATATATAGATATATATATAGATAGATAGGGGAGGAAATTTTTTCCCATAAATTTACTTACCTGGTTGTATGTGCAGTTACTTTTCTTACATTTACCACATTTGAGTAAATCTGTGACACATCCTCCTGTTTGAGCCATTTGATGTTCATTGATAGCCTCTTTGGTTAATTTGTTACGCAATGATTTCATATCATCACTTGCCATTTCCTAAGACAAAAGGAAACATTTATTCTTTATATTAATTTAAACAGTACAAACACAGCAATCCCATTAACACATTAGTCAAAAACAATAATACATGTACCCACAATGTTAACTTTAAAAACTGCATGCTCCTTAAGACAATCGGTTTAGGATTCTAAAGCTTTTTCTAGGTTTAATCCATTGTTATTACGTCATATTTAATATTACAACTCCATATTTTATATTGAAATATTAAATATATGTAGGTAAAATAAAATGTAATTTAATCCTAAAAAGACAGAATTTACTTATTTAGGAGTTAAGAGGTAGAGTTATTTTAATTCCTGAAAACTTAAACTGACAGGAAGCTAACATTCATTATCTTATACATAAAGTACAGCAAAATATTTTTTACAAAGAAAAATATTTACATATTTTACATCATTTTTTGTATTTTCTTTCCTTTTCAAAATGTTCATATTTAAACACATATTTTCTTTTTCAGTGGTCAAATTTACAGAAAAAGAGCGGTTAGTTTTTTCTTGTACAAGAAGTCTTTATTGAAAATATCATAAAAATGGATAAAATTACGCACACCATATAACTTTGTAAGCACCGCTTCTTCATTTTATAATATTTCACAAATTTCTGGATATTGTAAAAGAACTAATATCATCTAACAGATTTACTGATAGGATGCATAGTAACAATACGGACTGTCCAGATTAACAGTTTTTGGAGATAAACGTGGTTAATTTTCTATAAGGGAAACCCATCTCTTAAAAAAATAAAATAAATTACATAGCAAATAAAATTCTTTACCAATGTATAAAACACTGGTTTATTATAAAACAAGAAATATTGGATTAACTTCTTTTGACAAACTACATTCTAGAATTCCTTCACTATTTGAAAAAAAAAATCCCTCATCACAAAGTATACCATTTCATAATATAAATAGATAAGATTCTACCAGAGGATAAAGTTCATTTTTTTTCAATTGGCTCATAATTCTACTTGTTCATCTATTATTATATTAAAGTTGAGTTAATCAACATTTGTTTTCCAAAGGATTTTTTAAAATATATTTTAAAATCATACAAAATACACATTATAATATTCTTTAGTTTTGAAATTAACTTATGTTGGAATAAAAACATCTTTTTTTCAAACATATTGATTAACTACTTTACAATTAACTATCCAAGTCATCCATTTCTTACTAAGTTTATATTATTCATACAACATTGTTTGACACTTCCTGCTCTTATTTTCTACACTCTCATTTCAATTCCTGTATTAACAATGCATTTTATACACAAAGAATTTGATCACAATTATAAATACATAGAAGAAAAAGTAATAGCAAATATAAAGACTAATTTCAATTGCCCTTATTTAAACATTTAAAAAAAGTTTTTCTTATTTAAATCGTATTGCAAACTCAGTTCCTCCAATTCAAAATAAAAAATTACATTACAGAAAAATGCACTAATCAATTTTGATTGATAAAAAAAAAAAAATTAGAACTGCAGTACAAAACCCTAAATAAATGAACTAAGGGGGAAAAGGAACCACCAACCTCAGCTGTCATACTGGCCAGTCGACTCGGATCTATGATACCGCGCAAGACATTTTCACGCAGCTGTGGATTCTTTGGGTCTTTCAAGTTAGCAACTCTACTTCGCACACGGTTTTTGTATTTCATGTCTGTATTTTTGAATTCTTGATATATAGGTAAGGTCAGTTAAGGAAACAAAATCAATACAGGACAAGTAAAATGCAAGCATGCTATTATGTTGTTCACAAAATGCTGAATGATTTTTCAACACAAAGCAATTTTGTTACAGTTACTTTGAGTTATTATTTCGAATATTTTATACAAAAAAAGTGGTTCATCATTGATGTGTACTCATTAATAAATTTCTCATAATTTCATTTGGTATACAACTTTGAAATTTGCTCTTAATAACAAAAATGAAAAAAGAAATAGGTTTACTTTTCTTGCATTAATTTAAATTTTCTCTTAATTGCTTTTGAAACACTCAATATCAACAGAGAAAGGTTCACAGGTGATCAGACAGTAAGGAAAGGATTTTTAAAATCGCAATGATAATGAGCCCTGAAAATGAAGATAGAAGACAGCCATATACTGAACTTTTGAAAACTTGTTGAACAAACCCATGTCAAATGTCCACTGCACTTTATGTCAGTATTGTTACTCCTTGAGCTAGATCTACCCAGATCTGGTGGTTTTGGTAGTTGAGACAAGATTTAGTTATCAACTAGGTCACAGATAAAAAGCGAGATGTATGGAGATTAAAAAATTGTTTTAATGCATGGTTATAATATATACATAAAAACAATATTTTCAAAAGTTTTTAATGGAGACAATCAAGATATGTTGTGTTCTTTATATTTAATAGTATATCTTTTTCTGGTCCCTCTCATGACCATGGAAAAATGTTGGGTCTGCTACATCAAGCAGATTTGTCGAATTCTACAAGAGCGAAACATTCAATAAATACCAATAAATACACAGTTAGGATCCCAGAAAAAAAAACAAAAAAACACAAAACTAATAAAACATTTTTATACAAACTAATTTTCTAGATTTAATTCTTGTTCTTTTTATTAAAAGGTACAGAAATATTTGCCCAATTTATCTTTTTTTTTTTTAACCACATATTAACTCTCCTTTAAATCATTTAATGCGGAAACATTACCTATTGTCATAGAATTAATTGAATATGAATAACTATTTTAGTGATAATTGATGAGGAATCAGAGGTTTGCTCTTTTCAAAAAACTAAAAATTACTGCATGGTAAAGCAACAAATTTGAGCAGATTTGTATACAGAATAGCTGATTCCATAGTTTATGAAGGTACTGAATGATAGATAAGTGGTCAGCAGTGACAACTGTTGTTTGGATGGTCAAATTTCTAACCACAGCATGCAGCACTTGCTTTTCTAGTCATATGGAAGAACCGTAATACAGTGAGACAATGTAGATTACTAATATAATACATGTAATAGACTAATATTTTAAATATATATCTATGTAGATAATGATATATACTAATTAGACAAAAAGAAAGAAAAAAGAATTATGATATAGTTTCAATTCCAGATAGAGATCTGAAGAAAATCTTAAAACAAAAGGATATCATCTTCAATTTCACCACACAATTCTTCAGGAAGACCAGCCCCATCTGGTGGATCTATATATAAAAAAAAAAAAAAAAAAAAAAAAAAAAAAAAAAAAAAAAAAAAAAAAAAAAATTAGTATTTAACAGTTAAATCAAGGGAGATGACACTTTTCTCCAATTTTTTAGTTATAAATCAGGAATCACGAATTCAAGCTAATTTCCTGTCAGGGAAGCAAAAATAAGTCATTCGCCACACAACTGAGATTGTCGATTGAGATTTAAAATTTAGAGTTGATATACAGTGATAGACAGACATGCTTAAAATCTAAGTAGGAACCCTAAGATGCAGTAAAGTAGACGAGAACTTGTGAAAAAAAAAAACATTTGAAAGAATAATCGTTTGTTTGGCGATTTTTGTTAATCAATATCATAGAAATTGAGGTCTGTTCAAATAAAAGTTCTAAAAACATTTCTTGCAAAAATTCTCAAGTAGAATAATAATTTGAATAATTACATGAATTAACAAAAAACTTATGAATTTCAATATTTATAATAAAACAATTAGAATAAATTAATGTCTAATTTAGTAAACTCAAAAGTAAAAGTTTAACGTGGTTTGTTTTTAATTTTTTATTTAAAATATTTTAATTATTGTATCCTTCTCCCAACCGTGATACATAAAATAAAAAAATTACAAGTCAGGATTTTTTAAATTGTAGTTGTACAAAACAAAGGACCGCTCAAGCAATATAAATTATGATATACGTTAGTAATTTTTATGTAGCAATTCCTTAAGGTGATATTTTTTGTGGATTCATGTGAAAAACTAAAGTCTCTTAACAGATTGCAGTCTGAAAACTGCAGAGACTCCAGACAAAGTACTTTTTACCATCACAAAAAACACCTACTCCAGTGTTTAATTCAACAAATAGAATGTTAATATCTGCTAGATACCAAATCCCTATGAGATAGAATAGATAAATAAAACGGTTTTCTAGACATTGTGGAGCCAACGAAAAGAGGCATGTTCATTGATGAGATCAAGAGAAAAAAAAAATGGTTGAAGAAAAAACATTTTATTGTTTGTCTAACATAATGCATGTGAAGGATTCTATAAAATGTAAAATTTATCTACAAGCCAAAATTTGAATGAAATAAAAAAAAAAATTTTTTAATTACATCTTCCACCTTAACTTGGGGTAAGCTAGTATTAGGGATTGTAGCGTGGGAATAATATTTCAGTCCTCTGCACACACACAAGAGAATAAAGCCAAAAATGTTCATCTAACATTGCAATATACCCATTTAAAAAGCAATCAAGATGTAGTCATTCCCATCACCACCTACGCTTATCCTTTAATTTGTAACTACACTTCAAGAATCCACAACAGTCATACAGAGTCCAATTTGCGTTTATATACATACTAGCAAGCATATCTGATATTGAAACGAAGAGCAGCACAGTCAATAAGAATTAAAGAGTATCTTATGAAATAAACAATACTTGCTATACTTGCTCCTATCAGAAAAAAGTGATTATAGCTTGTTACACTCTTTACTATGATCCAAATTTCATAATGAATCTTTCCAGTTGTTCATTTAACTCCTCCACTTTTGTTAAAAATAAACAACAATCTATGTCTACAATTTAATAATTTTTTTTTCTTCAATTTTTGCACTAGTAATAGTAGGGTTTGATCCCATCCACCAAACTACTGACAACACAAGGAGATTTCATGCCAAATTTGCAACAATTCTGTCAAGTATATTCATTTAAAAAAAATGAAAAGAAAAAAAGAATGACAGAACATAAGTGTTTAAATAGGAGAAAAGGTGCTGTTTAAGCCCTGTTACATAAACTGTGACTGAAACATGCTGAGTAATCTGCTGGCTACAAAGATGAACACCAAAACCATTACAATAATTCTTAAATAGATTATATGGCTAACAACAGGCAACACACATGCACATTTAAGAGCCATATGGTGAAATAGGCTGAATGACTACATTGTCTCCCCACTTCTACATAATAAAGATTACTAGCATCCATTTAGTTATAATGTATAGCACCTCATAAAATGATGCCCTCCAAGTAGTTGATATAGTATAGGGATAAGAAAAACTGCTGTCAAGGCAATTGGATTTCGAATCTTAGCTAATCACACTGAAGAGTCATAATATAACAAAAAAGCTGTTTATATATATATATATATATATATATATATATATACACACATACACTTCAAAAGTTGATTTTTTTCCCCCCGCATAGAAAAAAAGCATTATAGCACTAACAGATGCCACATATAAATTTAATATAGTCACAGTATCAGCCAATATCTGCTGCATGTTTTCCAGATATCAGTTGATTTTATTCAATATCGTAAATTCCTATAATAGTGCCAGTGAGAATCACTCTCCCAAATAAGTTATATTCACAGGTGGCAGCAGTGCAATACTATGGGTGCCCCCCCCCCCAAGTGCTAGGAAGTAGGACAGAAAAGATATATAATAAAAGAAAAGGAAGTAGGTTAACGAGTAACAAAAGAATAGAAAATAGAGTTTATGAGTAGACAATGGTTACGAACAATGGTTCGCAAATGAAGGCTAAAGTGCTACTGTTAAGCAAGCACAGCAATTATTTTAGGACAAAGGAATGAACAGGGGATCGGTCAATATATTTTCAGGAATCTACGGACAAATTTAGTTTTAATTGACCTTTGACGTCTAAACATTTCTGTTTACTAGTGTTACAAATATGTGGAAAAAATATATAATTTGAGACAATAATTACTTTAATATTATAAAAAAAGAGAGAGAGAGAGAGAGAGAGAAGATATGAAACTAGAGAGAGGGAAAGCCGCAGGCATCCGCCTCGCATATTATTGAGCGAGTGACGCGAGAGAGAGGCAGGTACATACAGTGAGAGAGGAGACGCCAAAGAGAGAGAGAAAGGTATACCATTAGAGAGAGGGAAAGGAGCGGCGCAGGGTGGCGAGTCAGTGACGACGTAGCAGTCAAAGAGGTAGGTTAAGCGACAGTGTTTGCGATGGTGCCAACGTTTTGTGATGTTAACGACAGCGAAGAAATGAACGAGATATTTTGACGACAGAGAAAACGAAAAAAGGCGATAATTAGGAAGGATAATGTATTCAATATAGACGAAGGAATGAAATTGTTTAAAAAGAAAGGAATGCGATAGAAATATTTAAAACCCGACGCTGAGTGAGTCTATTGTTTATTTTTCTCTATATATCTCTCTCTCATATATGAAAATAATAACGAAAACAAAAACACAAAAAGGCTGTCCTTCCATTTTGGAGTTACAAACAGACGACAGGATATGAACTGTTTTTTTTTCTTTTGCGCGGAAATTCTTTCTCGAATCTATTCCAAGTTTGTTTGTTCATCTAGTTACACATTCTCTTTTGTTTTCGTTACAATATATTTTTATATATGTAAATAAAATTGTGTTAATTTTTCCATTGGCCTCAGTATTATTACTTGGATGTGTTTATCCCTGTCTTGTTTTTATAAATGTCTTTCGAGAAAATGGATATATCCCTCCCGTATTTAAAAACCCGGGAAAACTAATTTCTTTTAAATAATTTTTTTTTATATTTTGTGTTACGACTTTTACCCCTAGACATTCCGGGTCGTAACACTAGTGAAATCGAAAAGTTACTAACCAAACCCATGAAATGTTATGACTCAAACAATTCCAGGTGAAGTTTTGTTTTATTTTTAATTCTCTAAAAACAATACAGACGAAATTTATGGGAGGAAATTCAGAAATTCCAAGAACAATTACATTCAGTGGTATTGTTACTTTGGAAATATCACTCAGAATGCAAGTTTGAAATCTCATCAGTTTCAACATTAGTTACTAAACTTGAAACGACCTCATAAAAACATTACATTCACTTCAATTGTTATTTGGCAAGCTTTGAAAGGTATCATTTACAAATATCCAGCAAAGTTATTGACAAAATGTAATCAAATTTTATGAAGAAGTGACGAGAAGGCTTGGAGTATCCATATTATTTTAGAATATGTTGAAATTCCAATGCCAACAACTCCATTTGACTAACAACATTTATGGACCATGCTATTTTAATATTAACAGCTAAAAATCATAAAATTTGATTTTCTTAATTAAAAAAATTAATTAATCAATTTATGTGATGTTTGGAATATGACATCTTCGTTCTGTGACAAATATGTACATCAAATAATTTTCATTCTTTTCTTTTTTAAATAAATAATTAAATACGCACTGAATTTTATGCTGAAAATTTGAAGGTATAAAAATTTGAATTTCTTCAGATGTTTTTTAAACAGCCTTAGTTAATAAAAAAAGTATATTGTTCTGTTAAACCTTTTGTGTAAATAATTTGACTTTGCTTATTCTATTAAAAAAGAAAAAAAAAATACAAAGGTTGAAAAAACATTTTTCACTGGGTAATGAGCTTTGGAAGATTGTCAGTGAAAAACACAATCAAAAGAGAAGAGTTATTATTTCCAGTCGCCACTTGGAGAGGAAAAAAAAAAAAAAAAAAATCACTCGCAAATACAACGGTTTCACTCGCAATGTAACACCCTGATTTTAGGGTTAGCATGTCGGTTATTTTCTTTTTTTTTTATGTGCAATTGTTATTAAAATGTGACAAAAGGACTTAACAATACAGATGCATTTAACGTCAAGAATGAGAGTTTATATAGAAACGTTTTAATTTTTTTTTTTTTTTTTACATAAACGTCACCACTTATCAAGGCTGATAGTCCACTCAAGGATAAGGGTTAAAGAGTGTAGAGTAGTCAAAAGGACAATATAGTAATCGATAGTAATGGAAGTTTGGTAAATTTGTTAACTTAAGTGGAACGGTTCATCAGAAATTTGTTCACGTTGGACTTGAAGACAACCATATTATAGGAAGCTGGAAAGCAGGAAAACGGAAGACAATTCCACAGGCGTGCAGTTCTAAGAAAGAAGCTTTGATCATGGAATCTATGTTTAGGTTAAGGTACAGATAAAGAGTGGGGAAAATTATTGATAATGTTTTCAGCTAGTCTAGTGTTTCTTGTGAAAGTTTGGCGAGGGGGGACCATAGATTGAAGCTCAGTTGAACACTTTCCATGAAAATAACGATAAAGCAGAGACAAACTCGCAACATCTCTTCTGTGAGACAGAGGTTGCAGCGAAGAGAAAAGGACATCTCCCACCAGGCCACAAAGTCTATTTTGAACCCTATCAAGGCAGGACAAGTCTTTTCTAGCAGCTCCTGCCCATATGTGGCTACAGTACTCCATCCTTGGACATATCTGGCTCTTATATAGATAGAGAATTGCATCAGCAGTGAGATATCTACTGGATCGATAGAAGGATTCCACCATTTTTCCAGCAGCCTTGGCAACAGATTTGATGTACGTATTCCATTTAAGATCAGGAGTAAAGGTCAAGCCCAGAAACCTGTCAAAACTTGAAAAAAGACGAGAGCCATTCATTTTAATTGATGCCAGATGGGGATCAGAATGTTGATGATGTAAAGATAGAAGCTTGGTTTTAGATGCATTAAAAGTAACCAGCCACTCCTTTCCTCATTGTACAACGTGATCAAGATCAGAGGAGAGAGAATCAGAGAGAACTTGGTCGTTTACTGTCTTAGATGTGCTACCATAAATGGTAGTGTCATCAGCAAAAATGTCTACAAATGATGTAAGGATGTGATTTGGAAGATCATTAATGTAGATCAGGAAAAGAGTTGGGCCCAGGATTGACCCCTGAGGGACTCCAGCATTTATACTGTGAGCTTCTGACTTTTGCCCATCAACTACTACTCTTATGAACCTACCAGAGAGAAATGATTTAATAATTGAGAAGACATTTCCAGCAATACCATAGCTGGAGATCTTGTGAAGTAAACCTTTATGCCATACCCTATCAAAGGCCTTAGATATGTCAAGAGCAATTGCCCTAGAAAGGTTGCCTCTGTCGAGAGATTCGCTAATCCTATGAGATATAACTGTAAGCACATCTGCTGTAGATCTAGCAGAACAGAAACCATATTGTGTGTCACTAAGAAGGTTATTTTTGCTGAGATGGTTGATTACTTCTCTATTTAACACAGATTCCAGCAACTTACTCATGACGCACAGGAGACTTATTGGCCTGCACTGAGAGGGGGATGAACGATCACCTGAATTCTTAAATACAGGGCATACTGATGAGATTTTCCAGGGTGATGGGAAGCAATTCTCCTTAAGACAACGTTTAAACAGTTTTGTAAGTATGGGTGCTAGTTCTGGTTGAAGTTTTTTGAGTACTATAATTGGAATATCGTCAGGGCCGGTTGCTTTACTGGAATCAAGGTTTTTGATTAGCTTGGCAACATCACATACAGATATTTGTATATCACAGTGTGTTTTCTGATACAGGAGGAAATATTGGGGGTTGGCGGCCTTAGTCGCAAAGGGTAGAATTGGCTGCAAAGTTCTTGGCAAAGAGTTTGGCTTTGTCTGATGCTGAAGAGATTAACTCAGGTCCATTGATAATAGTTGGGATTGAGCACACGCTTCTGTTCAAGATTCTGTTTGCAATTTGCCAAAACTGGTGGGAACCAAGCCGCTGCTCAGCTACTTTGGACTTGACGGACTGAGCATATAACTCTCTTGCGTTCTTTATTACTTTCTTACAATGGTTGCTGGCAGTCCTGAAAGCGGCTTTAGTTTCCATACATCTATTACGTTGGAAGCAGTGGAAAAAGTGATTTCTTTGCGCAATAGCAGCAGCACATTCTGGAGAAAACCATGGCTGGCTGTTAGGTTTTTGCTGGAACTTTTTCGAGGGTATGAAATTGTCTATACCTACAATTAACCATTCTGTCAGGTCTGATACTATAGACGACACATCCTTTTTAAACATGGAACGCAGAGGAAGATCCGATATAAATGTACGGAAACTATCCCAGTCAGCCATAGTATATCGATATACTGTACGATGGAGAGATACGTCTAAGGACTTATTACATTTCATTTTTATCTTAATTGATACAACTGAGTGGTCGGAAGATCCAAGAGACAGAACGGAAACTGAACATAGTTCAGGGCAAGTTGTGAGAAAAAGGTCTAGGAGACTTGCATACTGGCTGTCATTGTCGGGCACACGGGTGGGTTCGTGAACAATCTGAGTGAGGTCATAAGCAATGAAGAAATCATGACAGAATCTCCCCTCATCATCGGTCTTGTTTGAGTGGGTCAACCATTCAACATTGTGAACATTTAAGTCTCCACATACGTGAATGTTAGCTGAAGGATATGCTAATAGAACTTGGTCAATTTTCTCAGATATGCTTTTAAAGATAGTAACTCCGCTGTTATGGGGGCGATAGAGAGTAAATATAAATGCCGTAGTGTGAGCTAGTGCTACTCGGAAGCACATATAGGGTAAGTTAGGATCTTCTCTGGAGATGTCCCTACCACATGGAAAGCCATCTTTTATATAGGCACATATTCCATGCCCATGGCGATCTTGGGGGTCAGTTTTGAAAGTTAGGTTGGAGTATCCTTTAATTACGAACTCATTTAGGGAAATAGTCTGTCCAATTCCAGTTTCACTTAAAAAGAAAAGGTCTGGTTTAGTCTCCTGTAATTGGGCTTCAACCTCTGGAAGGTTAGAACGTAGACCCCTGATGTTGGAGAAGGAGACATGGTAGTGGGGATCTACGTTGGAAGTTTCAGATCCGGGTTTAATCGTGTATTTTTTATTGAAACTTGTCATGATGGAATTTTGGAGTTTGTGGACTAGGTCATCAGATTTGCTTAGAGCAAGACAGAGGGGAAACAAAGAGAGAAAAGTAACGAAGAATTTTTTTTTTTTTTGTAGCACATAAGATAAAGCCGTAATAATTACCCACTAGTATGGCATCAAGAGGCCTCACCAGAGACTACTGCATGGTCCAGAATTCATTCACCAAATGGCAATACAGCAGCCCCAGTACTTTGCACCTGCTGATAGGACAGCCTCCTTAGTGGTTAATCCAAGGTTCGGGTCCCTGACTATCAGGCGGATAACGTCAACCCAGATAAAACGTTTACCTCCAGCACCCTTACTAGTGACATGGCTACAAGGATAGACATAGAACAGAAAATTTCCGCCATCTTTGCCAACTGTTCACGCAAAATACTGCCAACCTAGAATACAGCTTTTTCTTCTCCCTTTGTCAGAAAAATCACTCATTACAAAAATGAGGACTGAGTGACAAATAAAGAGAAGCGAGAGTAACTACAGCTGCCGACAACGCAAATAATAATACACATCAAGTGCGCTTGAAAGCTAAATCACAACGTAATATTAGGAAAATAAACATATTTTACTTGTTTGAAATTTATCACAAATATATTTCAGAGGTATATGCCATCTTTAGTGTGGTTTTTTTTTTTTTTTTTTTTCCTTGCCATGTCGTAAATTTGGAGAAAGAAATCTGTAATGAGCCGTGCGTTGTTTCTAGCGGTTGTATTTTGAAATGTTGGAACTGTGCGTAGGCAACGCGAGAATAACGTCAAGGATGAAATGAAAGTTCATATATTTGTGATAAATTTCAACAAGTAAAATATTTGTTTATTTTCCTAATATTATGTTGTATTCGGCTTTCAAGCGCACTTGATGAGTATTTTATTTTATTCAAATTAAAACAATGTTTCTATATGACGTTATATATATATATATACACACACACGAATAATTTAATATATATATAAGATGAGGAATAAAAGTTACCTAACTTTAATATATCCTCAGATCAATAAGGAAAGAATAAGAGAGAACAACTTATTTAGGCTATGGTATTTTAAAGCTAAATGCTTCCTATCAAAGGAGAAGAGCCAGTATTATACAAAACATAATGTACATAAAAGCAGGGTTAAGAACATTTTGATTGGAAATGAAGGAAATATATATTGATATTAAATACAATTGCTCCTCTTAACAGTGTTGAGCTTTATCTATCTAGATAAGTTTTACTTCGTTAAAAATAAAATTTTTGCTTACTTCATTATATATAGATATAATATAATATATATATATACACTTTCAAATATAATTATCCACTGACGTATTTCGTTGTTTACAATTCATCAGAGTGGCTGAATCTAACAAGATTCAAAATGGGGACACCATGATTATAAGCCTAAACCTCTACCCGTGTTATCTCACGCGACCACTGCACTGAAATAACACAATATCAATAATATTAAATGCTTCCAATTCAAATATACATATAAACATGAAAATATCCTTGATGCATATCCAATTTTTTTTTTTTAAACAAAATTACCTCAATCTAGAAAGATTTCTCCTCCATAAAAAGATGGTTTTGGCAATTTTTCATTAATGTTTTTGTTTTGTGGTTATGGTAGTGGGAGAATTCTCAATTTTATACGCAAAATTTGATGCTGGCATATATGCCCATTAAGCCTATTTCATTTTTAACTTTATGAGAGTATTGCTTTTTTTTCTTTTTTTTTTTTTACATTTTAGTCTTAATAATTTACCTAGCACTTCATAAAACACAAAAAATTACAGTTTCAATAATTTATGACACTAACATAGAAATACATTTTATTTACTACCTAAATTAAATGTTCCCAGTTCATATGTATATGCAAATTAAATGCTTTCAGTTCACATGACCATGCAAATACAAAACAGGGTCCCATTGGGGTATACACATACATGCAAACATAAAAATTTTTAAACAATAAAATAATAAAAAACACTCAACAATTCAACTAGTTAGCAAAAGTGTTTTTGTATTTTAATGATGGTTTTAAAACTTTAAATTATTTTAATTATTTAATGCTGGTTTTACAACTTTAAATTATTTTTTAAATAAATCGAGATAAATTTTAAACATAAATGAAAATTAGAAATACACAAGTTACAGTGTCTCATCAACAAAATTAGGAGTCAGAAACAGACTAGAAGCAGTTAAAAAAAAATCATTAGGTAGTGAAAACTGAAGACGTTCACCTCCCATCATGCAAACTGGGTGAGTCTTACAAGCCAAGAAGTCATCATTTCTTAAACTCCACAGTATCAAGTGATTTTTTAGCCGATAGAGAAATATCCACTGGATGATAAAGATATCATCATCGGCATAGACAGAACAGAAATGTAAATTGTTTTGCAATCTATTCCTCTTTCTTTTGAAAATCTTGACATTCTCTATATCAGCATGCATTTATTATCAAAATATACTTATTCAATAAATAACGGACATTTAGAAAATGTCATTTTTAAAAGCAATATATAAATATCAGAAAATTTCATTGAATGTCCTGCTGGCTTAAGGTGTTTCTATGAATAGTGGAGATGAAGAGGCATTCGTAAAACCAAACCAATTCACGATGGTACTTATTAACAGACTAAAGCATGTAGTAGGTGCCTATCACTTCAAAATGACTGATTGGAACACAAATCTTGTGAAGACGGCATATTCTGGACTGGCTTGAACGTTTATGATTATTCAATTATTGTCTGACAAAACAAATATAGCAAGTAAACATATTCTGGTTATTTAAGGAAGGTTTTATTTAAATGGAGAGAAACAAACCGAGCGAGAAGTGACTTTATCCAATCAAATCAGCAGATGACACGATTATGCAAGAATTGTTCATTAAAACAGGTTTTCAACATTGAAATAAGCAAACGCCACGTTACTTACTATCTATTTTCAAGGCATTCGCTAATAATTCACGACATTTTAGGCGAACAGCATCAGTTGTATCGGTGGCTTTAGTTTGGATTATAGACTTCACATCTGATTCGGATTTCTTTTCTTTTTCATGAGAATTGCTGTCGGTGCTGTCACGAGATGACTCATCTACTTTTGTGACATTGTTGGGTTTGCTTGAAGTTGATTCTATAAGAGAACAAAAGAAAAGACAATCAAATAGTTATTGAAATTAAAAATGTTAAGCCTAGCATAAAAGGAGTAAAATTTGCATTATTTTTCAAAATTAATCAACAGCAATATATTATTGTAATGCATACCAATTAGAAATTAATGTATCCTGGGGGTTGTTTACAACCTTAGAACATATTCACTTTTAAAGCAGTGAGCAATTTTCAATCTAAACACTTAACTATTTTTACCCTAGGGGAAAAAAATAAATGTTTAAATTTGCACATTTTTTATGAAAAAGCACCATAGATTTTAAGAAACCTTTTTTTAATATATAGTGAGTATATATATGTTACGAAAAAAAGACCATAAATTACATGGTAATAAAATGTAATAAAAAAAATTAGTTAACAATATTATCACTTAATAACGCATTGTTTATTGAATATTCTCACAAGAAAAATAAAATGATCTCAAATATATATTTATAACATTTTATTTGTAATTTTACAATGCAATTTTCTTTCTTGCATATGAGTATCATCAGTATAAGAATTTTTAATTAAAAAAAAAAGAAAGAAAGAAAAAAGAAATTGTTAAAATTGAGAAGCAAACTGTTACAAAAAAAAAAAAAAAAAAAAAAAAAATGATTGCATTAAATTTTTTACAAATATTTTACTTCAAAATTTCTGGACACATAGATGAGTAGTACATAAACACACGAGAATTATCCCAAATGTCATTTATTTTCTGAGATCAAACAAGCGCATATAGAATGCTGGTCTGGTTCACTTTTCAACAAATATAAACACATTTGAAAAAAAAAAACAAAAAAAAAAACAAAAAAAAAAACTGGAAATTTGTTGTTCTGTAATATTTTTAACAAATCATTATTTTTTTTTTTACAAATCTGCATTCTATTTAATAATTGCTTCAATTATTTTTTATGATGAATAACAAAATTGTTAGTGTAGTCATTGAATTAAAAAAAAAAAAAAAAGCCTAGTTTAGGATGCAAAAACTCATAAATAAAGTTAAATTTCCCTTAACTTCAACTTGCGACATCTTGTTTATTTTTTTTAGTTATTTTGATAAAGTTTTGATTTAAATAAAATTTAATCTTTTTGCTTTATAGATATACAATTCTTTTTCTTGTGTCTTTAATAGTTTTTTTTTCCAGGTTACTTCAAGTTATGTCACTAATTTTGGTGAACACGACTTTATTTTTTTACACACAAAAAAAAAAAAAAAACACAACAAAAAAAACAAATGGTGTTTTTCAAATTTGGTGCACGCAATATTGTGAATCTCTAAGTATAAAAAAAAATATACCATTTTAAAGAAAAAAGATCATTTATTAACAGGGTTGAGGAGTCGGATGGTGAAAGTCCGACTCCAACTCCTTGAATTCCTAGAATGCCGACTCCGACTCCTTTGATATCTAAAACTCCCGACTCCGACTCCTTGACCCCTATGTGGAAATCTATTCTACAGATCCATATACCAGCCTTCCACATCTATTCAGCATGCATTTTATAATTACTTTTCATGTATAACATTCACTTGTATGACAAATATACTCACATATACACTCTACCAGCTCTATTTATTTATTTATTTTACTCACGCTAACTCATAACAAGGCATATCACCACTTGGACGAAAAAGGCTACTTTTTGAGACCATGTCTAGGAAAGATTAGCAAGATGTCGGTTTATGTTACATTTAAACTTCTGCATATCAGTATGACCAGGAAAGCAGGTAGCAGGAAGGGGATTCTAAAGCCTAGCTGTTCAAGGGAAGAGACTATTAGAATAGAAAGCTTTTTGGCATCTAGAGGATTTCAACAGTGAAAGGGTGAGATCTTATTGCTAAACGGGTTTGTCGGGGATATGTACAGGATACAAGTGCAACAAGTTCATCACAACACATTCCATTAAAACAGGCACAGAGATGCAACATTGTGACGATGGGAGCTTAGTTGATAAAGTGGAAACGATTAGATTGACAACTGTTTTTTGGAACCTATCCAAGATGGAGAGGCTAGTGGTAGATACACCAGCCCAGATGTGGCAACAATATTCCATGCATGAGTGAATGATGGCCTTGTAGAGGTGTGAGTAGTCTTCTAGCTCGATAGAGGGAACCCATCATCTTTGCAGCAGACTTTGCAATGTCCTCTATGTATTTGTTCCAGTTCATATTGCCCACAAAGTAAAATATGGTAAAATAATCTCAAAAAAGGAGTTTGAAGGTAGAATTCTCAAATAGGGTGTTATTTTTCAACGATATAGGCGGTTCGAGAGGCGTCTTGTAATTTTTAAAGGAGAGTAGCTTAGTTTTACTAGCACTAAATGTTACCATCCATTTGCATCCCCATTTAACTATGGTCTGGAGGTCATTTTATAATGATTCTGCCATTGTCTTAGATTTATGTACATCTGTTCTTCCCTAATGCATGTTATAGAGCATTTGTATCATCAGCAAATATACCCATCTCGGACACAATATTATCAGGGAGGTCGTTTTTAAATATCAGGGATAATAATGGTCCAAGGATCGACCCCTAAGACACTCCTGCATTTATGTTATGTTGCTTGGATGTATGTCCATCAATGACAACCTGTATGCTTCTATTGTCTAAAATCTATTTAGTATACGTCCAGTCATATAATTCTCACTAGCAGTCCTTTGTGCCAGACTTTGTCAAAGGCCTTGGATATATCAAGGGCTACAGCTGTGGCTGCACCCGCTTTATGCAGTACATGGTAAATGCATTCACAGATAAATGTTAAAATATATACAGTAGAACGACAGTGCTCGAATCCATACTGTTTGTCAGAGAGAAGATTTGCTTTTGCGGGGTGGTGAACTAGTGTTTGATTAATTAAGGTCTCAAAGATTTTAGTGAAGAGGGGGAAGAGATTAATGGGGCGATAATTGAGAGGGTCTGTTCTTTCATCAGAATTCCTGTATATTGTAAACCACAGAGGTCATCTTCCAGCTATTAGGGAAGCAAGATTCAACAAGGCATTTATTGTAGAGCTTGGAAAGTATGGGGGCTAGCTCAGTTAAACATTTCTTAACTATTATAGCAGAAATGAGATCAGGCCCACACGCCTTTGAGGTGTCTAAGTTTTTTATGATGTTGCAGACATGAGAAGGGGTGATTTTTACATTATCTAATGTGGCTTTAGTCCGCATAGAGAAATTTGGGAGGGAGTTGTTTGTTGGCTTTAAGGTGAAGTTAGAAGCCTTCTCTGTTACCGTGCATGCAACCTTCTGGTTGTTGCTCAGTGGAGAAATTACTAATTGTCCTTTATTCACTACACTATTATAGATTTTTCAGAAATCACAAGTTCCTATCTTTGGTGATTCTATCCATTCCCTGATTATTTCAGTATGCTGTCTTTTGGTTGTCACTATTTCTCTTTTACGATGATTTCTAGCATCTACGAATTTTGCCTATTTGTATTTGACTTATGACGTACAAACTGGCGGAATGCATGCTGTCTTTATGCCATAGCAGCTGCACAATCTGTAGTGAACCATGGGGGTGAGTGGGGTTTGCCATAATACTTCCGTGTGGGAACATGTGCTTCAATTCCTGCTTTGCGCCATTCAGTTGTCTCATTGGCAGGAAACGAGAAGATATCGGTCCATGGGGCATCTCAGATGTGTTCTCTAAGGGTTTCTCAGTAAGCTCTGCTGTAGTACCTTGTGGTTTTGAGCAATGATTCCTCATCTTCAGGTTGGGATTTAAATGTGATGTCAACTGATACCACAAGGTGGTCTGTGTTTTCACGTGGACAATGGCATTAGTCACACAATCCTCAGGTATTGTGGTGAGGAATAGGTCTAGAAGTGAAGCCTGCTGAGATTCACGATCTGGTAGGTGAGTTGGAAACATTACTGTTTATGTGAGGGAATGGTCTATAGAGAAGCTATAAGTGGAGTGTCCAGCTGCATCTGTGTAACCTGAGAAACCAAGCCAATTTTTATGGTGGACATTAAAGTCACCAAACGCATGTATTTGGGCATTACTATTCAAGGAGAGTGCTGCATCTATACTATCAAAGACATGATCGATTAGGGTACAATTCTACCTTGAGGGAAAACAGCAGAAAAAATATAAGTAACGCAGTGACGAAATGTTAGTAGAAAGTACATAAAAGCCTGGTCATCCGATTCAAGATTTTTCTCTGTAGTTTAAGGGAGGGTGCTACGAATATAGACTCTAAGCACGGGCATACATCTATTTGAGTCCTTACGGCAAAGAGGGAGGTATCCTGTAATGTTAAAGTAGTTGGAGGGGATTAAAGAGTAAGTTTGTTTCACTTAATGCCAAGATATCCACGGAGTTTACTAAAAGGTAAGACTACATCTATATTACCTCTAAGTCTATGGATATTTGTGAAAGCGAGCCTCAAGGCAGAGGCGAATTGGTTTTGTTTGGGTGGTTGTCTGGTTTTATTGTGATATCTGTTTGGATTGTCATTTAATTATGTTTTTGTTTAATGTTAGATTAGGGGAAGAGTGTTGAGTAAAGTTGGCCTGTTTTGATGCCAATATAGCCAAGTTCAGTCTAGAATGTGTGGTCTCATGAAAGCCAACCAGATATAGAAGTAATGCCTCTTCCTATGCGCGACATGGCACTACAACTATCCTGATATTATACAACTGATGATAGAGCAGCCGTTCTGAGCGCTACAAAAGAGACATTATACAGAAGAAAAAATTTTTAAAAGGATAATATTGCCTTTATGAAAAGAGGATCAAAGGAAAAACATGAAGCTGTACTGAGACTAAAGCCGATTCTAGGACTGCCAGCAATCACTGTAAAAGAGTAATAAAGAATGCGAGAGAGTTATATGCTCAGTTCGTTAACACCAAAATAGCTAAGAGAGTTGTATGTTCAGTCCGTTAAGTCCAAAATAGCTAAGCAGTGGCTTGATTCCCACCAGTTTTGGCAAATAGCAAACAGGATCCTGAACAGAATCATGTGCTCTATCCCAACCATCATCAATGGATCTGAAGTAATCTCGTCAGCATAAGACAAAGCCAAACTCTTTGCCAAGAACTATGCAACTAATTATACCCTATGCGATAAAGGCCTTCAGCCCCTCGTATATCCTCCTTTATCAGAAAACACACTATGCGACATACAAATATCTGATGTTACCAAGCTAATCAAAAACCTTGATTCCAGTAAAGCAACTGACCCTAGTTCCCATATTACAAAGCTGTTTAAGCGTTTTCTTAAAGAGAATTGTTTCCCAACACTCCGGAAAACCTCACCAGTATGTCCTGTTTTTAAGAATTCAGGTGATCGGTCATCTTCCTCTCCGTACAGACCAATAAATCTCCTGTGCGTCATGAGTAAGTTGCTGGAATCCGTGTTAAATAGAGAAGTAGTTAACCATCTCAGCAAAAGTAACCTTCTTAGTGACATACAATATGGTTTCCGTTCTGCTAGATCTACAACAGATTTGCTAATGGTTATATCTCATAGGATTAGCGAATCTCTCAATGGAGGCTTCCTTTCTAGGGCAATTGCTCTTGACATATCAAAAACCTTTGATAGGGTATGGCATAAAGGCCTACTTCACAAGATCTCCTGCTACGGTATAACTGGAAATGTTTTCTCAATTAGGTTCATGAGAATAGTGGTTGATGGTCAGAAATCAGAAGCTCACGACATTAATGCCGGATTCCCTCAGGGGCCCATCTTGAGCCCAACTCTCTTACTTGATTTACATCAATGATCTTCCAAGTTACATCCTTAGATCATCCGAAGACAATTATGCTGATGACATTACCATCTATGTCAACACACCAAAAGCCGTAAATGACCAAGTTCTCTCTGATTCTCTCCTCTATCTGGCATCAATTGAAATGAATGGCTCGTCTTGGGGAGGTTCCATGTTTTGACAAGCTTCTGGGCTGGAAAAATTGTGGGATCCTTCTAGCGCTCCAGTAGATATCTCACTGCTGATGCAATTCTCTACCTAAGTAAGAGTCAGGTTTATCCACAGATGGAGTACTGTTGCCACATCTGGCCAGGAGCTGCTGGAAACTCTTATGATGCTTCGACAAAGTTCAAAATAGACTTCGTAACCTGGTGGGGGTGCCCTTTTCTCTTCCCTACAACCTCTTTCCCACAGAAGAGACGTTACAAGCCTGTCTTTACTCTATCACTATTTCATGGCAGGTGCCTGTCTGGACTCCAATCTATGCCCCCCCCCTCCCCAAACTTTCATGAAAAACACCTAACTGAAACCACTATCAATAATTTCCCTCACTCTTTTTCTATGCCTAATACTAAACATAGATTCCATGAACAAAACTCCTTTCTTAGAACTGCACGCCTGTGAAACTCTTTTCCATTTGCCTGCTTTTTAGCTGACTATAATTTGATCATATTCAAGTCCAATATAAACAAATTCTTGAGGAGTCATCCCCTTAAGTAATCCAATTCACCAAATTTCCATTACTAACAATTACTAGGATATTGTGCCATTGACTTCTGTACACTCATTAACCATTATCCTCGAGTGACCTTTGGGCCTTGAAAAGTAATGACTCCTATATAAAAAACAAGGAAAAAGCTCTAAAGGGCTATAGTGCCATGGGTTGCTTCTTATTGATTTATGCCAGTTATTTTTTTGAGTGGGGGAGATAATCCAATTGCCAAATTCCATTTGATTCAGTAATTGGATAACTTTCAGATTACAATCCGATTGTTATCCAATGTAATCCACAGTGATCCCACTCAAAGACAGAACTTTCATTGATCTTGTGTAACATCACAACCAAAACGAAAACAGCTGTTCAGACAGGATTTGCAGTGATCTGACAGACCGAAATATCTTGATGAAGTGGAAGCATTACAGTACAGTACAAAATATGAGATATCTCCAAAAATAAAAGCAAAACCATACAAAAACTGCTAAATTGTCCAAACCACTGCTTAGGAAGCAATTAAGTTATTCACTAAACCCGTTTTCCTGCTCTTATTTAATTATACTGCTTCCCTTTTTTTGGAAATCATAATTTCTCAGTGTAATTTTTAAATATAAGGCCTATACTGGCCACATGTTTATTGTTACTGATGTATGTTACTAAAATAACTGGCACAAATGTTATTTCTAAATGTCTGCTTTAAAGGGATAATACTTTGCCTCCAAGACGCCTGCCTGTCTGTTTTGCATGATAAATATTAAAAATCCTTATACTCTTAAATCCCCCCCAAAATCCTATATATCTATATTGTATATTAATGCTGTATTCTTGTAAGTTATATCATCTCTCCTGTTTCAACTAGATAAAAAACCAATTGCTCTTCTCCCTAAGCTGATATAAAATCACTTCTTTTACACATACATTGGGAGGAGGGTTTAGCTTCCGGTCCTAAACTTTAGTAGGCTTACCTTTTCAAAATCGATAAATACTAAACATCTATAAATTTCTATTGCTAAGGGATGCATTAGCTTAACCTATATTTATACTCTATAGAATATCTATAAAATAGATAACTAATAGCCACAGTTTGTGCCCAGATTATAAGTCATCTATATTAACAAGCAACTATATCTTTCTTTCATTAGATGGGATAAAGTACTGGTGATTATCTTGACTTGAAAACTAACACCTAAAGCACATTTTGAACCATACCCTAACCCTTACACTATAATTTTTAGTCACTAATCCACAAACCATATTTGATTTTTTTTTCTTAGTCATAGTAGATATTCACCTTTAATCTACATCCCACACTCATACATACCTCCTTTAAAAACGTAACCAATCTTAATCATATTCTGAGGAGTGTAACTTCAAAGCGGATACTAATTCTTTGATACTAACTCTATTAATCCTAACTATCCATGTGAGAGCATGGAAATACCTGGCTTTGAAACCAGGTGCAGGGAAAATCCTCTCAGTGGTGATGGACCTGTAGATCTGGTTAGGTCATCCATCTAGGATAAGGAAAACCGATTTGTAAACCTGTGCCACTGATCTCGTACGTCTTGGCACCAAACATACGAGGGAGGCCTCCTCGTTCCTGGATAACAACCTCCCTAGAGCTGGTGACTTGATCAAATCACCGGTTTGCAAAATTGCTTAAGGAGTAGTTAGGCTCTGCCTATCTATACTCCATACTCCTTCTTTGCATATTATCCAGGAGCAGAGGTGCGGCCACAAGGACTCATTAGAGACGCCAAGTGCTTAGCCTTGTTTCCTGACTAGGACAATGAATGCTGTCCCCCACATTTGCCTTATTCCCTTCCCCTATACCTGGGCATCTTGGAGGTGCTTATTTACCATATATGCTAACATGATTGGAGTGGGCTATTCCTGTCGGACAGGTTTGAGGGTACTGGTTTGACAGTTGCTGGTGGCTGTTTCCAACTGACAGTATAGGAGCTCTAACTCTTTGATAGTGCTTAGAGCGGCTGTTCTATCATCAGTTGTGTAATATAGGGATAATTATAGTACCATGTCGCGCATGGAAAGGCACCCTGCACTCATCTCTGGTGGACATTCCTGAGGCCACATTTTTGTGGACGAGGAGCCAGCTGATGATCTACTCGTGTTGCATGATGATGGCTATGCACATCCGTTTTGCCTAGCACCTCAATCTAGATCTTAAACTACGAAATAGAATGAAATGACAGCTCAATCCAAAAAAAATGTTCAAACCAGACCCACATTCACCCCTCCTCCCTTGAGGCTTGCATTTACACATATCTGAGGACTTAGAACTAACTTAGATGATGTAGAATCATTTCTCGTAGCAAACCCCCTGGATATCTTAGCACTAAGTGAAACTAACCTGCACTCCTCCATCCTCTCTAACATCTTTAACATGTCTGGTTATCTTCCACTTTGTCGTAAGGACTTTACCAGGAATAGACTTGGAGTCTTTGTAACACCCTCCCCATGTCTAGGGAATCTAAACTAGAATCAGGTAACCAGACCTTTGTGTGCTTTAAACTAAATTTACAACATAGCGTTAGCTATCTGTATTTTTTTTTTTATTGCTCTCCATCAACTTTATAATCAATCATGTCTCTGACAGCATAGATGTAGCACTCTCCCTTGACACTAGTGCCCAAATACATGTATTTAATGACTAACAGCCACCACAGAAATTTATTTTGCTTCTGTAACTACACAATCACAGCTAATAGCATCATCCATAACTTTTCTATATCCCATTCCTTGACAGAGACAATAACATTCCCGACCAGTCTTCCAGATCGCCAGGAATAGCAAGCCTCACTTCTGGATCTATTTTTGACAAGATCCTGAGAATTGTGTAACAAATGCTGATTGTCCACTTAGGAATGCTGATCATGCTGTGATACTTATAGAATCACTCTAAACTCTCGACCCCAAGTTGAAGAGCCATTGCTCAAAATGACAACATACTAAAATAAGGCTGACTGGGATGCCATTAGAGATCAGATAAGAGACAACCCATGAGGAAATATGTTTTCTCTTCCTGCAGAATAGTGCACAAATGAGACTACTGAATGGTTCAAAGCAGCAATTAAAGCACATGTTCCTACTCAGAATTCTATAGCAAACCCCACTCTCCCCAATGGTTTACTTCTATTTGCGTAACTGCCATTGCTCAAAGACAACATGCATACCATAGATTTATCCAGCATAAGTCCTGTACAAACAAAGTATATAGAAGCTAGAAGTAATTGTAAGAAAGAAGTAGCAACAGCTAAGAGTGAATATACTGAAACCACCAGGAAACGCATTGAAGCGCAGAAATTAGGAACTCATGATTTCTGGAAAATCTACAATAATGTAGTAAATAATGGGCAATCAATAATTCTCCCACTATCCAACAATCATGAGGTTGTTTGCACAGCAACTGAGAAAGCTAACATGTTTGCCCGTTATTTTCCATCAAACTCTACATTGGACCCAGCAAACCATTCTCTCCCTGATTTTCCTGTGGACAGAAACCACACTAGATGATCTGAAAATCACCCCATCTCAAGTAAATATCATAAAAAAACCTAGACACCTCAAAAGCATGTAGGCCTGATCTCATCCCGGCTGTGCTATTATTATTAAACCATATCTCTTATATAAAACTAAAATAAATATCATTACAATTATAGTCTTCCACACTTGTCTAAATCTCGACAGCCATTTTGTTAACTCATTTAAAATGTTTTACTGACTGAATTATAATTTAAATGTTACTTTTAGGATAATAATGTAATTTCTAATAAATTTATGTCTTTTATAAGTCACACCTACTTTTGCACATTGTCTATACCAAGTCTTGGAACAATGAAAGTAAAAGAGATAATTATTTTAAACTATACACAAGAAATAAGAGATTTTTTTAAATATTTGATTTTCCAATTTCACTTTACATTCTAATAAAAGTTAAATCTATAACTAATGGAGATTTCGTATGTTTTTGAAACTGAAACTATACTATTACTTATATTAATTGTACCATCTTTTCAGGCTTAGTTTATTTATTTCAGACTGTATTATCTTTCAATGTTCAAAGGAAAGAGAGATAGTGTTGTTATTTGTTCTGTGAGCATTATACTGCTCTTCCAGGCATTACCTTCTCCTATATGTTTATTCATCCTAATACTATTCTGTCAAGCATTAAACATTTTGTTGTTTTTGAAGAGGGGTGGGGAGATAAACTATCTGTTCTGTGGTCATGATATAATCTTCCCATAGATTGCATTTAATAGGAGACACAGATTAGTGATATACTTACAAAAATAAATTAAGAAAACTTACTTGTATTTGCAGTTTCCCCTGGAAGCAATTTTTTCCAACTCTTGATTAGAGCTTTTGACAAACTGATCACTTCATCTTGGTCAGTTGACTTGCGGAAATTGTTTACAGTCATACCAATTCTGGTTTTCTAATAAAACAAAATAATTTTAAATTTAGATATCGCATTAGCTTTACATATACATAAATATTTTGAACTGTGAAAATATTTTTGCAAATAATTTAAAAATAATTAAAACTAAATTAGTCTAAAGACATCATCTTGTATATTGGGTATCTACTATTTATAAATTTCTCAATTTTAATTTGAAAATCAAGATGGGAAGTTTTAATCCTAATTCTCTTTTTAGTTTTTAGACTTAATCAAAAAAAAAAAAAAAAAAAAAGCCATACATTTTACAATTAGAATCTAGTCTTGGAATTATTCAAAATATGACATGAAACTATTCATAGAATTCTTTTCATCTGAAGAAACAGACATTAAATCTTTTGTCTATCAATTGTAAAGCATATTTGGCATACACAGACACATATATATATATATTATTTCAGATTAATATTTTCCAGAGGTGAAACAACCAATGAATTCTTTTAACAAGGTTCATATAATTACGGACTCTACTTTTGTATAAGCAACATCGCTTGAAAAGTTACTTGTAACTGGCTGACCGAAACAGTCATGAATGTGTAGTGACATAAAATGCTTATGTAAAACAAATAAAAAAATGTGTGTGTATACATATATATAAAATCATGACAAAGGAGATAAAACTGGAAAAAAAACAAATTGCATGCAACATGAATCTAATCAATATTCGTGCAAACTAGCTTAACATACTCAGCATTGTATGGAATGCAGCAAGGTCATTTTAAAGTTTATTTGTTCACACATTTTAAAGCTTAACATCTATAACTATTATAATTAAAAATGATTTAGGCATCTTGCAGAATTTTATTTTTATACAATTTAAAAATATTTTTTAGCAGGTTGGACAAATCATTTAAGTAAATTGTAACCATTATTATATTGGCAATAACATGATACAATAACAAAATCAGAAATAAAGTTTGATATTTCAGCTTAAATGCTATTTGGGTCTAACTATAAGTTAGATAGGATGATCATTGAAGAAATTGAAATTTCACAGCATAATGAAAGATATCAATATTGAATAGCTTTGTGCCAGACTGAACTGGTTCAAACAGTTTTAGAGTAAGCATATATCAAACCAAAATTATCTATAGATAATAATGCCAATATCATTATAAAAGTCATAACTGGTATTTACAGGGGAAAAAAATTCAAAATTACAGAACATTCAATAAACACTAGACGATATATATTTTTTTAATAAATTTACAAATTTATTATTTTCATAATACTAAAATTCATAATCTGGCTTATTTGGACACTGAATGGTTGGAGATGGAGAATGGGTACAGTATCAGAGGACAACATAAAGAAATGGAAATAACCTAACTAGTTGCTTCTGGTTGTAACGAACCAACACAAAACAGATCTGTTAGACATTAGGGAACTCACTGTTAATAATATACTAGACATACTCGCACCAAACCATCAGCACTTGATTTCCTTGAAAAATTCAAATTGTGATATATCAGTTAAGAAACTCTTTGTGCATAGTTAAGTCTCTTTACTTATTTATCCATAAAAATAATATAGAAGTGATCCACTTGCTATCCATTACATGTTTATGGTGTGTACCAACACATGTAAATTAACTGAGAAGAGTCCTTCTTTCTCAGGCAATATTAAAAATTAAGGTATGAAAGCAGGCAATATTAAAAATTAAGGTATGCAAGCAGGTAATATTAAAAATTAAGGTATGCAAGCAGGTAATATTAAAAATTAAGGTATGCAAGCAGGTAATATTAAAAATTAAGGTATGCAAGCAGGCAATATTAAAAATTAAGGTATGCAAGCAGGCAATATTAAAAATTAAGGTATGCAAGCAGGCAATATTAAAAATTAAGGTATGCAAGCAGGTAATATTAAAAATTAAGGTATGCAAGCAGGCAATATTAAAAATTAAGGTATGCAAGCAGGCAATATTAAAAATTAAGGTATGCAAGCAGGTAATATTAAAAATTAAGGTATGCAAGCAGGCAATATTAAAAATGAAGGTATGCAAGCAGGTAATATTAAAAATTAAGGTATGCAAGCAGGCAATATTAAAAATTAAGGTATGCAAGCAGGCAATATTAAAAATTAAGGTATGCAAGCAGGCAATATTAAAAATTAAGGTATGCAAGCAGGCAATATTAAAAATTGAGGTATGCAAGCAGGCAATATTAAAAATTAAGGTATGCAAGCAGGTAATATTAAAAATTAAGGTATGCAAGCAGGCAATATTAAAAATTAAGGTATGCAAGCAGGCAATATTAAAAATTAAGGTATGCAAGCAGGTAATATTAAAAATTAAGGTATGCAAGCAGGCAATATTAAAAATTAAGGTATGCAAGCAGGCAATATTAAAAATTAAGGTATGCAAGCAGGCAATATTAAAAATTAAGGTATGCAAGCAGGCAATATTAAAAATTAAGGTATGCAAGCAGGCAATATTAAAAATTAAGGTATGCAAGCAGGTAATATTAAAAATTAAGGTATGCAAGCAGGCAATATTAAAAATTAAGGTATGCAAGCAGGCAATATTAAAAATTAAGGTATGCAAGGCAATATTAAAAATTAAGGTATGCAAGCAGGCATTATTAAAAATTAAGGTATGCAAGCAGGCAATATCTGAATACAAAAAGTTCAGTTTATTTGGTTCTGTGCATATTTTACAAATGTTGGGACAATTAGAACAAGAAAAATCAGAACTTTTTAGTGAGATCAGAATCGATATTGGAAAAATGTGATCCAACTAACTTCCAATTCCACAAATAATTTTTTTTTTAATTTTTTTATTTTTCATTGTTAATACTAATGATAAATATTTGATTTTAAACTGTCAGTAAAACTAAAATCTGTAGATCATAACATAAATGACACAAGTGATGAGACAAATGGCATAAATAAAAAATATAAATGAAAATCTCAAAGATTTTATCCAAAATAATAGAATTTTAAGGATGTGTAACTAAATTTTTTTTCTTTTTTTGAAGGCGGGTGGGGTGGAAAATAATAACCCTCCTTTAATCCTACTATTAAGTCATAATTCAGGTAGCAACAGCCCCCCCCCAAAAAAAAAATAAAAGCACGGTTACTTCTAAGATTTAACATAAAAGAAGAAACCTTAATGTTTTGGCTTCAATATAGACTTATACCATATAAACTTATAAGGAAGGGACCAAATGGTCCTTTGTCACTGTACAACATACAGCACAACATCAATTAATTTCTGGTACATATAATCACCCCACTCCCAAGCAAGTCTCCTTCAGAAGTCAAGAATTCCACTCAAGTTGTAGAGGGGGATCAATAATGCTTACATTCATTCCTGAATGATACCTGAACATTTTGTATTGTTATTTGTTTGTTACTGTCATTTGTTCTTTGTCTGTTCCAGCAATGCTGAGCAGCCTTTGATTATTAAATAAAGTTGTTCCCACCGATCGGGTTGTTCGTCCTCACTTCTTCAATTCCAATCAGATGAAGTATATCTGTTCATGAAAACATCCGCCGATGACCATGGTATATGATAACTTCATACATTTACTGGGAGAATGTACCCATATCCCAATAAATCTTATTCTGTTGGTTTTAATGTGAAGCAAATCCTGCTCACAAAAAAGAAAACTCAATTGAGACTAATATTAAAATTACTTCTTTCTAGAAAGATGTTCGCTTCAGTGAAATGTTAGAAAAGATACTACACTTACTATATTACTATATTTGGGAAAAATTAAAATTTATTTTGACAAATTAAGCACCAGGCTACGAAAAATGTAGGGAAAATGAGACTTTGGTTAGCAATACACATGAAAAAATTGAAATAGCTTGAAATATTTCAGTATTGGTATGCATAGAAAGAGCTTGATGAGCTAAGAAAGAATCTTTTTAAATTTTTTAAATCTGATTAAAATTAAGGACGTTATGGCTATTTTTGTGCCTCACACGTTTGGATATTTTTCCCTCTTTAAGACCATATGCGTTTCATCACATTTTTTACACTACTTTTTCAGTAAAAATGTCATATCTTTGTTAAAACACAAGACTAAGAAATGAAATTTACCATATAAGTGTATTTTTGTACAAGGAATCAGAATATGCAACTGAAAATCTCCCAAAGTTTATGGTTTCCAAATAATCTGCAGTAAATGTGCATAAATATGCAGCAATTCCTTAAAAATGCCATGTATCCATAAACAGAAAAGTTGGAGAACTCAAAGTTGAATTGTAATGTGCTTTATGTACAAAAAACTTAAATCTAAACATAAGACCATTTAAAAATGAATATATTGCAATATTTCTTTGGTATTATTGTAGATTAACACTTGTTTAACCCCACCCAACACCTTCTGACTATCCCTCCAAAATGTGATTCTACCTTTTTAGGAAATTATGTATAAAATGCCATGAAAAACTTTAATGAAAGATAAACAAATTATTTTAGAATTGAATGTAAAATAATTTCCTAATATAGGTCATTCTAGCATTTTAGGGCAGTTAACTGTTTTTTTTTTTTCTATGGGAAAATATGCATGCTTTTTTTTTTTTTTTTAAAGATGATTATGTGTAGTTTTAAGAGGGTTTCTATGCAATGAAAATATGGGGAGGGTTGCCATTCGGACTTTGAATTAATTGTAGGGGCTAAGGAAAATTATGTGTGAACATACTGAAAACTTGACAGAGACAAAGCTAACAAAAACAATATTAGAGGGGGGAGCGGTTAGTTTCACAAAAATTTAATGTAAAATAATTCACCATTTCCTGGCCATTCTAGCATTTTAGGACAGTTAACCAATTTATTTTTATGTGTATTTTTCTTTAAGGAAGGATCTATTTTTTGTTTGTTTGTTATAGATGCTTGTATGTGGCTTACAGAGGTATTTTGTTGGGGGGGGGGCTTGCCACTCGAACTTAGTGTTATTGTTAGGGTTAAAGAGTGTTTTCAGAATACGAACCGTTACTTCATTTTTGTTTTGTTGTCCTAACTGCAAAATGCCGTTTCCATTTCAAATAAATATTTTACAGAAAGTTATATATATATGTGTGTGTGTGTGTGTGTGTGTGTATTCGACAGGTAAATAAGTCAGCATATGTTATATTTAGTTTTAATTTAATAAGAAACTGCGTTGCGAAATTTCAAAGAAAATTCCATAAATTTGTTGATTTCTATTTTCGAGGTTGAACGTGTTAATTCCATAGGCCGTTTATACTATGCTGGAGCAGGTTGTAAAAATATCTTTCGCTTAATAAGTAGAAAAAAAAATAACGAAATAAAAAGCTTCCTAATTGTAGTTTGATGTGTTTTCTTTTAAAATTTCAAGAATATTGATATAGATTTTGAGGGTTTGTATTACAATACACATAGATTCGAAAAAGTTGTCAAAAAAACAAATATATAACAAATAAATGTTATCAAAAGCAAGTTACTTTTCTACCTAACTGGATAATTTTTTAGTGTTTTTATTTAATGTAACATGTTTATTCAGCTTGAAAACAGTGTTTACCGATGTTTTGGAAAATTTAAAATGGCGCCCGACTCTTGAAACGGTAAGTTTGGGGAAAAGAGTTAAAAATAAAAAAGTAGACAAAATACTGCTAGAAACTCGCTCAATATATGTTACCGTGACATAGGCTGACATATATTCGGTGAGTTTTTAACAGTATTTTGTAGTTTTTTTTTTTTTATTTCTAACTCCTTTTCTCAAACTTACCGTGTCAAAGAGAGTCGGGCCAGGCGCCATTTTTAATTTTCCAATACATCGGTAAACACTACGTTTTTCGAGCTGAATAAACATGTTACATTAAATAAAAACACTAGAAAATTATCCAGTTAGGTAGAAAAGTAACTTAACTTGCCTTTGATAACATTTATTTGTTATATATTTGTTTTTTGACAACTTTTTCGAATCTATGTATAAACGAGATTTTGATACTTATTTTGATTTTGAAAAAAAAAACATTTGTGGCTGTTCGCAGTAAAACATTGTTTTAATTCGCTGTTCAAAACTAATTTAAAGAATAAAAGTGCATGCAAGCTATATATCTACAAAAGTTTATTTTGTTTTTTTAACCATGTTTTTAAATTTGACGAGAAATGTGAGAAATTGCAACAGATTCATAATGCCGAATTGGTTGGGATTGTTGTTATTATACATTCTGAAAACCGAATAGTTCTAAACTAATGTTATTCTGATAACAAAATAGCTCTAATTAAACATAAGAACATTTATATTCATATTTTCATGTTTTTCTTAATTCGTTCTGGAATAAAAATTAAAGAACGCGTGTTTACACTGTGCTATCACTGATTCTACAGGCTGGAGCTGCTGCTGTTGCTTCTAGTAATACTAACTTCATTTGACCAAATTCGAGAAATAGAAACAATTTTTTTTTCGGGTAGGTCTTTTTAAATTATCAATTACCGCGGTCCTACTCAACATAAAATAATACTTTTAATTGATAAAGATAGTAAAAAGATTGATTTACTTACTACTGGGTGTCCGAAGAATTTTTTTTTCAAAATGTTCGATACTCGTCATATTAAAGTCTTATTTTTAACACGACAAAAAAAGAAATGGTCAAAAATATTTCGGACACTTGACAGTATTAAGATTAACACCTCTACTGATTGGTTCCCAAATTTCATGACGAAATTCTTCATACAATCATGGTACGGACCTTTAGAAAACAGAGGGGTCATTACAAAACCTTACCGAAAACGCCATTGTATGACGTTCACATTTTTATCACTTTATTTGCTTAAAATTCTTAAAATATATAATGTACATTCATATTTATTAATTCATTTGAAAGTATATTCATTTCCGAACAAAACAGTAGTAATTTGAAGACTTGAAGTCCTTTGGTTTAAAAAATATGGCTATTTTAGTAGAACTACCTTGAAATCTGTGATTATCCAAAGCGTTTTTTCGTCCATGTGTATTACTACTTTGGTCATCCTGTCTTATACTGTCTTACTCTTAGTCAAAATTATTGGAATCACCACAATACCACACTTACTTTAATAGCAATCTTAAAATATTTCCAGTATGTTGAAATTTAATATATGCATAAAAAAATGTGAAAAATAAAATTTTAATTTTCTATTTCATATTTATATATAGGAATGCAAAATATTTTTTTAAATTCCTAAAAAATAAAAAAAATTTTGTCCACCTTCTTCAGTGTATTGAGGATGTGTACGGTGGTAGCATGGTAAAAATATATCCAATGAGATTAAGCTGCTCTTGAATCTCCACACCTAAAAGAGATCAGTCATGTGGGTAGCATTGTTGACATTTTCAAAAATATAAGTGGATAAAGAGTGATAAAATATGTATTTAGGCAGAGTTTTTTTTTTTTTTTTTTAAGTAAACATTGTTAAAAATAATAATTCAATTTCTTAATTCTACTGTTATTTCCAAACGACTTTTTTAGTATTAAAACCCAAAGCTTTAAAAGCAGAATGTATGAAAAAATAATCCAATGTAAAAAAGCCATAAATGAACTCTGCAACCATTCCAATATCACAAAGAGGACAAAACATTTGTAATATTCTATAAAAGACAAAACAGCCGTGCGCGTTTTTGTATTTTCAGCAAAGGCTTTTTTCGCGAGGGTCCTCCGGCATGTTTGTTCGGCTTTTTCGTATAAATAAAGCAAAAGTCACCGATACAAAGACGTCAGTGGCCTTTCGTATCAGGATGTCTTGAAAACAATTATCTTTGATCAATGTGGGAAAAACCCTTCATATCAGACAATTGCTACCCCCTTTTTCAGGGGAGCTTGGTTTCCCCAACATCGTGGGGAAACAAATCGGCGGAAAGTTGAACTGGTTTTCAGCCAACGTTCATTTCTGCACCTGTGTGAACTTGTTCACTTAGCAAGTCAACTTTTGATTAACATTGTTAAATTTTAATGCTTTTCACTTCATATGTCTTCTTAGTGTAGCGGTAAGATGTCACGTTTTCTTTCACTTTCTTTTCCACCTTCACGTCACAGGTTCTGAGCCTGCCTGCCTACTAATACTTTTTTTTTTGTTTGTGCTCAACACACTCTTCCAAACACTCGGGCAACTCCGGGTAACCCCACTAGTCTATATATATATATATATATATATATATATACATACATACACACACACACACACACACACACACACATATATATATATAAGACAAAACAGCTGCGCGCATTTTTTGTATGTTCAGCAAAGGCTTTTTTGCCGAGGTTCTCGGGGGGGGGGGGTGTACTATTCTTTAGAACTTTCTATATACTCCCTAGATCATAATATCTACAATTTGCAAAGGGATGCTGTATGTACATTTATTTACATCAACTTTTATAAAGTTCATGCTATTCTATCCTCTCACATGTTTGTGTTTTTCATATAAAAGCAAAATTAATGATAGCAAATGTCATTCGTCGGCCGGGACTTGATCAATGTGAGGAAAACCTTTCATATCAAACAATTGCTATTGTGGGGAGTTGGTTTTCCCCAACATCATGAGGGAAACAAATTAATGAAATGGCGGAAAGCTACACTTAGCTTTCAGGCAACGTTCATTTCTGCATTCACTTAGCAAGTCAACATCTTGAGTAACATCACTAAATTTGAACGCTTTCCACTTCCTATGGCTTCGTAGCGTAGCGGTAAAAGTTCACATTTTCTTTCACTTTCTTTACCACCTTCGCGTCACGGGTTCAAACCTGACTGCTGACTAAAATTGTTTTTTTTTTTTTGTTGGTGCTCAACACACACCTCCAAAACACCCAGGTAACGCGGGCAACTCGGCTAGTATTTAATAAATCTATCATACCAAATTCTTGATGACCACAAAATTTAAGAATTAATAATCCTACTAATATATTAAAAACTTAACCATGCCAATAATACAAACATCAATAATTACCAATTTTCTCAATTAATTGATTACAGATCTTTTTTTTATTATAGAATAGTTAAGACACATAAACCTAATTGCTCTCCCTGACTTATATCTAAATTTACTAAACATTGAAAATAACATCTAAAATAAGAACAATAATCTGAAGAACCAAAATAATATAACCAATCCTGATCCTAAAAATTCAGGAACTTATTATACTCAGTCATGAATATGCAAGCGACTTCATAAAAGGTTAACTAATTTGCATATTCCTTTGAAGAAGAAAAAAAAAGCGTTAATTATTCATTTTTTATGGTTTCTTATGAGAAGATTCGTTTCATTTAACTATTATGCTTAATTCTTTTTATGCTTTGTTTCTACATCATGCATAATTGTGTAGAATTTAGGATGAAAATGTTCTAGCACACGGATATATATTCCCCTCAAATCTGTCTGTGATGGAGAGAACACTAAAACTTTCTGCTATGGTTTCAAATGATCCAAAATAACAGCAAGGGGGAAGACTTGATTCCAAATATTTCTCATGTTATATCTCCCCACTTTTGGAAATCGGGTATGATTATGAATCTCTCCAATATCAAATAACCCTTTTACACTGTGAAATTTACTTATGTATTAAAACCAAAGAGGGGAGACATAACATGAAAATATTTGGAATCAAGTCTCCCCTCACTGTTATTTCAGATCATTTGAAACCATAGCAGCAAGTTTTAGTCTCCCCTCCAAGACCAGAAGTTTTGGGGAAATATTAGATATTTTGGAATTCTAGGAAAACAAATGACTATGATTGAAACATTTTATGGCTGTAAAAAAGTGATAAAAATAGGCTCTGGAAGATGGATAATCCTCTTAATGTGCGACCTTATGAGCAAATGTCACATAGCCCACTACACGATTCAGGTTATTACCTTTCCAATGAGCCTTCATTTGTTAAATTCTGATCAATAGTCACTGAGATTTGGAACTTATAAAATTACCAAAAAGGTGGTACATCTCCCTCTCTCTATATATATATATATATATATACACATATATACTCGTAGCCAAATTGAATATTGAAATGCTCATATATTTGGTTCTATGGGATGAAATTACATGAAAATTTGAAGATTATAATACTTATTCTATGGTTAAAAATTTATGACAATTGGTAAAAAAGAACATATTTTCAAACAAATAAAATATGCCCAAATTTGCCCAAATTTGGATACATAGTGTCCTGGCAAGCCAGCTTCAGTTTCGCCGCTTTGGAAGAAATTAACTTTTTTTTTTTGCTTGGTTGTCTCCCGTGGCCTTGCCGGGCCACTAATAAGTGACCTTGTGTGTGTGTGTGTGTGTGTAGGTGTTTGTGAAATGTTTATGAAACTCCTCTCTGAATATTTTGCCTACAAAATTGAACATAGGGTACTTAGATGTCGGGAACACTTTCGATTTGGTTTTTAGCTTGTAAAAATAGGTGGTATGGAGTGAAAATTGAAAAAAAGTTGACTTCAGTAGAAGTAAATCAACTAGCTTCTGAGCATGCCTACATATACATTTTTAGCTTCAAGTCACATAATTTTTAGGGTTTTTTTTTTATCCATCTGGCAATGACATTTCCAGATGGCCTGCTAGTCTCATATACAAATTAACAAAAAACTCTAAATGAACTTATCAGCCTAGTAAATAGTATTAAGTCCGCACAAGAACTATGACAAATCCTACAAACCAAACAACCGGACAATAAAATCATTGTTTTGCTCTATATAGAAAGCTTATTCACTAGATGTACCTGTAAAACAATAGATGTAATCATAAATAATATAAACAATAACTCGTCTCTCTTGAAGTTAATTATGATTCGCATGACTGAAATACATTTAAACTCAAATTGACAATTTCAATGGATTCAATTTTCTGCCTAACTTTAAGTAAATTCCATTTGACAAATCTAAAAAACAAAATACATAATGTGATGGAAACCTTCCGTCTAATGACACAATGACGTTCTGCATCTAGTGTGGTGCACTGCAACGTCTGGTGTGGCTATAAAGTGAAAGCTGAAGTTGCCTCTCTGGATGCAGGTCTAGGCAGGTGTTAAGGAGACCTAGGTTTGCCCAGTTACCATTGTCTCCCTCTCAGTGATGCAAAGTCCGATAAAAAAACAACCCAATACAGCCTGAGCCAGTGCATCTGCAGAAGTTACCGAGAAGGTGTTGCAGTGCTCCACCACGTACCTATCAGGACTCCAAACCTGATTTTTTGTCAGGATTTACTCCCCTTAACCTTTACCAAGGCAATGGACGAAAATAAGATTCTTATCGTAGTTACAGGTGTATCAAAATAAAAGCGAAATCCTGAATCGATTCTTTTTTACATATGCTATGTCGATGTTATTCATATTCTAGCTGATGACTACATACACAATCTTCGGGACCTTTTCTAAAACAATCTTAAATTTATCATAGAACTAAAATTTATCATAGAACTAAACCTAAATAATAACATCCCACTCCACATCTCTAATAATACGTTTAACATTTCAATTTATAATTTTTGAAATTTTTATACTAAAATGAAAATTAGAAAAAAAAAATTGAAAAAAAAAGCACCGCAAAAACTCAGACTGCAGGTACAAGACTTGATCACAGCCTCCATATCTTTTGCCCAGTGATTATAATTTTTTAAGCACATTTTTAGAGGGTAAAATTTTCCAGTATAAAAAGTGAAATAAACTTTTAATGATTTTGCTGCATCATGGTCAAAAACTATGAATAAATAATTTTGCAGCTCAATAGCAGAGATCAATAGATGCTCAAGACTCATATTTTCGACTAATTTGGAAATTTCTTCCATTAATTTTTCATAAGTGCATGTTTACAAAAATCAACCACTATCTTTTGTAATGACTGATTATATAAAATGGAACTTTGAGTAGGTTAGCTTTTCATTTTTTTATAAAAAAGTAATTGATTAATTGACAAGATATATCAAGACTGTACAATCTAATATAAAATTATCTTGCTGGATTTTCAAAATACCGATGCATCTGATACATCAATACCATATTTAGACTAGATTATCTTTTGCCAACACCCCTCTCCCACTTTGGTACAAATATTTTTTTTTTTTTTTTTTTTCACATCAGTTTTTTTTTTAGATTATTTATTCCAGTTAAGATAATTGAAAGTGAAGAAATTTCCCATACACTCCAGACATCCTTAAACATTAAAAGAGAAGTAATCATGTAATTAGTTATTTCCTTTGACTTCTGGTAAAATAAATATCTAAAACAGAACTTTTAATTCCCCCCCACCAATTAATTATGCATCATTATTTGTTCTTTAAAATTAAATACCAAATACTAAAAACTTCAAAAATTCCTTTTTCACAAAATACATGACTAAAGCAACTAAAATTAATTTTTAAAGTCATTTTTTATTTTACTCCCAGGCAATGCTAGATAGATACAACTAATTGTTTCTAAAGACTGGCAACAAAATAGCTTAATAAATCCTGCAAAAAATGGTCACATTAAATATCAATAGCAGTCATTTTGTTCCTCTTATTATTATGCTTGTTTTACTGCAAGGATAAGCGGAAAGAATAAAAATTTAAACCTGAAGGACATCGAGAGTCATTGGTAGATCTTGTAAGGTTTTCAAAAGATCGACAGATGCCGCATGGTCCTAAAATACAAAAAAAAAAAAAAAAGGAAAAAAATATTAATTATTTTATAACAAAAATTAGCATTCTAATATAAAAAAAAAAAAAAAATGACCACATGTAATAAAAGTGGAGAAATAAAATAATGGAATGAAAAGTGCATGTGCATAATGTTTGATGTTTTATTGGGTTTTATGGCATGTCAACCCTTTCGGTTATTTTATCTCAAGTATCTATGGGTTCAGGAAGCCTTTGCTCCCTGCTCTGGCTGTTGTACGAGTTCTTTCTAAATTTTTGGATAAAAACCATTTTTTTAAGGTATGAAAGTATGATATGGGAATTGTTTTTATGGAATAAATCCTTAATATTGTTTTCTTTGTAGAAATTATTCCTTCTTACAAAATCAGCGCATTCAATTAGTATATGTTTTATTGTGAGTTGTGTTTGACAAGGAATACATAGCAATACACACGGACGATAAAGCGCTTTGGATAATTACGGATTTCAAGAGGGTTCTGCTAAAATGGTCATATTTTAAAAAGCAAAGCAACTTAAGTCCTCAAAATACCATTGTTTTGTTTGAAAATGAATATACTTTCAAATAAATTAATAAATAATAATGTACATTATATATTTTAAGAGTTTTAAGCAAATAAAGTGCTAAAAATGTTATAAAACAGCGTTTTTGGTAAGATTTTGTAATGACCCTCCCTGATTTGTAAATGGTCTTACCGTGATTCTCTTAAGAATTTTGCCATGAAATTTGGAAATTACCTAAAAGAGATATTACTTTTAATAGATTCGGTTGTCTGAAATTCTTTTGACAGCCCATTTTTTGTTGTGTTAAAAAAAAAAAAAAAAAAAAAAAAAAGACTTCAACATGACGAGTGTGGAAAATTTTGAAAAAAAAATTTCTTCGGACACCCACTGTTAAATAAAATCAATCTTTTACTACATTTATTCGTTAAAAATAAAAATGTAACTGGTTCCATCTTGTGGTACCGAGCAATTTAAAATCATGATACCTGGAAAAAATCGTTCTATTTTTAAAAAGTATCTAAAAACCTGTAGAAGCAGCAGCAGCAACTATCACTGTTAATTACTTTACTGTAAACAAACCTTTTTTTTTTCTTATTCCAGAACTAATTAGAAATTAAAAAAAATGAAAATATGAAGATAAAAAGAAATGTTCTTACATATATAGTTGGAGCTCCGGTTATCAGAATATATAATTTTAAAGCAATTTGGCATTATTTTTGGTTAAATTTTAAAAATATAGTTGAAAAACAAATATGTAATGTGTGCATGTCTATCCATTACATTGGTTTTTAACGGTGAATTAAACAGTGTTTTGTTTAAAAAACAAAACAAAACGAAAATGTGAAATATGATTTTTTTGCTTCACGTGTGCGAGCAGTACCCCACAGTGGGTTCGCAAGCGGACATATGGAATTTTTGCAACTTCCCCAAATGACTATAAAACTTAGAAAAGTGCAAAGTTCAGTTTCTGTAGTATCAAAAAATGGTATTATTTATCTTCTAAAAATGATTATTGATCAAGATATGCCAGCTGGAAGCTTGCGAATTTTGATCGTTCACAAACAAAAAAATTACCAAGCAGCAACTTTGAGTGTACCTGAGTAATTGTCAAAAATTTCTTCCAAAACCTGTCCATGTCCCATAAGTCCCCGAAATATAAGGCCAGATGTCTAAAATTGAATTAAATGCGAAAAGTTGGATCTATGGTCAGCTATTGGGCCTCTTTTGTGGGATTTTCCGGAAAATTTATGACACAGATTAACAGTTTTTTCCTTAAAAAAAGCCCGAAATTTGACCCCGATCTGTACACTTTCACCGACGATTGCAAAAAAAGCCCGAGATAAAAAAATTTATGCTTCACATATAAGAATCTAGACAAATAACACTATCATAATCCAATTGGACAAAAAAATTCACTCTCGGGCACCATATTAATTCTGACGTAATAAAAAATATTGAGGATACCCAATTATTGTAATTTTGTGTATCCAGCAAAAATCATCAAACGCGTATATTCATATAACTAATCAAATTTTTTTCCACATATATGACCCATACCACTTTTCCTATGTTTTTGGGGTGTAGAATCCAAATCTGGCCTTTAAAACACCTGAAACTTAACTGTTTTCATGATAAATCCAAATTCTAGCACTTTTTGAGCTATTTTTCGTCAAATATTCGTTAGTAGCCTGCAGTTTAATTGGTAACCTACAGTTCTATGATTTATTGTTTTTCAATTTCACTTTTTATTCCAGATAGAATCATGATGAATGAAATAACCAATCTTGACCTCTATGAAATCTTCAAAAATTGCAAGAAATCACGTTTTGAGAAAGAACCTGACTTTGACCAAGTCCTTAACGAAGTTTCTTCAAAACTAGATGTCCCACCCACAGATAAACTCATGGCTGACATCAAAGTTGTATTCTCAGAATTCATTAAACATCAAATCAAAAATCGTTCTGTGACAAGTTCTGCCCGTACCATGGATAAAAAGATAGTTCTATTCCGTCGAAACTATGTTCCCAAAGTTAAACGTCCTCTTGAAGAAGTTGGTGATCGTCAGCAACGCCGTCGAATGAGCGATTTCATGGAATCATCAAAAGCTGCCGCTGAAGCGGAAAACACCTCTCCCAGCAAAATGTTTGCTTTCGGTTTGAAGCATAAATATCTGAAGAACAAGACGGTTGCAACGATTGGAAAGACTGTGTTCGACAACGGGCAATCAGTATCACCTTCACATGTATCGCTTCAAGTCGCCTCAGCCATTTATTCAACTGGTAAGATGACCAAGCGTGTATACACAGAAATTCGTTTGCTCCTAAAAGAGGCTGGTAAAGACGTTCTACCTACATACAAGAAACTGGAGCAGTTCAAAAGAGAAAACCGACCTACCGTGAAGTCGCTTGAGGAACCATGGTTTTACGGTGTAAAATATGATTATGTCGAATGCCTGAAGCTCACAACATCTCAACTATTGAAGTCTGTGGAGTTGCCGATTTTCCATCAGTTGCACGAACTCCGTATGATGTTACACGATGGTCTTGATGGTAGTGGCGGCCATTCGATATTCAATCAAAAAGATTCCACTGAAACCAATAACATTATCATGTACATGTTTCGAATTGAAAATTTGAAAACATCAAATGGTGAATTGGTATGGGAGAATCCTTCGCATGCATCTTCCTCGTCTTGTCGCCCCGTGATGCTACTGATGGGAAACGAAAACAGAGAGAACCTTGATATCGTTACAGACATCCAGAAAGAGAGAAAGGATTGTGAATTCATTGTCCAACATCACAGCAAATCGGTGAATATCAAGGTCGATGCAACTATGTCTATGATTGATGGTAAGATGCATAGTCTTATATCTGGTTTGGGTGGGGCATTTTGTTGCTTCTGTACATACAGTAAAGAACAATGTCATGATTCTGTCTGTATCACCACTGGTTTCAAAATTGATCGTTCCTTGGAACAAACACTAGCCCTCTGTGAGAAAGGAATCCATCTTCCAGAAAACCGAAAGGTTGGTGATTATGATGATCGCAAAAGTATCACCCAGGATCCTATTACCATCGAAGATATCAACAACTTGCATCCTCTCCATAATTTGCTGAGATGCTTTGGATGGATCTTCAAGATTTGTTATCATGCCACTGCAGGACATTATTCATGGTCAGAAGCAAAGATGGACGTATCCAACCGTATCGCGAGAGCATTGGCATTTCTAAAACAAGCGAAGGAACAGATCCAGACCAAGGTAAAGGAAGAGACATCAATCACCATGGAGAAACCTGATCCAACAGGTCACGGGGGTACGTCTACGACAGGAAATGTGGCGTCACTTATGCTCAATACTAGCAACAGAAGGTTGTTGACTGATGGAATTGATAACACCGAATTGAAGTTAAAGATTGACCGCATTATACTTCGTGCCATACGATAAACAACTCGGACAAGAACGTCAGGGTTGCTGAATTTCAGGAGTTTTGCCGTGAAACATACCTTCTTGTCAATAAGATATCATGGATTCAAATCAGTCCAAGTGCACACGTTGTTCTTGGTCACAGTGCGGAACTTATTGAACAGAACGACGGCAAAGGTTTGCTGAACTTTACGGAGTGTGGCATCGAAGCAAATAACAAATTCCTGAGGCAGTATCGAATGAACTATGCACGGAAAACAAGTCAATTTGACAATTTATCCGATTGTATTAACAGACTGTGGGATAAAAGCGACCCTATGGTGTTGAAAGTATGTGAACGACTACAGTGCACTCATTGTAAAGGAGCAGGTCACACAATACGAAGCTGTGATGAGTCGAAGGAAGCACTTCATCAATGCAACAGCGAATATGAAGCACTAGTTGTCTTCTTGTCTTACTGATTCTTTTTATTTAGGGTCTATTTTGTTCCAAGTTATGTTATTGATCATTCTATTCATAGTTCATTATGTTTTTCAATATTGAATTACAATGCGTATCGAATCGTTATTACATAGCTGCGGATTTATTATGAACTTTCTTGCAAATTCTGTTCAAAAACGCATTCTTAGGCCTTTTACGTCGAAAAACCTGTTTCCCGGAATGTTGACCCGATTTCCCAAAATTAGGGGTTGAGGCACCCAGACTCCCAAAAATTTGAAAATTATACATGTAAAATTGACTTCTCTACATTCCACACCGTGTCTGGTTCTAACAAGCCCAAAATGGCCTCCGTATCAGTATTATTTAACAAGTTCTGTCAAAAAACGTGTTTTTTGGATTTTGGCCAGATCGCCCAAAATCAGGGGTTTTGGCCCCTTTGACCCCCCAAAATTTCAAAAATTTTAGAGAAATGTTTTTTTGTCTTCTACTCCCTCATTCGGTTCTAACAAACCCTAAATGGCCCTTACATCGATATTATTTGACGAGTTCTGTCAAGAAACTCGTTTTTTTGGATTTTGGCCAGATTGCCTAAAATCCAGGCTTTTGGCCCCTTTGAGCCCCCCCCCCAAAAAAAAAATTTCAAAAATTTTTGGGAAATGTTTTTTCCTGTCCTCTACTCCCTCATAAGGTTCTAAAAAGCCCTTATGGCTATAAATGAAGTAGTTTTTTCTAATTTATAGTGAAATGTCCGCTTGACCCCCCCTCTGGGCCCACTGTGTACCCCCCTCCCAATATATATTTTTTTTTCAGCAGATTATAATCGAATGGACACTAATCTATCCAATTATATATATATTTATAATATAAAGCTGAATGTCTATATGTGTATGTGCTTGGTTACGAATAGGCTCCTATATGGTTGACTATTTTAAAAAACTGATTACATATGATAGAAGATGTATCGAGACACAGGAATGGGTATGTTTGATCTGGCAGAATGGTGGTTCATTAAAATTTTGGGGTCTGCGTTCACACCTGGTCCACAAAGTATGAAAATAAAAAATTTTAAAATTTAAAAAAAAAAAAAAAAAAAAAAAAAAACGTTTACAAGTGTTTTTAATATAGATGTACATAAGAATACTTTGATAAGTATGTTTTAACTTAAATAGGGATGGTATAATAAAATTGTGGGGTCTGCGTTCGCGCATGGCCTCCATAGAATGGAAATAGGCACAAACTTTAATAAAGACTTTTCATATCTATCTGCGTAAGTATACTTTGATAATTATATTTCAGTTTGAAGAAATATGGTATAATAAAATTATGGGGTGTTCGTTCGCACCTGACCTCCATAGAATGGAAATATGTCACAAAGTTTAACAAGGTTTTTTAATATAGATCCACAGAATATTGTGATAAGGGTTTCAGTGTGAACAGGTATGGTATCATAAATCATGGGGTTTATCTATTTTATTTTTACTTTCATAATATTTTGCTTTGGTTTTGATACCCCCAAATTCGAAGCTATCTCTTTACAACCCTTCCTTTTCATAACCTATTATACTTCCATAAATCAGAGTCCATTTTCTGTAGGCTGTTTTTGAATCCAGTCAACGACGGGTACTTTTGCTAGTATATATATATATATATATATATAAAATAAAAAATACAAAATCAATATTTAAATATTTGTAGGAGGTGCTCAGTTTCTAGTTAAGTTCCTATTTATTTGTTTATTATCATGTTTACTTAAACTTAGATCGATATTGGGGGATTATGATTTTCCAGAGAGGGGTTTTCAGTGGGGCAGTTTCATGGATTTTGGTTATGGGTAGATTTGCTTCTTTGAAGATCGGTTTTATTCTGAGTTCAAAAATGTTGATTGTATTTTCTTTTTATTTGTAAAGGTGTTTATGATTTGAGTTTAAAGTGTTATTAAGTGCTGGGTTTGTGGGGTTGGCTATTAATTTTGTGTAATACTTTAGACCAAGGTTTTGTTTTCTGAGCATTGGAAGGGTTTCAAGTGCTTTCTACAGGCTAGTGCATGCACAGACAATGTGTGCAGAAACGAGTTAAATATATCATTTTAATAAAAGGTGAAAATAATTATTTTTGGAGCATTTAAAAGAATATTGATTCTTTCTTTCTATTAAAAAAAAAAAAAAAACACGCATAAAAAAGCTATTGTGAGATTTACAAAATTTTCAGTACTTATTCATTTTCAGAGAATTTATTTTTTAAATGTTTTATTTTTCTCAAAGGAAATATTTTTTGTAGTATATGAATAATTTTACCAAAAAGGAAGGGGGAAACCCCATAAAGATAAAATAAATAGGAGTTTATAAATACATACATACATACAATTAATTACACAAAAATTTAATTGAAAATGAATGACCTCAAACTTTGAATTATAGCTACCAAAAGCAGTATGGCATCAAAGGATAAATAGTAGTTGTCAAAGTTTGGATATATGCCTGAAGGCAACAGCAACCATGACTGCTGACAGCTTTATCAACCAAATTCAAAGAAATGCATTTAACTAGAAAATCCATCTCAATATTATCTTGTTTGATTGCGGATATCCTAAAGATTATCTCTGAAAAAAAAGTGCTCTGACAACCTTACTGCACTTCCACCCATCCAAATTAGCAGTGAGGTTCCATTCCTTCAATGTACAAATTTAAAAAAAAACAAAAACTGAAGAGTAATGTTGCTTGCTGACTGAAAGAGATCAGGGAAAAGTAAGCAACTGGGAAGCTGTTCTGATTGAAAGTGGCAGCCAGGGTAACGTCCACAACTTCGGTTTCTACGGTAAGGAGTATGTTGGGATCAACTGTCATAAGTAAAGCGCGTTCAAGTACTTTGAGATTGGTGAAATCTGCTAAGCAGGATTCAGATAGAGAGAAGACTTGGTTCTGTGCTAGCCATCAAATTTTATCTGAGAAACGAGGAATCTATTGAGCATAATATGAAAACATTCCAATAACCCGCTATTGTAACTTAGCATCTTGTGGTGGAGGTAGATATCCAAAGCATGGAAACTGGTTTTACAACTCCAAATGACACTTCATACCCTAAAAGGGTAACTCAGTTCGCATGATGCTTTTATTCTCATTGAAACTTATGCCATACTTATGCAACATCTAAGAAACGATTAGGGTTTTCATATTATGGGCCCCTTATAGTGATGTTATCAACATTCGCAAAAGTGTCAGCAACATTCCCGCGTTTTATTAGATTGTCAGTGATTGATCATTGAAAACATGATATACCATTTGTTACACCAAATGGAATACGTTAGAATTGATATAGACTTCCACAGGCTTCAAAAGCTGTGAATTTCTTCTCTTCTTGTATTATTATTTGATATGAATTCTTCAAGTCCAGGGTAGGAAAAAACGGAATAACAAGCGATTTTTTCGACTCGTTCATCAATTCTTGGTAAAAGATAAGCATCAAAGTACATTAACCAGTTGATGGTTTGACTATAGTCAGGGCTCTACATTGCGAATAAAATAGTCGCATTTTTCAAAGTGGCGACTAGAAATAATGCAACACTTATCTTTTGGCGATTGTGTTTCTTTCACCAACACGCTTTCAAAGCTCACTATTGAGTGAAAAATATCTTTTCAACTTTTTTCTTTTTTTTTTTTTTTAAATAAAATGAGCAAAGTCAAATGATTTAAACAATAAAAGGTTTAACAAAACAATATACTTTTTAAAATTTTTTTAACAAAGGCTGTTTAAAAAATATCTGAGGAAAGTCGAATGTTTATACCTTCAAGTATCAACATAAAAATCGGTCTATATTTAGAATTACACTTAACAACAAAAAAAAAAAGCACAGAAAAATCTTTCTGATGTACATACTCGTCATAGAATGAAGATGTCATATTCTAAAAATCATGTGGGTTTGGCTAGTAACTTTTCTATTTGGCTAGTAAACGAAAATATTTGGTTGTCAAAGGTCAACTAAAGATAAATTTGTCTGTAGAGCCCTGATAGTCAATGACAAGACGCTTCTTGTGTCGATCGTTAGTGGTTCCTAGAACCTGTGCTCTCCAGGAAGAAGTAACACCATCTTTTACAAGATCATGAATTTCAGATTATACAAACTGCTGATGGATCAGTATCTTCTGGATTTTGTAGCTAATAGGCTTGCAACATGGTGATAAATGTTTGAATAGTGGTGGAGAAACAAGATGGGACGCCGTTACGGCACATACAGAGAAAGGGATATTTGTGACCCCCAAAGATTATTTATACCTTTCAGTGTAGTTTGAGAAAGCCATGGTCAAGTAAGACGTCTGAGCAAAGAGAAGGACTAAAAGTTTGAAATGCGGGTAGGTAAACCTTTTATAAGCTAATGTTGCATAGCAGTGACCTAATGTAGTGCTTGATAAGGCTGTGGATGCCAACGATAAGTTTCTGCTGGCCAGTTCTACTTATGGATGATGTTTGACAACATATAGCTTTCTAAGCTACCAGTATCCACCAGAGCTTCCAGGATTATTCCAGTCATTGAAAGTTTAATTATGGCTTTTGACAGACAATCAGGTAATGCAGCAGTTACAATGGATGAAATTGATGATTCACAAGCATAATTCACCTTAAGGAAGCGATTTGATCAGCAGACTAGTTGGAAATATCCCCTCTTGCTACAGCTTCTACAGACCGCATCACAGGCAGGGCATTTAATTTGTGGATGTCGTCAATTACTGCAGAAGAAACATTTTTTCCTCACTGCAGCCGAAATATTTTCAGAAGTACAAGAAACCTCACAAGTCACTGATGGTTTGGCAGTGGTGCGCCACAGTGATATAAGATTCGGCTTTTTCTGGGCTGTTTCTAGAGAACTAGCTAAGTTGAGAGCATCTCTCAAATTGAGTGTCCTTTCTAAAAGTCGTTGTCGAATTGTATGAGAATGAATGCTTGTTATGAGGGCATTACTAACTGCTTGGTCACGATGTTCTTCAGCCGTTACTGCCTCAAAGCGATAATCCGTAGTAAGTGAATCTAGCTACAGCAAAAAAAAAAAAAAAAAAAAAAAAAAAAACATCAATCGTTTCACTCTAGGTTGCTAAAAGATGTCTAAAATGAACAATGTTAGAGAGCTTTACGAAAAGGCACTGGAGTTTAGCGATGGCCAATTCACGAGTCACAATTTGCTATTAATTTGTGCACTGGATGAGAGATGTAATTGGTAAGAAAGTTTAGTTTGCTAGTTGGTGCACAGTCGATTGACCTCAGGAAGTTGTTGAATGTACACAGCCAATGTGTCCAATGGTCTGTTTGTTTGTTTCATCTACAATCCTTACCCTCCCCACAATACAATATACTTTGCTCAGTTTCGGATAATTATTTTAAGCATATTTGTACCATCAAATAAACAAGGGAGGTTTAGGGATTGGCCATTTGCAAGTACCTATTGTTAAAGATTTGCACATGCATATGGTTACGGATAATATTCTAGCAAGAGACTTGGTAGTAGTTGCAGGTGACTTTAACGCTTGCACCAACCCTGGAATCCCAAACACATATGTTATTGGCCCCTTCGCTATTGATGACCATTGCTTAAATGGCGATCATCTAATCAACGTTGCTGCTGTAAACCAGATGACAGTGTCGAGCACCAATTTTCAGATTCCATCACGCCACTTAGTCACATAGTACTCCAATGAGAGTCCCTACCAGTAACCAGATTGACCATGTTCTCGTCAGAACTCACTGGGCCTCAAGTGTGCTGGATTGCTGTCCTTACCAAGGAGTGGAAACCGGCAATGAGCATGGCTTCAATAACGTGATGGTCCATGTAAAGCTACACCCATGCCTGAAAGCCAACCCGCCTACCAACTACCGTACAAAATATGGCATCTCACGCCTCAAATGCCAGGAGACCAAAGCCGAATTTCAGCTCCAGATGTCAAACTGTTTCGCCGGTACTCATACCGACAGCTGAGGATATCTGGCAGTCCTTCAAAAACAGTGTGAATGAAGTTGCCCAACAGACTCTGGGTAAAACCAGACGGCATGCAAAGAACTGGATTTCTGGTCACACCATCGAGCTTGCCAACAAAAAAAGCCTGCTGCTCCGAACACAACAACTTCCGTTAGCTGCGCTGGGCGACTGCCCACTCTGCAAGGGACGATTGAAATACCCACTGGACAAAAATTGCCAAAGATATGGAGCATGCAGCATCTGTGGGGGACATGAAGAAACTTTATAGTATTCTCCAGTTCAGCACCAAACCGTTCCAGGAAGATTAATTATTAATTGCAGTTCGAAAAAGATAAAGGTTTTAAAAAAATCAAGACACTTCAGAGTCTGCCAAACGATTGTGAAAAATCGACCGCATGTTTCTGTGACATCAGATTTGTGTTAACTATACGAACTATGGAAAAGCAGAAGCAACTTAATGATTTTTTAAAAACTTTATCTTCTTCAAACTGCAATTAATCTTCGTTATAATTTTGTTAGGTTTTAAGATTTACACAGTTTAACGATTAATAATATTATAAACATTTGTATATTAAATATGAAATATATTTGTAGTCATCGACATACAGTCCTGTTTCGTTGTATCACAACTCATCAGTGCCGCTAGACTAGCATCTCTCCCAAGCCAAGGATTGAACCTAGAACCGTCGTGTTGACAGTCGGCGGTTCTCCCACTCGACCATGGAATTGATGCCCGTAAATAACTCGTCGGAATGTCTATTTAAATAGACACCCGCCACCACCTTTATAGTGCTCAAATCGTCTGTTTGTAAACAAACAAGCAACGAGCTTATGAAACACAGTTTTACTGATTGTTCATTTGGTTACCTACGGGGTTTCATATTTTGTTGGATGAAAAGAGACATACAAAATATGGCATTATTTTACTTTAAGGCCCATCTCACATCCGTATATAACAATATTTTTTTTGTAGATTTCGGTGTGCTAAAAGCGAATCTGAAAACCGTTTCCATCGCAAAAAAATAGTTTTCATGATATGTAGAAATTATTTTTTCGAAAAGTGGGTGATCACTTTTCCATGTAAATTCAACATAAAATGAGTACCCACTTTCTGGCCACCTTAGAGAGGGGGCATTTTTTTTGTGTGTTTATTGGTTAAAAAGTTTTTTTTGTTTGATTTCTTTTGCATGGTATTAACCTCTGAACTCTGGGGCTATTTTCCATTTCACAGCCTAGCCTTCGTTTACACTACACGCGAGCATAAACGAAGGCTGTTAAATGTGCATTCTCGTACGAAACTGCCTTGTCAGTGTAGTATTGGCGAAAAATTAAAATTAGGAGAAAAACAAGTACTTCTCCAAATATTAAACCATGTAATTCTATGTTATCATGGGTGGCCATTTTGTATGTGCAAGCGCGCGCACATGCCCTATGCGCGTGTGTAGGCCATGTGTGCGCACTCGCACTAGTGCGTACAAATCAAAATATTTGGAAAATACTTGTTTTTCGTCTAATTTTAATTTTTCGCCAATACTACACTGTGACAAGGAAGTTTGGTACATTTAACATGCACATTTAACAGCCTTTGTTTATGCTCGCGCATAGTGTAAACAATGGCTAGGCTGCGAAATGGAAAATAGTCCCAAAGTTAAGAGGTTAATACAATACAAACGGTAAATTTGCGACGGAAACGGTTACCCTATTCTTTTAAAGCACACCGAAAACTACAAAAAAAACTATTTTTTTTCTATACGAATGTGAGATGAGCCTTAAAGTAAAATAATACCGACTTTTCTTTATTTTTTTAATTTCCTCGTGTCTTTTATTGAAAGATGAAAACAGAAAAAGAAACTGAAAAAAACCTTTTAGCCAATAAACACTAAAATGTCCCCTCTCAGGTGGCCAGAAAGTGGGTACTCATTTTAAGTTAAATTTACATGGAAAACCACCCACTTTTCGAAAAAGTAATTTCTTCAATATCATGAAAACTATTTTTTTTTTTTTGCGACAGAAACGGCTTTCAGCACACCGAAATCTACAAAAATAATATTTTGTTATATACGGACGTGAGACGAGACGGGCCTTAATGTAAAATTTTACCCAAAATATGAGGGGGTGTCTACAAAATGCTTAATATTTGTGCAATATTTTCAAATTGGTTTTAATCTGGCGATAAAATAGCTGACAAGAGCCATGTTTATATTAAAACTTAATATTTAAAAAAAATTTAAACACAATTAAAAATCTATGTTATAATGTAACGGGACATTTTGAAATTATGGAATTTTAATTGTATTAACTTTTAGGAAGTTTCTTTTTCTTGGCAATTCAACTGATTATAGTATATATTAATTCGAAAAAAAAAAAAAAAAAAAAAAAAAAAACGCTATTGAAAAAAACAATATTAAATTTATATCATTTTTTTAATTGCAACTTCAAGGTAATTTTTGTTCAATATGTGTATTTAAATTTAAAAAAAAATAAAGGTTTTACTTATTTGAACTTTTATAGGTACCGCCAAAAATGGCCGCAAAATCAAGTTGTTGTTGTTTTTTAAAACTAAATTACATTTATTAAAATCCATTATTTCTGAGTAACTTTTTTTTTTCCAGAGAGATAAAACCCTGAATTTTATCATATAGAAAACAGAATAATGTAAAACTTTTTCTACTATTTTTAATTCAATTTTAAATGTTAAATTTTCCCAAAAAGTTAACAATTGACATTTTTTGTCTTGCACAAAAAAACGTATTTAAATATTAAAAAAAAAAAGGGTTTTTGAAATAATTAATTTATTTATTTATTGTCTAAGATTTCGGATGATTTTCTAAGAGAATATGCAAAAATATTATAATATAAGTACCTGAATTTCAAATAATTCCACTTATTCATATAGGTAACCAGATATTTCGCATCGACGTAGAGTTCAGATCGACTGTTTACGTTTTCGTTTGATAATAAGAAAACTATGGAAGACCAAACAGGCCAAAAAAACTTATTTTTCAGTGACGAAAATTTCAATGTATTATTAAGCTGAGGCTGGCCAGTACCAGATGGGTGACCATTTGTATGAGTTTGGTTTTTAATGTGTATGTGTGTGGGGGCCAGGCTCCCCAAAATGGGGGGGGGGGCAATTTAAAGCAGAATAAAAAAAATTATTTCAGCGCGTTTGGTCCACCGTAGTCGAAAGGCGGCAAACGTTTTCAAACGGGATCGAAAAAAATGATGCTATTTTTAACACAAAGGGCACAATATTTATCGAATTTTTTTTTTTGTATCGATTATTCAAAGCATGCCCTGTTTAATAATGGTCATGCATTATTCGGCTCGCTAAAAAAAAATTGTTAAAATTTTAAAATGGCTTTTTTCGTATAAATATTAAAAAAAAATTTTTTTTGTTTTGCTTAACTTAAATTAATTATTTTAGTTAACATATTCACCGAATTTCACACTTCAAAACTCAAAAGCGGGATAATTAAACACAATCGAAGTTCTGATATTCAGACGTCAAAATAAGGTATGCAAACAATTTTTTTTTTTTTTTTAATCTATAATTCTGTCCGTTACAACAACACAATATGTTTTGTTCAGTTTCAGATGATTATTTTAAGCATATTTGTTCCCACTTCAAAACAAGGGGGGGTTTTGTAAGCAAAAAAAAATATATATATAAATATCGTTTATGAAAAATAAGTACACTGTTATAAAGTTCATTCTTCTAACAATCGCTGAAAATTTCGTATTGATCGGATAATTACCTGATTTTTGGTAGATTTTTAAAAAGACGGTCCGTCAAAAAGTACTGACCTGCCCCCCCCCCCAGTTTTGGCGGTGCCTAAACTTTTATAAATAGAAAAAAAATAAAGGTTTTACTTATTTGAACTTTTATAAATAGAAATGTCGATAGATTTAAATATATTTTGTTTAAATTTCGGAAAAACAAATATGGGAGCCCCTAAAATATTTCCCCTTGTATATTTTACGGAAACTGCATTTTCTATGTAATTTCATTCTAAAATGGATAAGTATCGAAAATTTCACTAAAACCTGACCATTAATTGATTTTGGTGCAAGTCTATAAATGGTCCACAAGCAATTTTTTTTACTATAAAAATCTGAAAAAAATCTTTATAATGTACGTACTTGTCACTGCATGAAAATGTCATATTCCAAAAATCATGTAAATCGATCAAGTAGTTTGTTTTTTTTATTTAAGAGAATCAAATATTATTAGACATTTTATCGAATAAAAACTTCACGCCATCTTGTTTTTGAATGATACACTGCTAGCGACACCTATTAGGAATGTTTGGAATACAAGATCAGCAAGGGGCAGACATCGACTTTCCACGCTATAGAAAAAAAAACTTGGAAAATTAAGACATAAGTTTTTGAGGATGTTGAAAACGAAAATAACGTTTAAAATTCCAGCAAACGAGTAGTTTCCAAGGTATGAAGAATTTTACGTAAATTGAGCACCCACACGTTGACGCTCCAAGAAAAATTCGGCAAATGTGTATTTCAGCGGCGTAAATTCAAGTTTTACACTAGTGGTGGCCATAAAGTGGGTGATCATTATACGTTAATTATTATAGAAAAGTGATCACCCTTTTCTTTAAACTAATGTCTTCATTTCTTGAAAACTACTCGTTTGCTGGAATTTTAAACGTTATTTTTGTTTTCAACATCCTCAAAAACCTATGTCTTAATTTTCAAAGATTTTTTTTCTATAGCGTGGAAAGCCTCTTGCTGATCTTATATTCCAAACATTCCCAATAGGTGTCGCTAACAGTGTAAAAACAAGATGGTGTGACGTTTTTCTTCGATAAAATGTCTGATATTATTTGATTTTCTTAAATAAAAAAAAACTTGATCGATTTACATGATTTTTGGAATATGACATCTTCATGCAGTGACAAGTAGAAAATGAAGAGTTTTTTTCAGATTTTTATAGTAAAAAAGATTACTTGTGGACCATTTATAGACTTGCACCTTGTTTTTTGCTAGGTTTATTAAACACGGATATGTTTTCACGTTCGAAATGCTTACTACATGGGATGGGAACGTTATTTTAAAGCGCCAATAATGTAAACACGATTTTCATCTCGCAATTTCATCATTTTCGTACGATGAAAAAAATTTTTTTTTTAAATTATTACTAGTTTATTTTGCCCTTCTTTTAAATGGTACAAAAGTTATATTGATAATATTAATTTATAATAAAGTGACATAGTTTTACATATAGGGGGGTAATTCTGTGGTGCTTTTCCACAGGTCGGTTCTAGTGCACTTATTGATCCGTGATGAAATAACATTTAAAAAGCCATTCTTAACATGGGGATGGGACGGTGTTTTGTACCTATTCTGTACTTTAACCTTACAATTGAATAATAAAAAAAATCATAAAATTTTAATTAAACTTGGAAATACGATTTAAAAAATAGCGCGGATCAGCCCCAGCCCCACAAGTCTGACGCCAAGGGAACATGCGACGCATACATGCGCTCCGTTTTTCACATTGTTTTGGAGATACCTACTGCTGCTTTTCAGTATGCAGAAATTTAAATTTAACGTAAATAAACAAGTACTCCTTGTTAAACTTCCTAAGAATGAATGATTAACACTTTGGTACTTAAGAATTCAAATTTAGCAAGTTATGAAAAAAACGAAAATCTTAAGACTAACAAAAAACACCAAGTGTTTTTCCGTAAAGTTAGAATTTTATTTTACGTATTAGTGGAGAAGAACCCTAAGATTATGCTAGACAACTCTATACTTAAACTGACCCGGGCCCCTATAAATCTGACCACAGTAGCCACTACGTCTCTGTAACAATGTGGCTTGTTTGAAATGAAAAAAAAAAAAAAAAAAAAAAAAAAAAAAAAAGGTACTCATGCATGCAGAGAGTGATCCGTGCTGAAATAATGTTATTTAAAAAGCCATCTTAACATAGGGAGGGGGGTGTTTTGCACCTATTCTGTGCAATTGAATAAAAAAAAAAAAAAAACATAAAACTTTAATTAAACTTGGAAATACGATTTAAAAAATAGCGGATCGGATCACACTCTCTACATTAGCACCAAGAAAGAAAAAAAAAAGTGGGATGGAGGTGGCGACTAAGAATGTTCCTATTTACTTGCTTCCATACGAGTGCAGAGTTATAGTGTCAATTTTTTAATAGGAGTTGAATCTAGCTCCCAAACGGGACACTGAATTGTAACAACAATCAAACTGACTTCAGTCTAGAAGGATCTCTACCATTGATTGAAGACAAAAAAGCTAAAGTACAGATACTATACTTTACTCCTAGACAACAGTCTAAGGATAGATGAACAAATTTACCATTTGTTTTGATTAATAAATGAAACGATTGTGAATAAAGTTTGTGATGAACATTTTGCAAATGACAAAATATTAAAAAAAAGAAAAGAAAATGCTCTAATTTAAAAGTATAAAAAAACAAAAAAAAAACAGACAACGTCGGCTACCACGTAAACAATTATCGAATGTAAACAAATATCACGTTTCGTTTGAAATAAATCGACGATCGCAAGAATTAGAACATTTCAAATCATAAACGCTGTAAGTATTTAAATATTGAAGTCTGTGCCCGCCTAAACATACGTTTGGAGAGAGAAGTGTGTGTGTGTGGGGGGGGATTACTATTAATACCTTTAAAAGCGAAAGAATCTTTTCACAAGAGGCTTTGTGGATTTTCAATTAAATGAACAGCAATACCCAGACTGAAAAAATTAAGTTTAATATTATTGAGATCAACAACAATAATAATAATAAAAAAAAAAATGAAACTACAGACAAAAGGCTTTAAGATTTCTTACTGAAAAAAAATATCTACTGTTGATAAAGATAGAAAAGTGATTAAAGTTTGTTGTACTAAATAGATTGGAGATGAGAAAATGTTTAAAGAAGATTAAAAAAAAATAAATAAAAACGAGCGAAAAGTGCATGATACAACGAAATAGCAGCGTATATTACACAACTCGTACCTTTGCTTTCATCGTTTAAACGAAATCCTTTGGAACCGTTACAAATGAAAAGACATAAGGTAGGCGGACATTGCGGCAAGCGGACGTTTGTAAAAATGAATGAATTTCATGTCGAAATTGCACATTTTTAACATCTCCAGAGTTTGTAAATTGGTAAAATTATGTTCTTGTCAATAAAAAAAAAATTCATTTTGCTTTAACAGTTAAAATAACTTTCAGCGTTTACGTAAACTAAGCAAGTTATATATATATATATATATATATATATATATATAAATTTCATTTATTTGGATTTCATAACTGGCCAAAAAGGTACAAGGACGGACCTGAACGAGAATCACCCCCACCCCACCTATAAGTTTATTTATTTATTATTATTATTATTTTTTTTTTACTTGCCTCCCCATGAGGGGAGACTTAAACACGATACAAGCTCAGTTTTTTTTTATGTGGGGTAAACAAGCACCCCCGAAAGGGACACTCTGGTTCAAGAACCCCTTTTAGCCGGTATTACTATTCTGCAGTTGGTATTTTTTACGACCTAACCCAGCGTAGTATAAACACCTAACATCCCCATGTTAAGAACGGCTTTCGAAATATACACCCCTAACCTCGAAAACTATACTACAAACTAAAACATACTATAAAAATTAGGTAAATTTATACAAACACCGTGACAGCGAATTAACCCTAACCCTAACGCTGTCACGGTGTTTGTATAATAATACCAAAAATTATAGGGGAAGAGGGTGATTAATTCTCGTTCAGATCCGCCGGTTCAAGATTCAATCTACACAGAATAAACGGACTTAAATTAAAATCTATGTACAGTAATATTGTAATCATTTTTGTTTTCATAAGTAACAATTTACAAAGTGACAGAAATAGTTTTACGCTAAAAATCTACTTTTAACAAATAAAATAAAAAGGGGGAATCAGTCTTAAATACTCGCAGACAAGGTTTTTATGTGGATAAAAGACTCGGAGAAGAAAAACCGACTGGAAAAGCCTTTATTTTTGTTCGTTCTTTCTGAGGTTTGTTTACTTACCGATGTACCACTAGAAATCATTTTTTCCAATTTCTTCCCAATCTTTAATACTTCGTCTTCGCAGCCCATCTTGGTTAGAAATCCAAAAAACGGCGGGTAAAAATAGATTTGAAAATAAATTGGTCGATGGAAAAAAAAGTTGGAAAGGGAATTTACTCAGATTTGTTTGTGGCGAGCGCTTTGCATTATGGGATTTTAAAAATAGTATAATGGCGGGCGAGCCTCACTTTCATTCCGCTTTCTGTTAAGCTTTGGTCGGAGGCTATTTTTACATTAGTTTGGACTTAGTTTTTTTCGTGCATTTGGAATATTTTATTTTTATTTTTATTGAATCACATTTACCATCAAATAAGTATTTACATTTAAAATAATATGTTTTTTGGTTATTTAATTTTTGTAATAATTGTGAAAATTAAATGTTATTAAAAGTTAGGTTGGAGAGTATGTGATAAAATAAGTCATTTTTTTTTCTTATTCTTTTACTTTCATAACTTTGTTTTTGACGTCCTGGAAAAAACTTTCCTAAATGATTAACCTTCTTTCCAGTCGGAAGATGTTTAAACGGAAAAATAAACAATCGCAACAAAACAGCAACAAGGAAAGTGTTGTAAGTTAAAAACTTTGAGAGTTTAAAGTTCTAAAACTCTTATTGTTTTTGTATGTAAAGAAAAAATGAGAACTTCTTTGAAGCATCTATTTATTTTCCTACCAATTAAATATTAATTAAATTGACATTTTATTTCTTCTTTTTATTATTGTTTTCTTTGATACTCAAAATCTTTATCGATACCAGTTAGTTTGTAAATGTCAAAGTTTTAAAATAAAATTAATTCGTTCTCATCTCAAAACAGCTTTTATCCGAAAGAATTTTCTTTAATGAAACCACATTTGTAATTGTTAAAAAAAAAAAATGAAAGCTTTTTATTCTCAAAAAAGGAAAAACAATTGGATTTCTTAATTGTTTGACAATCATAATGAAATCATTAATTCTGAACAAAACCACTTATGCTTTGTTTTGTAGTCTGGTTAGATTTGAAATTCGATTGGATTATTTAAGTGGGCAGCCAAGGAAAAGCGATAACTCACGTTTATAAACTTGTTCGTTTACTAAAACTGGAGTTATCGTTCTTTCTTAGCTAACCTTTTTCGATTTGTTTATAAAGATGGCGACTATATTTTTCGGTCTAATTTTCATTTTTGTGTTTTATGTGTACAGTGAAACTTCCAATAACTTACCGTTTTGTAGGCACGATCAAAACGGAAGGCGGGAGTAAGCATTTTTTGACGGAGTCTCTCTCTCTCTTTAAAAAAGCTACCAAAAATCAAATAATTATTCAATCAATATGAAATTTTCACCGATTATAAAGTGAAAAATAAACTTTATAATGGTGTAGTTTTTTATTTTCATAATCGATATATATATATATATATATATATATATATATATATATATATATATATATATATATATATATATTCTTACAACCCCACCTTCTTTATTTGTGGTTACAAATATGCTTAAAATAATCAACCGAAACTGAACAAAATGTATTGTTGGGAGAGTGAGAATTGTAGATAAAACAAAAAACAACTGCGCACGTATCAGATTTTAAGGTTAAAAATCCGAATTTTAAATGTGTTTTATTTTTCATCTTTTGTGTTTTGAAGTGTGAAATTCGTTGAATATGTTAATAATAATTATTATCTTTCAGATTAGAATTATATATATATATATATATATTTATATATATATATATATATATATATATATATATATATATATATATATATATATATATATTCTTCTTTTTACGAGAAGAGAGCACTACTTTTAAATCTTTGAAAAATAAATTAATAATTTTCTTTTAGTGAGCCCAATATTGCTAATATACCATTAAATAGAAAATGCTTTGAAGAATCGATACCAGAAAAGAAAAAAATCTATAAATAACTTTGCATTTTGCTAAAAATACGATAATTTGTTGCTACGTGATATTGCTTCACGCAAGACCATAACGCCTACGTACAGTTGTTCGTATTTATAAACAATTGTTAACCCCCCCTTTCCCTTTTTGTTGTGACTTATGCTTCACTTAGTTTAAAGTGTGGGGGACTTGCATCTACCATACTCTCTCGTCCAGAAACACTTGGTCCTGATGGCAAGACAGTCAAGAAGACGACCAATCATGATACTAGATGCAGGAGTTGTCTCCAAAGCATACAGACAGCACCTAGCATTCCTAAAATGGCCACCCATCTGGTACTGGCCAGCTTCATTGTTGCTTAACTTCGGGGGTTATGTAGGCAACAAATATATATGTATATATCGCTTATGAAAAAAACTTAAACCCTTTAAAAGTTGATTCTTCACTTAATCGTCAAAACAAATGTTAAAAATACATCGAAATTTATAGGAGTGAATGAATGAACTTACTTCACAAAGGCCACTGTAGTTTCCTCCAAACTATCATTAAATTTTGTTGTTCTTTTTTAAATTCGCCACGTGCAATCTATAGAGTGAGATAAAAGATGGAATTATTTGAAATTCAGGTACTTATGTTATAATATTTTTGCATATTCTTATAGCAATCTAATTTAGACAAAAAAAAAATTAATTGGTGCAAAAATCTTTCAAAAAAATATTCAAATGTGTTATTCATCGAGAAAAAAATGATGGTGAATGGTGTTTGGGGGGGGATAGTAGAAAAAGTTTTATATTATTCTGCTACTTCTGCTTTTCATATGATAAAATTCATGCTTTTATCTTTATGGAAAAAAAAGTTGCTCAAGAATAATGGATTTTAATAGATTTTTTTAATTTGTTTTAAAACAACTTTGTTTTTCTATTTTGGAGCTATGCTTACCGTTTTGGGTAAAAAAAAAACAAAAAAAAACGTCTAGAATCGGTACGATTGGTATCTTTTATTAACTCAACCACAAACCCTAAGTCCGAGTTAACATATTGCCAGTTAGAACTTAACAACTGAATTAGCCTTTTACAGCATGTTACAATGACTCTGCCGTTAAAAATATTGACTAGTGTGCTTGTGCATGTAAACACAATAATGAAATATAGCAGTTAGAGTAAATCTTTGGAAAAATTTAGAAAGCCATTCTTAATATGGGAAGTGGAAGGGCCTTGTCATGGAAGAACTCTCATAAAATAAAAACGTTAAAATGCACAAAGGGCTAACTTGTTATTGAAAAATATTAGCATACATCAAAAATTACGGAAAATGGTCAAGTAAAATTAAAAAATTAAATAAATTTATAAAAACCGTCAATCTTATATAGATTGGAGATTTTATGATTGTCGCCTTTATTTTAAAAGACAAGTTTGATTTATCTCCCTTGAATCATTAAAATGGCGGCTGTTGAAGACTATCAACTAGGTGTGTACCAATTAATTGGCAGGTAATCGGCCACGTTCCCGATTAATCAGCAGTTTTTTGTTTTTTTACAAAGGAGTTACCATTTATGAAGGAACAGAGGCCATTCGAGGATAAGGGTTAATGAATGAGACAAAATTACCTTAGGTCCATCGATGATGGTTAGGATAGAGCACAAACTTCTATTTAGGACCCTGTTTGTTATTTGCCAAAACTGGTTGGAACCAAGTCACTGCTCAGCTACTTTGGACTTGACATTTCTGTACACAATGGCAGCAGCACATTCTGGAGAGAACGGCTGGCTGTTAGGTTTTTACTGGAATTTTTTGGAAGGTTATGAAGCAGTCTACACTCGTGAACAAAAAAAATGGGCCATGATTAAAATTGGAACAAAAAAAATGGGCTATTATTGAAATTGGAAACAAAACAATTTTTAAAATTTTTATCGCTTGTTTGCTAATAATTAGCTGTTATTTAGTATTTTTCAGATTATTATTATTAAAGATGAGTCCAAGAGAAGTAAGACGACATCTTGACGAAAAAATTAAAAACCGAATTGCAGGATTACGACAGGCAAATTTGACTTACAAGCAGATTTTCGACATTTTGAAAGAAGAAAAGGTGGCAACATCTCTTTCAGCTGTGAAGAGAATTGGGCAAAGGTTCGAAATTGAAGGCACAGTGAGCAGGAAAGTTGGTTCTGGTCGCCACAGAGCATCCACAATGAAGGACAATCACAGGCTTAAAATTTTGAAGGATCGCAAAAAAACTTAACTTATGTTGACCATAGCAAACAATTCGAAATAGCAAAAGGAAATTCTCTTTCTAGAGTGACAATATCCAGAAGGATGAAGGAAATGGGATTTTCATCAAAAAGATGTGCAAAAAAACCTTTGTTAACTAAGAAGAACATCAGCGACAGAAAGACATTTGCATCATGTTATGGTACGAAAGATGCAGATTGGTTTAGAAATGTTTTCTGGTCGGACGAATCAAGATTTTGCCTTGCCAGTGATGCCCCTGAACGTTGCATCCGAAGATCCGGAGAAAGATTTTCACCGAATTGCATGAAAACCACAGTAAAACATGGAAACGGAGGAATAATGGTATGGGGGACCTTTTCTGCTGCAGGAGTTGGGGAAATTATCAGATGTGATGCGTCAATTAATGCCAAAGAATACATTCAAATATTAGAAAGAGGTCTATTACCAAGCATCCAGAAGTTAGAAATGAACAATGACATTATTTTTCAACATGATAATGCCCCTGCACACACAGCAAAAGTCACAAAGAAGTGGCTTACTGATAATTCAATTGATGTGATATTTTGGCCTGGCCAAAGCCCAGATTTAAACCCAATGGAAAATATTTGGGCTATAATATCTCGTGCATTAGTTAGAAAAACTTTTTCCAACAAAGAAAAATTATGGGAAGCAGTACAAAGAGAATGGAATAACATCTCCTCTTCACAGTGCTCCAAGTTGGTTGAGAGCATGATAAAAAGAATTGATCTTTTAAAAAGATCTAAGGGCAATTTTATTCCATACTAAGTTTTTATTAAAGTAAATATCTTGCTCTTTATATTTTTTACTCATTTTCGTTTATTATTTAATTGCATTTTGTGTAATGCAGCTTTTTGTGCAATAAATTGTAAATTTCTTTCCTGGCCCATTTTTTTTGTTCACGAGTGTATACCTACAATTAATCATTCTATCAGGTCTGATACTACAGAGGACACATTCTTTTTAAACATGGAATGCAGAGGTAGATCTGATATAAATGTACGAAAGCTATCCTAGTCAGCCAGAGTATTGTTATACTGTACACTGGAGAGGTATGTCAGAGGACTTATTACATTTTTTTTATCTTAATTGAGACAATCGAATGGTCGGAAGATCCCAGTGGAGACAGAAAGAAGAATGAACATAGCTCAGGGCATATTGTGAGAAAAAGGTCTAGGAGACTTGCATCAATGTCAAGTACACAGGCGGGTTTGTGAACAATCTGAATTGGGTCATAACCAATGGACAAATCATGACAGAACCTCCCCCCATCATCTGTCTGAGTGGGCTAACCATTCCACATTGTGAACATTGAAATCTCCACAGACGTGAATGTTAGCTGAAGGATGAACAGACAGGATGTCGTCAATTTTCTCGGATATACTTTTAAAGATAGTAACTCTGTTGTTATGGGGGCGATAGAGGGCAAATATAAATGCAAATGCAACCTGGAAGCACATATAAGGCAATGGAAAGTTATCTTTAATGTAGCCACATATTCCATACCTACGGCGATCTTGGAGATAAGATTTGGATGTTAAATTAGAATATTCTTTAATTACGAACACATCTACAGAAATAATCGGTCCAATGCCAGTTCACTTAGGAAGAATAGGTCTGGTTTTGTCTCCTGTAATCGGATTTCAGCCTCTGGAACGTTGGAATGTAGACCTCTGATGTTGGAGAAGCAGACATGGTAGTGGGGGGGGGTCTACATTTCCAGTTGGAGTTCTTAGTTCAATCTTGATATTCTTTCTGTAGACTTTTCATGATGGACTCTTTCCTATTAAATTTAAATCATTTCATCAATGCTAAGTGACTCATCAGATAGCTTTGACACATTAACACAGTAACTGCAAATTTAACTTGACATTTGGTAAGTGTTTAGCTGTTATTATGGCTTTTTGCCTTTTTTGCTTTATTAAATGAAAATACAAAGTACAATTTCCAATTCTTAAATTAATGTAATTAAACAATTAGATAAAAAATAAAAATAAATTACAAAGTACAAATTCCAATTTTTACGTGAACTGAAGTTCTGCTTCCACTGGAGCATGTTGTCGTTGTTACTTTTGCGCTGCACCTGCTGCTGTTGTATTCTACTTCAATTCTTGCTGCCTGTCTCCTCTGCTCTCAAAGTCTTATGAGTATTTAAAGTTGAATACTCTTAAGAAACAACAGAGTTTCTCCATTTTCAGGACATAGATTTATATACATTAGCACCTCTACTAAAGAGTCTTTCACTCTCCATAGATGAAGGTGGTGCACTTAAATATTTTGAAACCAGTTTACTTAGCAGTCTCCTGTGTCTTTTCCCAACAACTAAAATGGATCAGCATCTCTCTGCGAGTAGTGGTAAAGCTACATAATGATCAAGTTCTTTTTTGCACTTAAGAATAAGGGATTTACTCTTTTTAAGTTTCAGATTTAACTTGTACCTGCTCTAAGTTTGGATTTGTTACCGTAGGTTTATTTGATACTAATTCAGGCTTGAAAGAGATAATTTTATTTTCAATTTGATCTTCTTGACTCTCAACAAAGCTTGAAAAAGTGTATCTTGATTCTGCTTCATTTTCATCAGTAGAAAGTAGATGTTGAATCCAATTCTTAAGACTGTTTTCCATGTCATTTTTATTTTATTTAAATTTGAATCTTGGATCTAGGAAAGTGGGAAAGTAGTCACATATTATTATCATATTTCCAGCAGAAACTGGTTGTCATAATAGTTAATGGTTGTTATCAATATTTAATTATTTTTTATGCATTTAAATTATGTCTGATATCTAATTAGTAATTTCTCTCAATAAAATATGCATTATCTGAATCAGAAAAACAAGCATACTAGATAACAAACAACACCTACAAAGACTTAGTAATATATATATCTCCACTCTTATATAAAAGTCACTTTGTGTGTGTGTGTGAGTTTCTTCCTCATAGGCTCCGAAACAGCTGAACCTATCTTTTGCAAATTTCACTCAAAGTTAATTGATATGTCTGACAGGGTTCTTAGATATGTTTTGTACAGAAATTCATCCAATAAGTATCGAAAATAAAAAAAATCCGATCTTAAAAAATAGTCTTTCTCTCTTATAGATAAAAAAAGAAGAATTTTTATAGGGGGAATATTTTATGTTACATCAGTTAAGGGAGATAATAAAATCTTAGCAAATCATTTTTTGTTAAAAAAAAAAAAACACAGATTTATTATAATCTGGAAATATAGCTCAGTGGTAGAAAATTCAACTATAGATCGAATGATTCCATGTTCAAGCCCAGGTGTTGTACCTCACCATTTTATTTTAATTTTTTTCTTATTAATGAGTTCAATTTAAAATAAAAGAAGAGGTACCATTTAAAATCATTGCAAATCATTTATTCGTTTGCATATTTTAGAACTAAACATTAATCAGAAATGACTTTTCCAGGGCATTCATCGTCAAACCCAAATATCAGCTGACATGATATTGTAAATAAACACAGACGGAATTTGATGAATGACATTATCATTATTATAATTTTTTTTGCAAATTAGTCCACCGGGCAAATTATACCTCATAATATATAGTCTCTACTCTTATATAAAAGTCACTTTCTTTGTGTGTGTGTGTGTGTGTGTGTGTGTGAGAGTTCTTTTCCCATAGGTTCCAAAAGAGCTGTTGATGGTGACTGTCATTATCAGGCACTGAGATTAGAAACTGCTGCTGTTATTACTATTGGCACTCACTTGTCATAATTCTTGCTAAATGGCAATGTTGAAGCAAATACCCAAAGTTGTCTTGGGTAGAAAAAAACTTATCCCTTTTATGCAGCTTGCCAGTTTCTGCTAATACTGATGCCTCAATGACACTTAATTGGTCAGAAAATGATTTATAAAGAGACAAAGTTATGTCTATATCTGCCACATGCACCAAAGCTGACATCAGATCAGCACCCAGTTTTATTAGGAGTGTCATCCACAAATGGGACATGAAATCTGTTCTATCCAATTTTGTTTGCTTGAGAGTGAATTTTAAAAAATATATTTTTTTGTTTCAATAATCTGTGATTTCAATCTATTTTTATTTATTGCTATTGTATAATTTAAACTTTAAATACAAGCCAACACTAATAAATTCTTAACAATTTGGGGATTTATTATTTATAACTTCTAAAGTAAATATCTGGCCCTTTTATTCTTTTCAGGTTTCAGTTACCGATACTGAAAATATCTCAATACCAAAAGATACAAAAGATTCTGTGGAAAAAATTCTTCACCAAAGAGTTTATTTCAATGTTTCTTTTTTGGGAGTTGTCCAAGAAATGAACATGGGAGGAGATTCTAAGAAACGGGATGCTGAGGCTCAGTTAATTGATCACCTGGAAGAGGCACAGGTAAGAATAATAATTACGTACATTTTTACAATTTTTTAAAATGTTTGTAAAACATGTGTATGACTATGAAATGTTTTTAACATGCATATATCACCATATGTATGAAGATAAAGTGTTTTTAACACATATATATAACAATCAACTGTTTTAAATGCATATGTGTGACCATAAAGTATTTTTAGCACATATGTGTGACCATAATGTGTTTTTAACACTACATGTGACCATAAAGTGTTTTTAACACTACATGTGACAATAAAGTGTTTTTAACACATATGTGCGACCATAAAGTGTTTTTAACACTACATGTGACCATAAAGTGTTTTTAACACAAATGTGTGACCATAAAGTGTTTTTAACACAAATGTGTGACCATAAAGTGTTTTTAACACTAATTGTGACCATAAAATGTTTTTAAAACTACATGTGACCATAATGTGTTTTTAACATATATGTGTGACCATAAAGTTTTTTTAACATAAATGTGTGACCATAAAGTGTTTTTAACACATATGTATGACCATAAAGTGTTTTTAACACATATGTATGACCATAAAGTATTTTTAACACTACATGTGACCATAAAGTGCTTTTAATACATATGTGTGACCATAAAGTGCTTTTAATACATATGTGTGACCATAAAGTGCTTTTAATACATATGTGTGACCATAAAGTGCTTTTAACACATATGTATGACCATAAAGTGCTTTTAACACATATGTGTGACCATAAAGTGTTTTTAACACTACATGTGTGACCATAAAGTGTTTTTAACACTACATGTGACCATAAAGTGTTTTTAACACATATGTGTGACCATAAAGTGTTTTTAACACATATGTGTGACCATAAAGTGTTTTTAACACTACATGTGACCATAAAGTGTTTTTAACACTACATGTGTGACCATAAAGTGTTTTTAACACAAATGTGTGACCATAAAGTGTTTTTAACACAAATGTGTGACCATAAAGTGTTTTAACACTACATGTGACCAGAAAATGTTTTTAACACTACATGTGACCAGAAAATGTTTTTAACACTACATGTGACCATAATGTGTTTTTAACATATATGTGTGACCATAAAGTTTTTTTAACATAAATGTGTGACCATAAAGTGTTTTTAATATATATGTATGACCATAAAGTGTTTTTAACACATATGTATGACCATAAAGTGTTTTTAACACATATGTATGACCATAAAGTGTTTTTAACACTACATGTGACCATAAAGTGCTTTTAATACATATGTGTGACCATAAAGTGTTTTTAACACATATGTATGACCATAAAGTGTTTTTAACACATATGTGTGCCCATAAAGTGTTTTTAACACATATGTGTGACCATAAAGTGTTTTTAACACATATGTATGACCATAAAGTGTTTTTAACACATATGTATGACCATAAAGTGTTTTTAACACTACATGTGACCATAAAGTGCTTTTAATACATATGTGTGACCATAAAGTGCTTTTAACACATATGTGTGACCATAAAGTTTTTTTAACACATATGTGTGACCATAAAATGTTTCTAACACATGTATTAGCATAAAGTGTTTCTAACTATGCATAACCATGAATTTATTATATCTTTTATTTATTTTTATTATTGCATTTTCACGCCAAACAAGGCACAGTACCACTTTGATGTAGAGGCCTACTATCTGGGACATAAATTGCAGGGATACTATGTACGGAGTTGATCATCAAGGGAAGAAACTATTAGAGTAGGAGCCTTTCTGGCATCTGAGAATCTCTTCTGTGTAGTGGTGGGATTTTGTTGTTTGTCGGGTGTATTTGCATCAAGGAGGGGTACATGGGCTTATAGTTCATCGGAGCATCTTGAATGTCTTCAAGCCCAACAGAAATAAATTCCTGATAAACTGCCCCCTTAAGTAAGACACTTTATCCATTACTAACAATTACCGCGATATTATCCCATTGATTACTGTATACGCAATAACCCTTATCCCCGAGTGGCTTCCGGGCCCTGATGAGTTGTGACTACCATGTAAAAAAAAAAATCCACCATTCAAATACTTGTAAAACACGCAGAGGGATGCAACATTTCATCTATGACCATAAAGTATTTTTAACATATATGTATGGCCATGAAGTATTTTTAGCACATATGTATGACCATAAAGTGTTTTAACACATATGTATGGTCATAAAGTATTTTTAACACATATGTATGACCATAAAGTGTTTTAAACAAGTGTATGATTATAAAGTGTTTTTAACACATATGTATGGCTATGAAGTGTTTTTAACAAATATGTATGACCATAAAGTATTTTTAACACATATGTATGACCATGAAGTGTTTTTAACACATATGTATGACCATAAAGTGTTTTTAACACTACATGTGACCATAAAGTGTTTTTAACACTACATGTGACCATAAAGTGCTTTTAACACATATGTGTGACCATAAAGTGCTTTTAACACTACATGTGACCATAAAGTGTTTTTAACACTACATGTGACCATAAAGTGTTTTTAACACATATGTATGGCCATAAATTATTTTTAACACATATGTATTACCATAAAGTATTTTTAACACATATGTATTGCTATGAAGTTTTTTAACACATATGTATGGTCATAAAGTGTTTTTAACACATATGTATGACCATAAAAAGTTTTTAACAAGTGTATGATTATAAAGTGTTTTAACACATATGTATGGCCATGAAGTGTTTTAACACATATGTATGACCATGAAGTGTTTTTAACACATATGTATGACCATGAAGTGTTTTTAACACATATGTATGAACATGAAGTGTTTTTAACACATATGTATGACCATGAAGTGTTTTTAACACATATGTATGAACATGAAGTATTTTTAACACATATGTATGAACATGAAGTGTTTTTAACATGTATGTATGATCATTAAGAGCATGAAGTTGTAAGGCTCAAATTTGTAGAGACTTCAGTTACTTTCTGGTCTACTCTGACCAAAACTAGTAGTACCTGACCGAGTTTCATTTTATGAGTTTGTACTTTTGCATAATTTGAGCAAGACATAACTAACTGACCGCTTGGCTTTGCGTGGAACATGATGTCAACTGTTGGCTTTCGCTGATTATCAAAGTATAACAATGCTACTCAAGGAAAATATTGAAAAGAAAACATTTAAATATAATAAAGTCACAAAAAAATATAATGAAAATAAAAAAGAAATAACGATCTACCGTAAGAATGTCTGTTTTATTCTTGTATTCTTTATTCTCATAACATTTTTTTTAAGTGAAAAAAATAAACAAGTTATATTTTTTTTTGTCTATTTTTATTTTTTTTGTCAAACAATATTGAACACTTAGAAAACCATTTTATTGTCATATTTTTGTCATTTTATTTTACAAAGATTTTAAAAAGAAGCCCTTTTTGTAATGTGTTTTGTAGGCATTATTTATTTTGCATTTTTTTTCTTTTTGTTGTAACTAATATAAAGTAAACTTTTTTTTTTTCTTTTCATGAACGATTTTTTTTTCATATTAGTTGAGGCTAGGGAATCAATTTTTTTAAATTAAATTAAGACAGCCGGGATATTCCCCTAGGATTAGGTAGACTTTTCTACAGTCTTATCAGATGATGTTAAAGTGAGGTGAGAAGAGACAGCGGATGTGGAAGAAACTTCAGTATCCCAACCAAGTAGCTTTCCGATGTATGGTTTTAGATGAAGACAAAAAGATCATTACCAAATCTGTGTCTCCACATAAACTTGAAGAGATAACTGTCAGGAAGCTCCCGACTGTCCCTGTTGATTTTTTTTTTTTCCAATATTTTCCACAAAAATCGTCTGCTTTTTTGCCATGCATTGATCGGTGTCTTATGTCAGATTGCAGTCAAACCCGAGCGCATGATGTCCTGTTCTGAGCAAAGCCGAGTGGACAGTTACTTACATTTGGTTCAAATTCTGCAGAAGTACCTATGAGTTTAATAGAATTTGACCAAACACATCATCAAACTGTCTTGGATACTCTTGAGCAAGGTCTTCATCCATCACCTATCCTATCACTCTAAAATTCACTTGTCGTAGTCCTTTTTACTTTTTTTTTCTCTGCCTACTCTATTTTCTAAACATATCAACTATGTCAGCTTTCTCTACCAACCTACCATCCTCCTGAGAATAACACAAAACTACATCCCGTGGTAAAGCCTTAATTTGACAATTTTAAAGAATGTGAGTTATCTCTAAGTTGCAGATTACTCTGACTTGACCAAAGATAGCCTGATCCCCACCATCCGCCAAGTATTCACAAAGCTCTCACTGGGGCTTGTAGAAAAGGCATACTCACAGTTCTGGACCCATATTGAGGCGGTGATTGAGGCTGAAGGTGGTTTTATTGAATAGCTGTCAGCTCTACTACATAATCAACTTTCCTGAATTGATTTTTTCAATAAAAGTTTTAAAATATAGCTGTAGTGTTGTTTTCTTTAAAGCGACATTTTTATCGTTCCACCCTGTAAAAATAATTTTATAAAGTCAATTGTAGGTTTTCTGCAGTGCAATGTAGACTACAATGTATTGTAAACTATTTCACTGTGGGGAGGCATCTGAAGCTTCCTCTCGGTGCACTGTGATGGATCCCCAACAAGAGCAGGTTATCAATTGATTTGATTAAAAAATGGGCAATTTCACTGATTTTGATGACAATAAAAGTATTTGAAGTGTGGAACATTGGTTGATCCTCATTAAAATCCGGGCAATGTCAAGTCACCCTGACATCAATTGATTTTTGATTATTTCTATTTTTATTGTACTTATTTCTCGATCAAGAGAAATTATTTTGACAACATTAGTTTTTGCAGAGAAGTGTTGCTTTCTTTCCACGTACAGTGCCTGGTATTCTCAAATGATCACCCATATGGTACTTACCATGCTCAACATCACTTAACTTGATCTAACAAGAGCCAGTGTGTCAACATCATTATGTTGTATATCTAACACATTTTGCTAACCCGACTGTAGACATAAAATGTTTGTTATTTCTCAGTAATAAATTCACTAATTATATTTGTTTTGTGTGTTAATCTTTCTTTCATACATTAATCTAATGAACTAATGAGATGTATTTTATTTGTCTACTATATATATATATATATATATATATATATATATATATATATATATATATAAAAAGCAAATATCACAAAATAGAATTTGTATTCATGTTTTCTTCTTCTATACAAAGTCAATTTGCATAAACTTACATTCATTAAATTGTGAGATTTTTTCCATGAATAAATAAATAATTATAACTGTCTTGTTGTATTAGTAACCAGCAGCCAACAGAAACAGCTGGACATTATGCGTGTGTGTATGTTTTTTTTATTGAAGTAACAAAGATGACTAGGATTTAATATATAATAGGCACTAAAAAACAGGTAACTTTTTTCTTTTAAACATTTTATTTTTGTAATTTCTCGTCCATTTGCATGCTATCTCAATAGTAGGGCTTATGGTATATAACAGCTGTGTTAGCTGCATAGTGCTATATGTTGGTGAATGTTAGGCCTCTATTCAATCTTCACGTGACCAACATCAGCATAATGACAAAGCAATGATCATATGGATATGTAATGCCAGGTCAGATTAGACCCAGCACATCAGCTCTTATGCTCTATTGGTGAAGCTGAATATACTAAAGTTTGATAAACTCCTATGTTGTCTTGACCATATTCATGTTATGAGGAGTGACTCTTGATGTTGGAAAGTGCAAAGAACTTGAGATTGAAGATCAGGGGAAAGTTGGATGACTTGAGAAAATGTGGATGGAAACAAGGATCGTGTTGTTGTTGTTGTTGTTTCATCTGATGCGAGTAGGTGCAGGTGAAATATAAACAAATTCCGATTGCCAGAGTTCTCGATCGGCCATTGCAGCAACCAGGTCAGTTCCTGCCAGATCAGTTTCCTCTTCAATAATGGATTTCAGGGTTACACATGTTTTTGCGTCTGGAGTCCAAAGTAGGAGCTTTCCTGCTGGTTCATCGTGGTGACTAATATGAGCAATAATTGCTAGACAGCTCTGTCCCACAATATTGGAAACACAAGCTAGGGAAACTTGTTTGTTTGGTGACTTTTCCAGGATATGTTGTTGACTAGCATTCTTGTATATTTACTATCGAGATGTTTTTAGCGTGATATGCTCAGTGTCCATGATTCTGAGCCCTACAGAACGACTGACTCTATGCAGACTTTGAAGACCTTGGTCTTGATTTTTTTCTTAATTAAAACTTTCCTTACTTTCTCTAAAGAATGAAGTGCACTACATGCTAGCGCAGTCCTAACATTCATATCATGTTCGCTTTCGAAATAACCTCCCAGGTATTTGAAGCCACCAACACAGTCAATTTCTGTCAGTCAATGGATCAGAAATTGACTTTTTTGAAGGATCTTAGGCAGTGAAATTTTAATGGAATCGATATTTCCAAGTTTGTAATCAGAAAACATGGTGATGGATTATTATTTTTATTATTCGTATATAAAGAAACACATGTATTTTGAAGGGATATTTTGTGCTTACATTATTTATTTGAATAGAATTTATTTTAATTTAAAAAAAAAGATATAGTTTTTCATATTTATTAATTTTTACTTTTATCTGCACAGTGGTATCCACTCTAGATTTCTTTCCATTATACACTCTCAGAATGAAATGTCATAGTTAAGACTAATCACATATAGTTTTTAATTTTATCTAATGGGAAATTATGAAGGTTTGCAAAAAAATATTTTTAAACAATTTTAAGTTTTGATTTCATCATATAGTATCAAATTAAAAATGAAATTGTTTTAATTTTTTTGAGAAAGTTTGTTAGGTAAAGAGAAGGTTTATCCACAGGAGAAAAGTATGGAGGTTGAGTGAACATGTGGAAGGTGAGTTGAAACTCATCTTCAAGTGATTGAGCATTTAGTTACCAAATCCACTCCAGAAAGTGTAAAAGAATAATTGAAAATGTTGAAGGATACATTGTTGGAGGTAATAGTCCAGATTTGTGGGTGGAGGAAAGGGCTTTCAAGACAATCTCAAAAAGACATGTGTGGAAACTGAGTCATTCCAATCAAATTCAGCCATGGTTTCTTCTGAAGGATCTCTGTTTATTTTCAAATTTTCACTACTTCTTTGAAGAAACACATAGGAATCACCAGTTTATTCCAACCGGAGCTAACATTTCCAAGAGTTTAATTTTTATGAATTATTCTGTCAGCAAATTTTTAGCATAGAGTAAGACAAGCGCTCTATCAGTTCATTAGACTTTTAAATATGATGATTTGTGTGTTACAAGCGACCAGCACATCAATTTTTCTGACTTATTACAGATATTATCTGTTGGATTTTTATAGAGGTTATCATCAAAAGAGTTGACTCTCTCACCTCAAGAAACATTCAGTATTTTTATCATTTATTTTATTTTCAAATCATATAAAAGATATATATATAAAAATGTAGAGTTTATCATAATTTAAACAGTATAAATAGTTTCTGTATTCTGTTGTTGTTGTTTTTTGTTTTTTTTTCTTTTTTTTTTTTAGGTATTATTCCACAAATCTAATTTATTTCATGTTTTTTTTTAATATTTAAAGTAGAAACATATTAATTTCAGAACATTATGATTCACTTAACATTCAGTAGTAAAATTTTTTTAACAATTTTTCAACCCATAAAGGTTCTGGCTCAATAAAAAAGTTATAAACTTAGTGTGCAAATCACACTGATTTTTTTTCGATGATTAAGATCATTCTTAAGACTAAAAATATTTTCGAATTGATTTGTCAAATAATTTTGGAGTTTCAGCCATTTTTAGATCACATGAATATACTTCTATGCAGATTTTGATCCCTTTATTTTTGCCTTGTAAAAACCACTCTTGTGTACTTTCATACTTACAGTTTTATAGGATGCTAAGTAACAAGCATTTATGGATGTTCCAAAATTGAAGAAAGAAAAATCTGAATTTTATTCAATTTTTTCACTTCTTTTAATGATCCAAAAATATTGAAATTGTTAATTCGAATAGCTAAATTATCTTGACTGGATTATAGAAATATACAGACAATACTATTAAATAACAGATATGTAAAATTTTACGATTTTATTTAATTGTGCTTCAAAAACTTGGATTTTTTCATTTTTTTTTCAAGTATTTGGTTGAATATGTTTTGAGCTTTAGTAAATTAAAAAAATAAAATAATTTTAAGGTTTCAGAAAATTCATATTATGAACTCTAAGAAATTAAAAAAAAAAACAAAGATAAAAGCTACTTTGAACTATAGATGCCAAAAAATCAAGAAAGAAGTGTGCGTTCTATACCAACCATTATCAATGGGCCAGAGGTCATCTCGTCAGCGTCAGACAAGGCCAAACTATTTGCAAAGAACTTTGCAGCTAATTCTACCCTATGCGACAAAGGCCATCAACTCCCCATATTTCCTCCTATAACACAGAACATACTAGGTAACATACAAATATCCGTGCATGAGGTCGGCAAGCTAATCAAGAACCTAGATTCCAGTAAAGCAACTGGCCCTGATGGCATCCCAATTATAGTGTTAAAAAAGCTTCAACCAGAACTTGCTCCCATACTTATGAAACTATTTAAGCGCTGCCTTAAGGAGAAGTGCTTTCCGACTCCCTGGAAGACCTCCTCAGTTTGCCCTATATTTAAGAATTCAGCTGATAAGTCATCTCCCTCTCAATACAGACCTATAAGTCTCCTGTGTGTTATGAGTAAGTTGCTGGAATCCATATTAAATAGAGAAATAGTCAACCACCTCAGCAGGAATAACCTTCTTAGTGACACACAATATGGTTTCCGCACTGCAAGATCTACCGCAGATGTGCTGATGGTTATATCTCACAGGATTAGTGAATCTCTTGACAAAGGCTTCCTTTCTAGGGCAATTGCTCTTGACATATCAAAGACCTTTGACAAGGTATGGCATAAGGGTCTACTTCACAAGATTTCCAGCTATGGTATAACGGGAAATGTTTTCTCAATCATTAAATCATTTCTCTCCGATAGGCTCATAAGAGTAGTAGTCGATGGACAAAAATCGGAGGCCTGCAATATAAATGCTGGAGTCCCCCAGGGGTCAATCCTGGGCCCAACTCTCTTCCTGATCTACATCAATGACCTCCCTAAACACATACTTAAATCATTCGTTGACATCTATGCTGATGACACAACCATCTATGGCAACACATCAAAGGCTGTAAATGACAAAGTTCTCTTTGATTCTCTCTCCTCTGATCTCGAGCGCGTGGTTCAGTGGGGGAAGATATGGCTGGTTACCTTTAATGCATCCAAAATCAAACTCCTATCCTTACATCATCAACGCTCTGATCCCTATCTGGCATCAATTGTGATGGATGGCTCTCGTCTGGGTGAGGCTCCGTGTTTTGACAAGCTTCTGGGTTTGACCTTTACTCCTGATCTGAAATGGAACACATACATCAAGTCTGTTGCCAAGTCGCTGGAAAGATGGTGGGATCCTTCTACCGCTCCAGAAGATATCTCACTACTGATGCAATTCTCTATCTATATAAAAGCCAAGTACGTCCAAAGATGGAATACTGTTGCCATATCTGGGTAGGAGCTGCTAAAAACAGCCTATCCTGCCTTGACAGAGTACAAAATAGACTTTGTGGGGGATGCCCTTTTCTCTACCCTGCAACCTCTCTCCCACAGAAGAGACGTTGCGAGCCTATCCTTGTTTTATCGTTATTTCCATGGCAGATGCTCGTCTGAACTCCAATCTCTGGTCCCCCTCGCCAATCTTTCACGAAAAACACCCGTCTAGCTGAATCCACTGTGAAAAATTTCCCCCACTCTATATCTGTGCCTAAATCAAAACGCGGATTCCATGAACAAAGCTTCTTTCTTAGAACTGCACGCCTGTGGAACTCTGTTCCGTCTGCCTGCTTCCCTCCAGACTACAACTTGGATGTCTTCAAGTCCAATGTTAACAAATTCCTAATGAACCGCCCCCTTAAGTAAACACTTCAGCAAATCTTCTCACTAACTTAATTTACTTGCAATAACCCTTATCCCTGAGTTGCTTCCGGGCCTTGATAAGTGGTGATCACTGTGTAAAAAAAAAACAAAAAAAAACTGAAACGTTCCAAAATTGTCAATTTGCCTTCAAATGCCTATAGAATTGTTTGAAATGGATTAAGTTGAAATTTTCAAGAATAGTCTAACTCATCGATCTAAACAGGTGAAAATCTAAAAACAAATAGAGAACCATTGTTGAATTTGTCTGGAATTACCCATCGAATAAACAACTTGTCTGGAATTACCCATCGAATAAACAACTTGTCTGGAATTACCCATCGAATAAACAACTTGTCTGGAATTACCCATCGAATAAACAACTTGTCTGGAATTACCCATCGAATAAACAACTTGTCTGGAATTACCCATCGAATAAACAACTTGTCTGGAATTACCCATCGAATAAACAACTTGTCTGGAATTACCCATCGAATAAACAACTTGTCTGGAATTACCCATCGAATAAACAACTTGTCTGGAATTACCCATCGAATAAACAACTTGTCTGGAATTACCCATCGAATAAACAACTTGTCTGGAATTACCCATCAAATAAACAACTTGTCTGGAATTACCCATCAAATAAACAACTCTACTGGATTTACCTATCGAATAAACAATTCACTTTCACAGTTTGTGCCGGTAATATGGCACCACACCATTTCCAACATATATTCAGCAATTGTTAAAATAATGTCCGAAATTAATAAAAAAGCAATAAAGGTAACTGTAAAATTTCAATTTTTTTTTATTGTGATTTGTTATGGATGATTCAACAATTGCATTTTTCAATGGACATTATCTTTGACTGAGATTATAGATGGACTCCATATATACAGTGAAATTTACCAAAACTACAATATTGCTTTTGCTGAGGCTGACTTTGTAAATCCTAATGTTACGAGCATGTGTTTACAGACTGTGAAAGGTTTGTGGAGTGATGTCAAATGAAAAGCAAATGAGAAACATTGTATTCAATAACACCATTTTGAAAACCATTTGATTTAGATTTTGTAGAGAAAGAATCTCTTTGCAACAATGCTTGTATGTATTTGGGAACAATTTTACAGTTATCTCCTTTTTTGTTGGTTTTTTTTTGGGGGGGGGATTTTCATTAAAATAATTTAGGACCTTATTCTCAACACTTGTTAAATGTTTTTATCACAAATGCCATTTATTGTGTTTACCTTTTACACACATTTCATGCATCAAGCAATCTCTTTTGATGGGAATAAATGATTATATGACGGCATTTATAATTCAAATCTTTTCCACTCATGTTTGATCAATGATTGTCATAAATGTTAATATGAATTCATTTGCATGTTGACATTTTCATATGAATTCATCTCTTGTTCAATGATTTTTCTCTTTCTTCATATTTCTCCATTTGGGAGTCATTTTTTATTTATTCAATTCTGTTGTGCTGGGGGCCGCCACCTGTGAAATCAGCTAGACAAAGTTCTTATTCTACAATCATTTACACTCTAATGCTGTTGGAAAAGATCTTGATCTACAATCCCTCTATTTCCATGCTAAGAGTAAATCCTTGGAATTTTGGCTAGAATTATTTTTATGTAATGAACAACTCAATTCTTAGCCACAAAAAATGTGTTTTTATCTTATTTGACATATTAACCTCAGTGCCCGGCATTGCCCGAGTGTTTGGAGGTGTGTGTTGAGCAAAAAAAAAAACGTGGTAGTAGGCAGACAGGCTCGAACCCATACTGCAAAGGAGGAAAAGAGCGTGAAAAAAAAAAATTGTGACGTCTTTGCCGTTGTGTCAATCGCCAAACCGAAAGTGGCAAAGGTTTGAATTAAGGCTAGTCAATTGAAAAGAGAGGATGACTTTCAGAAATTATCAGTAAAAAAAACGACCCCTCCTTGTAGAAAAGTGCCCAGTTGAGGGTGAAGGAATTAATGTTTTTGGCCCATTTTTTAATATTTGCTGTCCGAAGGGTCAAGCTTCAAAATGATATCGATTTTGTGAAAATACGTTGCTTCTGTCGAAAGTTTTAAGCAGACATGCATACATACCTACATACATTTAAACACACAAGTGAGATTTATATTATACATAATGAATGGCTTCTGTGTTAGCCTACGACAATACAATTTCAACATAAACATGATGTAAAAAGAAAGCATTGCTGTAATACAATTTGCATCAATGGAATGCTGTAAATATACAATGAAGCTTTAACATAACTTTCTTTACTATTTATCATCTTTATACATATTCTATGCATAAAACATGTGCATATAATATATACAAATGTACCTAAACAAACTGTACTTACCCGGCATTATTCAGGAGTCTTTACTTTAATTTTTCTTTTTTTTGTTTTTTCTTTACAAATCTTAATTTAAAAATTTTTGTTTTTACTCATTAAACCAGACATGTCAAATCAGTAAGATGGCTGATAGGGAAAGAGTGTAGACTAATTAAGTGGTGAATGCAAGGAGGAGAAAACTGGCTAGCTCTTATCAGCCTTGTGTGTGATCAAAAAGAAGAGTGAATATTAATGAAATTCAAAAAAGGACATTTTATTTTAGTCTATGCTATAGTATGATTTATTTTAATAAATATTTGATAAATAATAAATTTAAAAAATAATTTAGTGTGTTAAAGACAAAAAACAGGAACAGACATATGTAGTTAGTTAATAAGTTTAATGTTAAACTAAATAAATAATTAGCATTCTTTACTGTTTAGATATGTTACCACATGTGTAAGTGTTATGAATAATAATACTTTATTATCTTAATTGATAGCCTTTGTTTATGCATAGGCTATGCAGAGATCCTTTGGACTTTTGAACAAAGTATCATATCTATTCTGGTACAATACTTAATCTTTCCTTTCTTTGGTGAATGAAGGAGAAATCCTTTTAGGCTGAGGTGATTTTAATTTTTGCCTCAATCCAGAGTGCCCTTTTTGGAGAGCTGGACTTTCTCCACATTAAAAATTAACCTTGTGTCTAACTCTGTCCTTGTTGGAAGGCAAGTAAATAAGGCATTTTGCAGGAACACTGTGCATCAAAGTTATAGAAAAGTATGCTTCAATATTTTTCTCATATAATTAATGACTCCATGTTTTCTTAGATGAAAAATGGTTTTAAAAAGTAGTTTAGTTCAATTTTCAAACGTAGGATATTTTCACCTGGACAAAGTCATTCATTACATGAGAGAAATGTCTATTTACTTTCCTCTCTATGAATACAAGTAGACATAAGATTGGTTTTTAATGTGAAGAAAATCCAACTTCCCAAAAAAGCATTCTGGATTGAGGTAAAAATTAAAATTACCTTAGTTTAACAAGATTTCTCTTTCACTGGCCAAGGAACAGAAAGATTAAGTATAGTACCAAAACAGATACTACACTTTGCTCCTAGTTAAGAGGATCTCTGCATAGCCTATACATAAACAAAGGCTATCAATTAAGACAATAATATGTTTAACATTATGTACTGTTCATAACATTTATGCATATAACAATGTACAAATATAAACAGTAAAGAATATTAACTAAAACTTTCATTTTTACTAAAAGCTTTTATTTGTCTATTTATTCAAATGCTGATTGCTAAAATGTCAGCTTGGCAAATCTGGCTAAAGATAAAAATGTTAAAAGTATGTTGAAATATTAGTTTCCTCTGCTTGTATGTTGTTTTCTTTTCTGTCTATTTCTGTCTCTAGAGCACATAGGATATCAAATATCTTAACGTTGTCAAAATTTAATTTTGTGATCAGATTTAATTGTGCATGAATATTTTAGGGTTATCTGCATTATTTGTTGTCTTTTCAATGCATAATGCTTTTAGTGGTAAGAGTTTTCTTTGTTTTGCATTTTTATGCAATGGATATGGAGTTCAAATTCTATTTGATACTGACCAATAATTATCCAGCATTGTTCATATGGAGATATATTGTTGAACGGAAGTCATTTCAAATATAGTCATGTTTTTTGAATGATAAATGCGGTTAAGTAGTATCTTCACCTCAAAGATTGTTTTACTTAGAAAATCGCTCATATATATAATATTTTTGCAATAATCAAGATAACAAAATATAAAATAGTAACATCATATGGTGTATTTCTTTGTGTTACAATTGTTTCATAACTATTTGGACAAATAGAGATGAGTATTGGTTGACGAGAGCTTGATATGGGTATCTAAAACGGTCCTAATCATCGGGTGTTAAACCGACAGTATCAATGACTTGTCGCATCTAAAAACTTTCTGTAAACCAAAAAATATATATAAATATGCTCTTACTTTCGGATTGAGCACTCTGCTGGATTTCTTTTTCAAAAAAAAACTAACTATTAATTATATATATATATATATATATATATATATATATATATATATATATATATATATATATATATACTATTAGAAAAAGTATGAACCTACAAATTCTCTCTAGCTCCGGATCAAATACAACTTATGCAATTAATATTACTAATAAATCATTTACAATAAGTATTGTGTTTTGCCATGAAAATAACCTTAAAGGGGTTGATGTGCTACAAAACAGATAAACAAAACATAATGTGTTCAAGTAGAATGTTTTAAAAAATAGGAAGTGGACAACAATATAAATTTCTTTGTTCTTTCTTACAATAGTGATGCAATTAAAACTTACTGGGTTTTTTTTCTTTGGTTTGGAAGCACAAATGGACCATAGTAATTTACTTTTGCCTTTTAAATTTCAATCCAAGTCCAGAAATTAGTTTCTAATTGAAACTGTTGAGTAGCATTGAATGGTATTGAAATGTCTGTATTTGTTTTGTTTTTCAGTTGATACATTAGTATTAAATTTGTTCTAAGAATTCAAACAATAACAAATTTGTGTACGATCATTTCAGAGATGGTATCAACTTTATTAATAAGCCATCTCATCTGCAGCATAAGGTGAGGAGGAGAGTGACACCAAATAACTATTTAGGAGCATCGAATTGATAATTCCTGGACGGTATTGTAATTGAACTATAAACATATTTAGCCAAAAAACAAAACAAAACAAACACGATAATTTAATGTAATCTTTTGTACACTAAAACTATTTTCACATTGTTAATGTTATATACATAAAAAAAAATCTTTGCGTAATGTTTTATACAAAAGAATTTTTATTTAATTTTAAATGAATAGATAGACATTAGTCAGTAATTTGATAATATTGTCAACAAAAAAGTAAAGGTGATGTTCACATTTATATCCATTAAAAAGTAAATGAAATATGTTATTCCAAGACAAACACTAGAATAAATAAATGTTATCTAAATTTTGTTGAAAAACAATAGGTTATATATTCCAGTTTCTATGTTAGAATTAAACCTGTTTTGTGTTTATCAAAATAAACTAAACCTAAAATAAATTGAAATTAAGGAAAAAAGATTAATATCTTTAATATTTCATTATTAGAAATTGTAAAAATTACAAATATCTAAACATATTTTATGTTTTAAGCTTATATATATATATATATATATATATATATATAGTCTTGGAAATTTTTAACCTTTAAAACTATACAAAAAAAATTCATTTTTATCATTCGTTAAAAAACTATTTAGTCAGTAAGTCATTTAATAATCTGCAATCACTGTATCAACTTGCTTTCTCGAATTTACTATAGTACTAATATATATATATATATATAATTCAATGTTATTTTATTCAAAGTTTTATTTGATTAGCAAAAAAATTATTCAAAGTTTTATTTGATTAGCAAAAATAGGATTATTATTATTATTATTAAATTATTTTTTAATCAAACTTTTTGTAATGCTCTATAGTTACCCTGCTATAAAAAAATATTGCATCAATTTTTAAATAAGCATCTTTTAAATTAGACTTATTCCATAATATTACAAGTGTCATGTTTAAAAACGCTCACAAAGAAAGTGCACTTTTGTAATGCTTTTTTTTATTGTGATATAATTTTATTTGTATTTAGTTTAAATTGAATAATAATAATAATAATAATAATAATAATAATAATAATAATAATAATAATAATAATGAATTTTTAATCAAACGAATCCAATGAATAAAATAAAATGTATTACTGAAAAATAAAAAAGATAATGCTGTGCTCAGTATGGAAAAATTCTGTTATTAATTGTACCCAGTGTAATGAGTGACAATGAGAGAACTTTTGGGCGTAAGTTTTAAAGTTTCTCCTCTTTCTTTTATTTATAACTATTTAAAAATAAAATATGTTCAAAACTAAATATTAAAATCGATAAAATTGATTGGAAATAAAGTTTTGGTTTTATAAAACATGAACTAATATTTAGCCTAAATCACAAATAAAACAGATGTTTTTATTTATAGCTATTTCCATCAGCAAAATAGGAAAAACCTTTACTTGATTTTATATATTAAATATTAAAATACCCATACTAGGATGGGTAAAATTAATTCTCTGAACAGAACAGTTTTGTATCACTTTTATCTAATAATACTAAACCTTACATCTAGAATTCTTATCCCAATTTTAACCAAAATCCATTACATTATTTTGATTCTAAAAAATATCTAAAATTTAAGCCTTAAGCTTAAGGAAGCTTAAAAAGAAAGTTTTTGGAATTGACACCCCAACCTACTCCTGTTAAGAACGCTTTTTGGAATAGCCACTCCATGAGGTGGGAGGGGGGTACAGGTTGTCAAAATATCTGCCCCAAATATAATCTTGATAACTGTTGTCATGATCTCCACATGCAAATATTCTGAACCAACCTTGTAACTTTTGGATGTGCAAAATCGGTTGGAAAAAATGTTTGTGAAGCATTTAGAATATAGAGAAATTGTTCATGTGAAAATGTAGAAGAAACTTCCGTTTATATCAAGCGAGATATCCATGTTGACCTTTAAGATCCCCTTTTAGTTATAGGGTGTGCATTGACTCAGAAAAAAAAAACAATAAAAAAAGAACGACGGTTACTACTGAAAACTTCTATTGGCTGACGTACACGAGTGAGGCCCCCATTTCGAAATATGCACTGACTACAATGTTGTACGCAACACATTGCAGGGAGCATTCCGTTTTTGCTCTGAAAAAAAGAAGAAACTTTGCGCTTTGTTATTATATGTTTCTTTTTTTTTTTTTTTTGCCATAGATTATAGTTATAGGTAATTATTAACAGGAAAATTGGTGCAAGATCAGATTAGCACTTGTAGTGATAAACAAAAATAACCAAAAATCAATGAAAATCTTTATCATGTACCTGTCACAGAATGAAGATGGTTGTCAAACTGAGTTTTCATTTCAATGTCGTCAGTGTATATTCTCATATTGAAAAAACAGTGAAATTTTATTTGATGCAGTTTTTAAATAGTATTTCCAAATTTATTAAAGTTTTATATCTGTTTTTATTAAATTGTTAGGTGAAAGTACAGAACAGATACACAACACCCTCCCCTTGCGCTGTTGGGTGTCTAATTCTCTACCTCTGTCTGTCTGTCTCTCTCTCTCTCTATTTCTCTCTTTCTCTCTATCTATGTACTTGTCTATCTCTCTTTCTGTATGTGTGGCATTTGAGCGTCTATTTTGAATTGGGATTCTAGTGTTCATTTTTGTATTCTTGTGTGTAAATCGGAATAATAGAATTTCGAGGTCGTAGCCGATGAGAATTGTTGAAAATTTACTGGGGAGAATTCATTATATTTTGAATAGTGACATGTAATGGTAATTGTATGTTTATAAGTGTTCAATCAAGTTAATTAGGGTGTCAGGTCCAAATAGTTATATTGACTATATGGTTACATGTCTTTACTGGGAGAGTGGGAGGACATATCAGGAAGAGGGGAAAATGCGAACTACTTCCTCTGTAAATCTGGGCAATAGTGATGATGACTCTCCTTGGATGTATAGGATTTAACTTTAACAAATAAATGTGTATAAAACGACATAGTAAAGTTACATAAGACGGAGGTTGAAGGTTTAGACATAATAAATTTTTATGCAACATCTGTTATTGAAAATCTACGGTATTTTGGTCCAGAGGAGAAAAACTGTGCCTCCTTTGTTATATGCAAGAACAAGAAAGAAAGAAGAAGACAGGAAGATGAATAAGTGAAAATTGGAAGGTCATACACTCAAATAATCTTTTTCAATTATTGAGTAATTATAAATGGTTACTTTGTGCTTTTCACCTTTATTATTAACTAGCGGAGGGTACCCGGCGTTGCATTTAAAATTATCGTAGACACTTGAAAATTCAGTATGTTAATGCTATACATCTTATGAAATGACTGACCAATTTTAGTGATTTCAGGTTTAAATGAACAGCTACAGGAGGAATTAATATGCCCTACTAAAGCCTAATTGTCATATCTGATGAATTTCAAAAATACAATGTGGACATGAGGACACTTTAGAAGAATGATATGCCATCAAATTCTGTTTTAAACTTGAAAAAAAAAATACTGCAGAAACGTATGGAATGATTCAGACTACTTTTGGACCATCTTGTTTTAATTGAGCATCAGTTTTTGAGTTGCATAAGAGATTCAAGGAAGGCAGAGAATTTATGAGGGTTGATGAGAGGTGTGGGAGGTGTAAGGAAATCAGAACACCAGAGTTGATTGGCCAAATAAAGAATTTCATGGATAAGAACCGTTGTGTGTCTGTAGAGTCAATAAGTGTACAGTTTGATGTTAGTGTGGGAACAGTATACACAATTATTTGTGAGGAACTGAAGATGTGGAAGATTTGCGCAGTTTATCCCAAGGGTGCTCAAAGAAGGTCAGAAAGAAAGATGTCATGACAATTGGAGGATGGTCCGGCTGATGAATTCGGATCCCGTAGTTCTTGATGCTCTGGTGACCTGCGATGAAAGCTGGATCTACTGCTACAACCAAGAAACAGAGTTTCCAGTGGAAGCATGCAGACTCTCCCAGTTCCAAGAAGGCCAAAGTAAATACACCCAGAAACTTATGATGATCCCTGTTTTTAACAGCACGGGCATGATATACATGCACTGGGTTCCCACTGGAAAGACAGTTAACAAAGAATACTATGTTGAGGTTTTAAGAGAGTTGAGGAAGAGATTCTGTCGGAAGAGGCCAGCTCTCTTCAAATCAGGCGAGTGGCATTTCCACCAGGACAATGCACCAGTCCACAAATTCATCCTTTTCACAGACTATTTGACCAAGACGGGTATCAAGACATTTCTTCATCCTTCTTATAGTCCAAACCTTGCTTCCTGTGACTTTATTCCCTAAGTTTGAGAAAAACCTTAGAGATTGTTGCTATGAGACAATTAAGGAGATGAAAGAGGCTGTGACATTGACACGTTCACACAAGAGGACTTCATGGGACCTTCCAAAAATTGTTTGAACATTACAAATGCATTGCTGCTGAAGGAGATTACTTTTAAAAGGACTAGAGTTCCATGTGTGTACTATCAATAAAAACTTATTAAAGGCGCCTCATAATCCAAGTTTTTGTTAGGTGTATGAAAATGTAAAAAAAAAAAAAATTCAGATAAAATAATGAAACAAGTTATAGTTTTGAATTAAAAAATATTTTTAAAATATTTTATTGTATGATTAAATCTAAGGTGTTTTGATATAGATATAATTCAGATAAATCAAAAAACTTTAGCACTCATTGTTTTTTATTTTGTTTTGTTTTGTTTTTTGCTTATAAAAATCTTCCATTGTAGATTGAAGGGAAACTTCCAATAGCTGCACGAGAAGAAGATACTGTGAAATTGAATGTTTCTATTCATGGCATCAAAGTTTTGGATATGTCAGGTCAGGTAAGGTTTAAAAAATGTTGATACTAGTTATAGAAAAAATAATAAATATTTAGAGGCTTCAAAATTTTATAACAGAATTGCATCAAATTTGCCACAAAACATTCTTGACATTATATCACAAATCACAGTGCATTCAATAAGAAAAACACTGATAAACCATATCATTATCAAACAACTATTAGGAATGTCAGCAGTTGATCACCAGCAGTTGAAGAGGAAACCTTAAGATGGGTTGGAACATGCAGATAATTATATGATCTATAATTTATGTTTGTGCATATAATGAGTAATCTTAAAGTTTAAAGATATAAAAAAAATTACTTAATCGTAGAAGTGAAATAGCCATAAATTGTATATGAAAAAAGCTCTACTTTGGAATAATTGGTAAAAAAAAGATTCAGTATTTTTAGAAAAAGTAGATTGAAAAAACTAAAGAAATAAAATCAAAAGCTTCTATAATGTTGATTATGTAAATCTTAAATTTCACATATTGATAAAATGAAAAATGGTGATAGTAAATGAAAGAATAATGTGATTTTGATTAATGGCATGGTCATGTTTTATGTTATTCATTTAGAAAGAAGAGCGCTGAAACCTTATTAAACAAAAGAGTGCAAATTCATTTGTTGATGCTAAGATCTCTTCATGTACTGAGCACTGTTGAAGTAAATACTTAAAACAAAAAAATTATATATAATATATTATTTTATATTATACTAAGTAATAAATGAACCTGAAAATATATTATCTTTAATAAAGCAAATCTATCAAGATAGTAAAAGCTCTACACAGTTAAGAAGAACAATTGATATATTAAAATTAAAAGATGAGGAATAAAAGTTACATAGAACTTTATTGTGTCATCAAATCAATAAGGATGAAAATCAGAGAAAAAAGAAGAAAACCTCTTTAGGCCATCAGAACAGGAGAAAAGCCAGCATTATACAGATATAAGGATATACAAACAAAAACTGTCTTAGAACATTTAGATTAGAAATGAAAAATATCAGTAGGGGATAAAATAATGGGTACTATTAAAAAGGAAAATAAACGGGAAGGAGTATATAAAAGATACGTAAATATATATAAGAAAGAGTAAAATAGAACCAAACGTAAAGTCCAAGGCAAGGTTCCTAAGTAAAAAGAAATTCTCATATTTTGGTAATAGATTCAAAATGTTTGTATGTGTAGGCATGTCAGAAAATTTGTAAAAGGTGCAGCATATTTTTGAAGAAAAATACACCAGAAAAGAAACTGAAAATATTAGAGTCAGCAGAAAGAAATTTTAAACTCCAAAATATTCCTTCAAATCCTTTTAGGGAAGCTGGGTAAATGAAATTCATAATTAACTCAACACAGAGTTAAAAAATGGAATTTATATTGAAAAATGAAGATGCCAAAAGTAGGTGACTGATATTCCAAAAAACTTGTCATCCAGAAACCAGGAATGCAGCCAAAATACATTATTTATAAGTAAACAATTTAAATACAGAAATTCATAATAAAAAATAGATAATGAAGAATAGGAAAAGAAAAGGGGAAAAATAACTATTTTTATAATATATATATATATATATATATATATATATATATATGATGGACTCTCCTGTCGATTTCAATGTATGAGGTTCTACCACAACAACTAAGTTGCCTGGAAATCCACAAATGATCATTTGTTTATAGTGGTTAAGGCTTTGTGTAGAACCAACCACACTTTTTGGTATTACTGCTAACCTTTGTCGGTGAAGATGACTGCCACAGGACAGAGTGTACAGTATACTGCAGGTTTTTACATCAGAGTTTCTCTCTTCTAGATGCATGTCTTAATGAAGACTGAGGGTGCATCTCTCCCAATGAATTAATGCACCCCCAGATACCAACCTGGAAATTTCTATGACTTGCTGCAGTACATACAGCACCCAACCTTCCCAAATAGTCACCCATCTAGTACTGGCCAGGCTCAATGTTGCTTAACTTCGGTGATCTGGTGAGAATCGCTGTGTCAATATGATTGTGCCATATATATATATATATATATATATATATATATATATATATATATATATATATATATATATATATATATATATTAAATGAAAGATGAGGAATAAAAGTTGTACATAACTTGATATCATTAGAACATTAAGGAAAAGTTAAGGGGAAAACTAAGAAAAGAACCTCTTTAGATCATGCCATTTCAAAGCTAAACACTTCCCATCAGAAGAGGAGAAGTGCCAGAATTAGACAAAATGCAGATATAGAAAAACTGGCTTAATAGCATTTAGATATAAATGAGAATGAAGGAATAAGATAATATGGTAAAAAAGTAATTAAAAGTAAAACATATAAGGGTAAATTGGAATATATGTCAGTAATAGTAATATATATATATATATATATATATATAGAGAGAGAGAGAGAGAGATAGGCTACTATGAAATAATGGGAATCATTAAAGAAGAGTCAATAATACATTTTATTTTTTATCTTATCTTGAACACTTTTTTTAAACATTTTTCTAATCCCATTTTCTTCACTTTCAGAATGTTTTATTTTTATCTATTTATATATGTATTTCTATATCCCTTATTTACTGTTTCTATCTCCTCTCCTTCTTTCTTCACTTTCTCATCTATATTGTCTATCTTTTTTTTTTTTCTTCTATTATTATTAGTTCTTCTTTAATGATCACCAAGTATGTTACTGCCATGTAATGGTTGCTACGAACATTGCTTATGGGAAAGCAAATAAGATGAATTATGAGAAAAGTGGTCATTTAGATTTGCAATTATTATCATTTGTTTGTTGTACCTCTTTTGGCATCTCCCTTTGTAAATATTTTCTCAAATCCGTTCTTAAACAAATAAATTGTACGTTAATACTTAGATCAAATTCTGTTTAAAATTTTATTCGATAGTTCACAAAAATTTCCTCCTAATTTCTTTTCCTTTTGAAAATATTCTACACTATTGCTGTTTTTCATTTGATCTGGAAACTTGTTCCAAAATTGTATTACCTTATAAAAACACAAATCAATTTGTTGATACATCTTGTTTTTGAAACCTGCCTTAACAACAAAAATATTTTTTTAGATGTCATTCATAGTTAGAAATGCCATTAATTATTTTCTAATATCCTTATGATTGTATAAAACTTCTCATAATATTCTTTGTTTGCAATTTCAGGAAGTTTTACAACGGCATCCTTTACAGACAATTGCTCAAATTATCCAATATCATGATGATTTCAAGCATCATAATGTTGCTGTCAAAGTTGGTCAGTTTGATAAAACAGTTTTTCATTGTTTTGTGTTCCAATGTGTATCAGAGGTAAGCATACAACAAAAACAACAAAATAAGTTCTAAAAGAAATCTTTCAAAAATAGTTGATTTTAAAACAAGAACAAACTCATATTAAAATATTTTATATTCCATCTGAGCATTTAGCAAAGAAAATTTTATTTCAAACGTAAGCATTGATGGATTACAAAAGCTGTTCAGAAAGATGCGAAGATGCAACAATAGATATTGTCATCATATTTAATTTCCCATCTTTTTTATATGTTAGCATATATTTAGAAATTGACTGCTAAATTAAGTAATCTCTGACCATATCTTTATTTACCCCTTTTTATCTCAAATTCATCCTCATCACTTTCTCCATGTTTTCTTAGATTTCCCTTCCCTGCTTCCTCAACTGTTCTTTAACATTCACATTGTTTCTCATATCGTTTCTCTTTCTACAACACATGTCCTCAATCTTTACTGACCAAGTTTTCACTTACATCATAACAGTTGTACACATGCCTGATAAACTATTTTATTGGTTGACAACAGTAATGCGGTATTGCTTAGGAATGGTAGATATTTCCTGGACTTATTCCATCCACTTTTAATGCTGTCATTTATGTGTATAAAAAATGAAAATAAAATACAGCATTAATTTTTTTTAATTTTTAATATGACCATATAAAAATAAAAAGTTTTTTTCCATATTAACCTATTAGGTCTCACTGTCCTATAAATAGGATGCCAAATAATTTATTTTAGAAATCTATAAGATAATATATAATAGTACTACTTACTGTATAATTACTCTGAAGAAAGGATAAAATTCATCAATATTTGTCAAGTTCTCTCCAAGAGTTTTTGAAACACTCTTGAAAATTCTTGTGAAATAAGTTGCTAAAATTCTATTTGTTCAATGATATATGAACTTATATGTATGATCTAAAACTACATGCATGTTTTGTGAATATCATATAAAACATGATTGGCTTGTGACAAAACATGCTTCATATATTAGAGGTAAGAAGTGATACTGGCCATTGCTCACATGAGTTCTTGGTGTAGTAAATGCTAATTCATGATGGAAACAATGAAATAAAATATATATATATATATATATATATATATATATATATACACTTCATACTTGAAAGGAGCTGTGGCAAGAAACCCCATAATGAAAACAAGTTTGGCAATATCATGTAAGCTGATAAATGATGTCAGATTCGACCTGAAAGGTCAAGTAATTACTAAGTGGAATAGACAAAAGCAATGTCAAAATGAGTCTTGCAATAGTAAGCCACTAACTTATTGCCAAAAGTTCAACATAACTTTTTGTGTCCTTACAATAATGTGTAAATGTGCTTTGCTCCTTACCATAATGTGTAAATTTTATCTTGAATTTTAAAACATATCACATGTATCCGGTCCTATTTATAGAACAGTCAATATTTCACTTTCTAAAAAAAATAAATAACTTTTCCATTCAATTTATGTATTCTAACCCATTTTAGTCATTGCATAAAATTTCAACTCAATAGTAAAACAATTAGATACCATGGGACTTAATGAGCTAATAAAATAAATCAAAGAATTACTATTGGGAAATAAAAATCCAACAACTTACAAACATAAAAAGTAGAGCTGAAATACAAGCTATCATTAATGGCAGAAAAGATTGGATTAACCATCAAAGACTAAGATATTCTGTTTGAAAGGACATCAATCCATCTAAATAGTAAAGCCCTTGTGGATGCTAAGGCCAAGTTTACTGTTACACTTTAAGGCAAGGATGTAATCAAAGTGTGTATCAACTTTGACTGTTTCACATTGTATCACTTGCAACCTCAACTCTGTTCTCACTTAGAAATCAAACTCTTAACAAGTGCCAAATATATCAAAATATGTCCGGTAAATGAAGAAGACTAGAAGCATTGAACCATTCCTGAGAATACATTGTTCTCAAATGTTACTGTAAGCGTTCACTGCAAAAAATGCATATCCAGACATCTGCATTTATTTAGTCATGCCGATAAGTATTCATACCAATCTATGGAGCTAGATCCGTACCAACACTGAACCAAAACTTATCTGATTACAATGAAAGGTAATCAGTGTCCGTTAGATTTCTATGGTTTTCAATAGTGGAATCATGAATGGTTGAAGATTGCCGGGTCAGTCAAAAACCCTACAAAATGGGTGATATTCATTCAAGATGCCATCCAGATCAGCAAAGAAGCCAACTCAACTCCTTTTAAATGATAGCCAATGTAAGTGATATAAAAAAAAAATGAAAGGAAAGGGTAAATTGGTTGGTGTTTTGCTTATCAAAACAAACTAAATAAAATAAATGACTAAAATAATTTAGTTGTCTATTTTTGAAATTATAATAACTTTTATCACAAGTTCTTTTATTTGCTTCCTTTTTTTCTTGTTTTTTTCCCATCTTTTTTCTAAAAAAATGTTCTTTTTTTTTTAGAAATATAGTGGATTTGCTTTTAGTGTTCAACTCTCTTACAAATAAGCTTTCTTCACAAGGTGGTTACCTTCATACAAATGTTCAACACATACCAGAATGTAAAACAGACTAAAAAAAAGCAAAATATAATTATATTTGTTATTATGATGATGATGATGTTGTTTATCATTATTATCAAAAGATTAAATGATTTACTTTTTGAAAGCAAACTTTAATTTCTTTTGTTTCAATTAAGATTTTCAATTTATTTTCTTTAGAGAAAAATACTGCCTTAATATATATAGAAGTGACATGTAAGGGAAGGCATCACTACTTTCCCTGGATTACTTACCTTTGATCCACATCAAGTACCATTTTTTTTGTCTTTGGCATGACTCAACTGAGGATCGAACCTAAATCTCCTGGTTTATTAACAAACATTCTCACCATTATGCCAAATGGAATGAAACCATACTTGGAACCTTTAGCAAGTACAAGAGATCAAACTTCCAAATACTTAAGAGTAATTAAAAAGACATAGCTTTAGTAAAAAGTTTATAAAAAGAATTACATAACTGAAACGAGGTAAATTATACAAAAATTATGTTTTTTTATACTTAATTTCTTTACTTTCTTCTTTTCCCAGGATCAAGCCAAAAATATTTGCCAGTGTCTGCAGAAATTGTTTGATGCCATCACCATGAATAAATGAATATCACAAAAAAAAAAAATCCTATTCTTCTGCTTCTCTCAAAAAAAGAGAATAACTTTCTGATTTTTTTAAGATTTCATATGATCGTTTCAAGGAAAGTCAGCACAAATTTTTTCCTTTGCTTCAAAAACAAAAAAGACGTTCATTCAATCTGAGCATTTAACAATGAAAAATTCTTTAAGCCTAACAGATCGACGGATGGATGCAGCTTCTTATGGAGATTCATGGGATCACGTCCAATAAACTTTCCCCCATTTTTTGCTGATTTCATCCCATCTGCATGTTTTACAATGAAGATTTTATTTCAAACTAAAGCATGACAGACCGATTGACTGACGAATATAGAACTGCCTGACTAAAAACTCCTTGTTACTTATCTGATTTCAAAGGAGACGATCTTTTACGTGTATCAGATTCTATTACATCCTTTAAATTGTTAAATGGACAAGTTTTGTGGTCTGAAATTAAAAAATAATTAAAATAAATCACAGAAAAATATTTTTATCATACAAATATGTGGTTTATTCCAAAGATTAATTTTTGACATTTATAATTCAAATACAATTTCAGGCATGTAGCTTGTATGTATATGATGTAACGTAGAGGTCCAATTTTCACAAACTCTATACATCAAATTAAGCTGAATTTCAGTAATAACAAGTTAAATGTTGTCTTCCAGGTGGTCTATTGTGTTTGGTTTATCAGTGTAGACATGGGATTTTACATATCCCTAAAGAAAATAATCTAATAGGATTAAATTGCACAAATAAGGTGGCCAGTTGAAAGATCCATTTTGTGAAATTATTCATTCATCAAATGTTTCCCTCAATAAATTGATTGTATCTCACACTGTGTGGCATGTAGCTCTGTCCTGCTAAATCCACATGTCTGCAACATTAATGCCTTTCCATTCAGACATGAAGAAGTTGGTATTTTTTTTGTATCGCTAACTGTTGTCTGTTACGTTCTGATCATCATCGCCTTTGACGGCATATTGACCATTGATTTCACCAGCCCATAAATCATACCAAACAATGACTTTTTTCTGGATGTAATAATGTTTTGACCATAGCTTGTGGATTATCATCGTCCCAAATTTGGCAATTGTGTTTATTGACATAGCCATTTAGTTAAACGTGTGCTTCATCACTGAAGAAAACTTTGAAAGGAAATTGTGGATCAATGGCAACGTTTCCATTCAGTCCATTCACCAAATGTATCGCATGAACGATCATTTTATTTCAGCTCCTACACAAGTTCAATCTTGTAAGCATGAAAACTAAGAGTTTTACACAAAATTTTCTATAAAGTCGAAGAGTACAAGTTTAATTGTTGAGCACATTGATGAACTTGCAGCATCATCAGTACACTGCTGTATAGCAGCAATCGCTTGTTGTGTGTGCACTGAACAATGTCTTTAAGGATAGATATTAGCATTTAGAATGAACCTGGTGCAAAAATGATTCACAGTTTCTCTAATTAATCGTTCTGATGATTGATTATAAGCACCATAAAACTTGCGAAATACACAATGTGTTGCTTGAACTGAACTGTGATTTTCAAAATAAATTTGCACTATTTGCAAATGCTGCTCAGGTGTCAGTCTCTTCATGATGAATTGTCAAACCAAACTGAACTGATAGTTGCCAAATCTACAATCAAAGAAAATAAAGTTAAAGTTTGTCACTTCTAAAAAAACATGCTGTATATATATATATATATATATATATATATATATATATATTCTTCTCTGCATGCCTCATACAAAAAACTTGGTATGAAGGTATTCAGCTGGAACACGTCTGCAAATGTGTAGCCAAAATATTTGTATAAATAAAAGTGTATACCAAATAAGTAAATATATAATCAGTATTGTGAGTGTTAAATCTCCTAATAATGACGATACCAACTACAAGCCAATCCCTACTCTGTAGCTATGTAGTAATTAATAATCATTTGTTATTATTTTATGATTATCCCGAATTAGTAGCTTTTGAAAGGAATTATATTTGAGACAACCTGATAAGCTTGCCACAATACCAGAATTTCAACTTTTATATGGTATGACACTAGTATAAACAATACTCAATACTGATATCAATATCACATATATCAATGTTTGATAATCACACTTGTATGATATCTAACAGCTTCCAAACAGTTTAATTATACCCAATTTTACTCACAAAAGTTTAGACAACTCTCTGTATATGGTTATAAGGCACTTGCATAAAGTGTTGTGAGAGTTAAATCTAATAGTATAATCGCTTTTAAACCATAAAAAAATTTATTTGAAAAATGTAGCTATATGAAATGATGTTATCTTCAGTACTTTTGTAAGGCAATCAGATGTTGAGGGGTATTTTAATATATTTTATCCAAATTGACAAAAAGCGCTTTCTTCTCCACTTTTTAATGTCTTAAATTGAAAAATACCACAAAACCTCTAGGAGAGTTCCAATTTGAAACTTAGAAAATAAAAGGGAATTAAGTTTAATTTTTCAGGTAAAAATAATAACCATTCTGTGAAATTTTGAAAAATGTGAACCTGAAAGATATAAACTTTTGTATTCTATATTTGTGTAATCTATATCATCTAAGCAGCTTGGGAAAATCTGATATTATGAACAATCTCATATATGTCAACATAGGTTAGACGTGACTCTGTAGTAAAAGTTATCAAATAGGAATCAATCTTGTATAACCTCATCGTATTAAGTTGTATAACTTGAATGCATTAACTATCCTTTCATAAAATCCTTTGTTGCACAGAGCTGTTATGTTTCAAAGGATTTATTTTCAAATTTATTTTCAAATTTTACTGGAAATATATATGGAATATAAGATTTTTTTTTAAATGTACTGAATTTACTTAATAAATTTAACTTATTAAAAGTTACTAATTAAATTTACTTATTAAAAGTTACTAATTAAATTTACTTATTAAATTTAACTTATTAACAGTTACTAATGTAGTAGGATAGCAGTATGGATTATGATTAAAGAGAGAGAAGATGAACACTCACTATCGTGTTTGGTATATTTTTTATTATAACCCGCCTCCCCAGATATTCCCCAGGGGTCTATAACTCATGAAACACTATAGGTTTTCTCCTTTTCTTATTGTTTAGAATATTACAATGCTTTCTTTATTTTTTTTTAAATATCAGAAGAGTTTATTCAAAATGTGAGGTAGCATCAGTATTTGCACTGATGGGTCAGACTTTCTGTAGGAAGAAACGTTTGTTAACTGAAGTGAAAGCAAATGACAAATATGAATTATTATGTACAGAGGTATTGGGGAGGGGGTAGCAATCAGATCTTTTGGGTGACCAGCTTGTTTGGCTTGAACGCCCAAGGTGTTAAGTGTGTTGTGACAGGATGTCTTTTAGCTTTGATTGTGTGTGTGTGTGTGTGTGTGTGTGTGTGTGTGTGTGTGTGTGTGTGTGTGTGTGTGTGTGTGTGTGGTTTTCATCTTCAAATGAGAAGTGATCGAGTAGATGGTGTGCGGGTTTGTTGGTGGTTAACGGATTTTCTTGGATAAACTAACATCCCTTGTAGTTCGGTTGCCCTTGTGCGTGGCAGTAATCATGGATCCCTTTTTCTTGTTACAGTCATTGAGTTAGGTTCGTAGGGTGTTACTTTGAGGTGTGATTGCATTTTACAATGACTATCACCCACACTAAGATCATTGGATTTCATGCATGCATTTTCATCAGAATATCGCCTTATTTTTTTCTTGCATTGGATGTCACAATGGTGCTCAGTTTGCAAATTATACTACCCATCCATTTTGTGACAGCATAGCAGAGATGCCTACAGACCTGCCATTGATATATATCTCGGTGTGTTTGTTTTAGTCAAATTAGGTGAGTAAACATGCTTGAGTGATCTAAAACAAATGTCATCACTGATGTTGATGGCTCCCTTGATCTCTGCAAGTGCTTGACTGATTTCTTCCTGGAATATCTCACTGGCAGAGTTGACACTGATAAATAGCCTTTTGTACCTGTACAGACCGAAGAATTTTGTAACTGTGGTTATGTATCAGGATTCTTTAGCTAGTTCCAATTGGTTGTAACTTTGATTGAGGTCTAATTTGCTGGAGACATTGTATGTCAGCTTGGCAATCTCTTGTCATAAACTCCAGAACAGTGCTGAATTGATCTAGAACTGGAGTGGTTTCCTTGGCACCAAATCCAGACATTACAATTTTTCTGGGTTAGAGATGGGGGTGTTGGTTTCAAGCACTTGAAATGTGCTTTAGACAAAATGTGAATGGTATCGCCTGAGTCAGCTAATGCACTGAACGCTTGGGGGTTATCATACATTGAAACAGGGAAAGTTTTTCATTTTATCTGTATGGAATACATATTCCATGTCACTGTCGTTGATTGAGTCCTGTTGGTTATCTTCAATGCAGTTCACCCATCACTGACTGGTTTGAGCTTGTGGGTGAGGTGGGGGGCATTTGTCCTCCATTGTCAATCCTTGCAGTGTAGCTTTCTGAAACAGACAGAGGTGAAATGTCCACATCTCTGGCAATAAGTGCACTGGCTTTCTAATGCAGGGCAAGATATTGGTCCCTGTTTATGTGGGTATTTCTTGTTGCAATTTGTTCACTGGTTTTGCCGGAGACAGTCATGTGGCCGTTGCTGTTTGTATGTGACTTTATTTACTTGTGTAGTATTATGTTCTTGTGGTGGCATTAGCATCTTCCAAGTGAATTTATTCTACATATGTTGCTTTTGTTATTCTGGCATAGTTATTAGATCATGTAATGGCATATGTGAGTTCATCAATCCCTTTTGTTAACATATTTCTGATAAACAGCTTGTTATTAATTGGGGTTATTTCAGCATTTTATCTGCGAAGTGACACATAGCTGCTTCCTTTTTTAATTTTTGATAGAAATCCTCTATATATTTTGAAATACAGACTGGTTATGTTCTGTGCTGTTTTGTGGGTTAAAATGGCTCTGCACAGCCGAGACAAGTTAAAGTGTGTCTCACATTCTCCTCGTGTAATTTGTTCGAATGGTAGTTCATTGATGAGTTCATTCATCGTCATACCCACAAACGTTAGAAGAATTGCTGTCTTTTATCACCTTCTATGTCATGTGCGATGAAATAATTCCTTAGTTTGTTTACCTTGCTGCTTAGGCTTCCAACTCACAGTCGAATTCCAGGTAGTATAGTAAGGTGGCCATATTCGTTTTCGCAGCACGTTAGGGGTTTATAAGGTTTTTACCTCTTCTGTTCTCTTGTTTTTTTGTTGTTGTTGAGTCAACGACTCTATCCTTATCATCAATGTGATGTTTGGTATAGGCAGTAATCAATACTTGCTAAACATCGGTTACTACCATCGTGGGATAGTAGTACAGATGATGATTAAAGAGAAGAGAATGTTTTTCGTCTATTTTTCAGATAAAACCTCAGATGTTCCCCAGGGGCTATAATCCCCATGGCACTAGAAGCTATCTCCCTTTTTACTGTTTAGAATATTATAGGTGGGTTGAACCAGCTTCCTCCAAAGAAAGAAATTTCTAAGGAATATTAACTTCACAAGCAATATCCAGTCACATATAGATCGCAGTAAGGGGAGATAATGATATTAGTCACATGTAGATCCCAGTAAGGGGAGATAATAATATTAGTCACATGTAGATCGCAGTAAGGGAGATAATGATATTAGTCACATGTAGATCGCAGTAAGGGAGATAATGATATTAGTCACATGTAGATCGCAGTAAGGGGAGATAATATTAGTCACATGTAGATCCCAGTAAGGGGAGATAATAATATTAGTCACATGTAGATCCCAGTAAGGGGAGATAATAATATTAGTCACATGTAGATCGCAGTAAGGGAGATAATGATATTAGTCACATGTAGATCGCAGTAAGGGAGATAATGATATTAGTCACATGTAGATCGCAGTAAGGGAGATAATGATATTAGTCACATGTAGATCGCAGTAAGGGGAGATAATAATATTAGTCACATGTAGATCGCAGTAAGGGGAGATAATGATATTAGTCACATGTAGATCGCAGTAAGGGGAGATAATGATATTAGTCACATGTAGATCGCAGTAAGGGGAGATAATGATATTAGTCACATGTAGATCGCAGTAAGGGGAGATAATGATATTAGTCACATGTAGATTGCAGTAAGGGGAGATAATGATATTAGTCACATGTAGATCGCAGTAAGGGGAGATAATAATATTAGTCACATGTAGATCGCAGTAAGGGGAGATAATATTAGTCACATGTAGATCACAGTAAGAGGAGATAATAATATTAGTCACATGTAGATCACAGTAAGGGGAGATAATGATATTAGTCACATGTAGATCGCAGTAAGGGGAGATAATAATATTAGTCACATGTAGATCACAGTAAGGGGAGATAATAATATTAGTCACATGTAGATCACAGTAAGGGGAGATAATGATATTAGTCACATGTAGATCACAGTAAGGGGAGATAATGATATTAGTCACATGTAGATCGCAGTAAGGTGAGATAATGATATTAGTCACATGTAGATCACAGTAAGGGAAGATAATAATATTAGTCACATGTAGATCCCAGTAAGGGGAGATAATAATATTAGTCACATGTAGATCGCAGTAAGGGGAGATAATGATATTAGTCACATGTAGATCGCAGTAAGGGGAGATAATGATATTAGTCACATGTAGATCGCAGTAAGGGGAGATAATGATATTAGTCACATGTAGATCGCAGTAAGGGGAGATAATGATATTAGTCACATGTAGATCGCAGTAAGGGGAGATAATGATATTAGTCACATGTAGATCACAGTAAGGGGAGATAATATTAGTCACATGTAGATCACAGTAAGGGGAGATAATAATATTAGTCACATGTAGATCGCTGTAAGGGGAGATAATAATATTAGTCACATGTAGATCGCAGTAAGGGGAGATAATGACATTAGTCACATGTAGATCCAAATAAGGGGCGATAATGATATTAGTTTTTGTAGATTTTTGCAGGAAGATGTTGCCATCCTTCCTCATGCCATATCTGATATTCTCATATGTTCATCCATTTGGTGTTGAGAAGGCTCAAAGTCATTTAAGTTTGATGATTTAACAAGAATTGATGTATCATCATGTGAGAGGAAACATTCGCTTCATTGTGAAGAAGCATCTGTATGTAGAGACTGGTGCACAGCTGTCAGTTATGGAGAAGGAGACAGGGGATGAATATTCTATACCTAAAATGAACATTTCTAGTGCATATAATGCTACAAATTTCTCTGTGGCTGAGAGAGACTTAAAAAGATGTTAGAATAGCAATTGAGGCAAACGAGGAATGAGAAGAAAGGAAAAGAGTGATAGAAGAGGCTCAATACTACATATCATCTTGCCAGAGCATAATAATGATCTCTGACATTTTTTTCTTTTTGGACTCTATTCTCTTGAATTTTTATAGAAGAATTCTCAAGCAAACATTTCTTAAGTTTGAATTCAATCTCTGTTTTTTTACTTGCCAAACAAAATCCATTTTAAATGCTATGAGTGTAAAAGGAAAAGAGAAAAGTGAATGATTCTGGGAGAAAAGAAATAAAAAGTTCCATCATTTTTCAAATTGGTTTATATTTTGCTTGAGAGGAGAAAACCAGCATTTTTTTTTCTTTTTTTCAAGTTAACAGTCTTAAAGTTGGTAATATCTGGTAATTGTCAATGAAAAGTTCTTGATAAATGCTTTTCGTATTAATATTGATGATTCATGCATTTTTCATATCGTTCACACCACCCACCACAAGCATAGCATTTGCATCATATTTCCTATATAGAATTAAATGAAAAATTCAGCTTAATTTCGGTTGCAATTGATAAATCATATCTATATTCAAATGGCAATAATTAAGAGATAATTCAAAGTTAAGTTCTTAATAAATTTATATTTTTGTAAGAAAATTGCGATTTTTAGCAAATTTGTATTTTAGTAAGAAAATTAAGTCTAAACAAATTTATGTTTTTGTAAGAAAATTGAAAGTCTTAACAAATTTATATTTTTGTAAGAAAATTGAGATTTTTAACAAATTTGTATTTTAGTAAGAAAATTGAAAGTCTTAACAAATTTATATTTTTGTAAGAAAATTGAAAGTTTTAACAAATTTATATTTTTGTAAGAAAAATGAAAGTCTTATAAAATTTATAGTTTTGTAAAAAAATCGAATTTATGCATTTGCTTTAAAAATGGTTCTGCATTCTTATTTTGGACAGTATTTTAATTTTCCATATCCTTTAGATCTTAACAGCTAAAGCACTGTAAAATCTTTTATGTCTGTTAAAACCTCTCTTTTATTTTTTTGTCTTAAGTGACCCACTAACTATACTATTGTTATTACAAACTGTTATTATGCTTTCCATTTGTAGTATGTTTATATATGTTTTGTAAATATATGTATATAATGGTTATTGTTTGTTTTGAAATTATTTGTTTTTATTTTAAATAGTCAAAATAAATGTTTTCGATTTTGTTAACAATTGTTTTGTTATTCTGTTTGGCATCTTATGTAATGAGTCAGATATTTTCAACAAATATTGATGGGTAAAATGAAAATATTATCAATCATCTATCACCTGATGACGAGATGTGTGTCGATATGTCTTTCCATGCAATCACTACTGAACATCATGTAACAGACGACAATGAAGGCGATTGGTGAAAAGAAGAAAATATATTAAACACAAATTTAGTATAAGGCAGTACAATTTCATTTTCTCTTCAATCACACCCAAAAATAAATTTCATCAAACAATATTTGAAAAGAAACTGGCCATAAAAATATTTAATTCTTTGAATGTAAAGATATTTTATTGTGATATCAAAATGTTGCCTATTTTAGATGTTTGATTAATTTGTTTGAAAAAATGTAATGTTTCTCTGTTATTTTTTTTTTTCAAATAATTACTCTAGTAATAAAAATAAAGTCATTTTTTAGTGAATTGTCTCATAAGAAAATCTATGAATAAACATTCATCATTGTAGGAACATTGTTAAAGTTTCAGTGCAATTGAATAAGACAGTAAATTTATAGATTTCAAAAGTTAGAAGTGATTTATATTGCTTGCTGACAAATGTTGTAATTCTCTAAATCATTTGTAGATATTTTTGAGGATTTCATTGATTGCATTGATATCTTGCCAGTAAGGATTGAGAATATGTGTTGCATGGAGAGAAATGATATGAAGACAATACAATGGGTGTGGAATGCGAGTCAGAAAGATAGGCTTAGATCTGATGACTTCAGAGGAAGATTAAGTCTAGACACTATAGGAAGATGTGTACAGAAGAGGAGATTTTGTTGTTTCTTTATGTTAAAAGAAAGGAAGAGAGTGTTTGACCAGTTTTTTTTTTTTTTTTTTTTTTTTTATTACATTTTCACCCCAAACAAGGCAAATTGCCACTTTGGTGTAGGGGGCTACTATCAGGGGAAACAACTACTGGGGTACTATGTAGGGATTTGGGCAGCAAGGTGTCGGTTCACGTTACACTTGAACTTCTGCACGTCAGTACTGTTGGGGAAGCAGGGACCTGGAATGGAATTCCAGAGTCTTGCGGTTCTGGGGAAGAAACTATTGGAGTAAAAAGATCTTTTACATCTAGGGATCTCTACAGTGTGGGGGTGGGATCTAGTAGCCTGTCGGGTTTGTCGAGGGTGCTCGCGTCGTGGGGGCACAAGTGATTGCAGTTCGTCAGAGCATTCACCACTAAAATACTTGTAGAAAAGGCAGAGGGATGCAACATTTCGTCGATGGGACAGAGGCTGAAGCTTAGATGCCAGTTCAGGGCCTATCAGGTTTGCGACTCTCTTTTGAACCTTGTCAAGGAGCGAGAGACTAGTAGCAGATGCACCAGCCCAGATGTGGCAGCAATACTCCATACATGGGCGAATGGTGGCCTTATAGAGGTACAGGGTACTTTCGGGTGTTAGTAGTTTTCTAGCACGGTAGAGAGAGCCTACCTTTCTTGCAGCGGCCCTGGTAATGCCTTCAATGTAATTGTTCCAACTCATGTTTCCTGTGAACGTTAGGCCAAGGAGTTTGAAAGATGGACTCTCAGATAAAAAGTCGTTGGCCATTGCTATGGGTGGTAGAGAGGGTTTCTTGTAATTATTGAATGAAACTAGTTTAGTCTTGGCAGCATTGAACGTGACCAACCACTTTTGTCCCCATTCCACTACAGATTGGAGGTCTTCCTCTAGTGTCTCTGCCATTTCTTTAGAAATGTGTTCATTCGTCTTCCTGTCGTGTCTGCCATAGAGTGTAGTTTCATCAGCATATATACCCATCTCAGAGGCAATGTTGTCGGGGAGGTCATTTATGAATATCAGGAACAATAGAGGTCCAAGGATAGAACCCTGGGGCACTCCTGCATTTATATCATATTGTTTAGATGTGCGACCGTCGAGGACTACCTGGATTTTTCTCTTATCTAAGAAGGATTTAATTATGTTAAGTATTCTACCAGTGATACCGTATGATCTGATTTTACTGAGGAGACCCTCATGCCATACCCTGTCAAAAGCCTTAGATATATCTAGAGCTACCGCTCTGCCTTCCCCCGCTTTGTCCAGTGAATGGTATATACGTTCAGAGATCACAGTGAGGATGTCTGCTGTGGAACGGGCTTGTCTAAATCCATATTGTTTGTCAGTCAGTAGTTTAGCATCTGTAAGATGATGGACTAGAGCATGGTTAATTATGGTCTCAAATATTTTGGCAAAAAGTGGGAGGAGGCTAATGGGGCGATAATTTGATGGGTCTGTCCTTTCGCCAGAATTCTTGAATACTGGTACAACAGAAGCAGTTTTCCAACAGCCCGGAAAGCAAGCTTCATTAAGACATTTGTTGTAGAGTTTGGAGAGAACTGGAGCTACTTCGACTGAGCACTTTTTTAATAGCACAGCTGGGATAAGATCGGGTCCACATGCTTTTGAGGTGTCAAGGTTTTTTATGATAGCATGCACCTGAGCAGGGGTGGTTTTCAGATCGTCTAGTGTGGCGTCTGTCCGCATAGGAAAGTCAGGTAGGGGGTGGTTGGAAGGGTCCAGTGTGGAGTTTGAGGCAAACCGACTGGCAAGCATGTTAGCCTTGTCGGTTGCTGAGGAGACAACCTCGTGATTGTTGGTTAGTGGGGGAATTCAGAATCAATTTACAGAGGAATATTAAGGAAAACATAGGAAGAAATGATAAGGATGGATTTGAGAGAAAAATGGTTAAACAAAGACCTGGCCAGAGATAGGTTGGTTTAGAAGTCAATTTCTAAAACTCATTCAACACATATCAGCTTGTAAAGCAGACATTGATAATGATATAAAATTGATATAATAATATAATGATATAAAATTGATATAATAATATAATGATATAAAATTGTTGTATAAATGATATATAATTGTTGTATAAATGATATAAAATTGTTGTATAAATGATATATAATTGTTGCATAAATGATATATAATTGTTCTATAAATGATATAAAATTGTTGCATAAATGATATAAAATTGTTGCATAAATGATATATAATGGTTGTATAAATGATATATAATTGTTTTATAAATGATATATAATTGTTCTATAAATGATGTATAATTGTTGCATAAATGATATATAATTGTTCTATAAATGATATAAAATTGTTGCATAAATGATATAAAATTGTTGCATAAATGATATAAAATTGTTGCATAAATGATATATAATGGTTGCATAAATGATATATAATTGTTTTATAAATGATATATAATTGTTCTATAAATGATGTATAAGGATAATTGTTGTATTCAATAGCATTTAACTTCTAATAAATTTGCTTGAATGATCCTTTTTTTAGTTTCATCAATAATTGAAGAAAATTTATAGATTAGAAATGACATTTTGTTCTTCTGTATTGGTGGAAAGGAGTTAGCTGAAAAAACATATTCCAGAATCTTTTTTTTTTTTAAACATAACTCCTTCAAAAATTAATTTGAGAAATAATAAATGAATAGATCATAAAATACAGACAGCATCTACCACATAAAGAAGAATCTCTAGTTTATTATTTGTGAAACAGTTGTTTGTTTCAGATTTTTTTACACAGAAATTGATAATTTATATTTGGATATTGCATTGTCATTAAGAAAACAAATAGTAGCCATTTCTTTATCAGATTAAAAAATTTCTTTTATAGTTATTGAATTATTTAGATGGAAATCAATTTGAATTATTATTCAATGATGTTTTGAAAATTTTCAGGTGAAAATGGATTATTTGGATTATCTATCTGGACTACTCTTCTAATCTTCAATATTATCCTCACAACATTTTGGCTGATGTAATTCTGATCTTCTTCAGGTGCATCTTATCAAACTCTGAAATCTGTGGATAGTTTGTTCTTGTTCCCTCAACTATGTCTGTCTTAAGTAATTGTTTGTATTGTTTATAGTGAGAATTGAACCTTCAACCTCCAGAAGAATGTTACTTAGAACAGATTATGACGTAACACTTTTATCCATTGCACTACAGGTCTGTGTCATTGTAAGCATAACATTGAAGATGTGGACAATGATTTGAATAACCCAAATAATACTATAATTGCTTGGTTTATCCTTTATTTTCAGTTGACCAAATCCAGTTCCTATGTCAAAGCAACCGAAAAAAACATAAGCCAAACACTTCTTTATTTATCTGAATGTGAAGTAGATCTGTTATTGCTAACCAGTGTCTAGTTGTCTTATGAATGGTCCAAGAATGGTATGTTTGTTATATTTGCAAATCAGTACAGGTAATTGGCTTGCAAGGTCACATGGACCGCATTTTACATACTGTACCTGATAGTCACTCATTTAAGTACAACATAGAAACAGTTTAACACAAGTCGAAAAAGACAGTAAACAGTAGACTTTCTTCTATTCCTAACTCGTGTTTAACTTTCAAAATGAATGGCAGCATTGACTGCATATAGCTTGTTTTATAAACAAAACTTATAATAATTATTTAACAAAAATTTTATGTACTAAATTTTAAACAATACAGGTCATAAAACATTGATTTTTAACTAATTTTAAAGAAATTATTTAAAAAAATGGTAATTTTTGAAAATTTAATAAATTGTTTAATATTTCTGTTATTTATTTACTTTTCCATAATAATTTCATCTCGTGCTGAAATAATTTTTTTGATCAACCTGAAAAATAACTAAGAGGTCTTTCCAAAATTGTTAAATGATGGCATTACTTTTTTTGCACTCAAGAAATTGATGCAGTTAACTCCCTTATACCGAGAAATATCAAACCTAACAAAAACAATAATATGGCCTGACAGTTATGCAACTGAAGTTAGACACAGCAATCAAATTACTAAAAACATTTTTAGTGTTAGTCATATCCAATAATTTACTACTATTCATCATTATAATCAGCAGCAGTCCATTATATTTCAACAGTGACACAGAGTGTGGCATAAATGTGAGGTCAACCCAATTGCTCTCTGAAAAGTCTTACTCCAACTGACACATATGTGTAGGCCGCCTCAGCAGGTGGAAGTACTGAACCTTGCTTGCACAATCTCTTGTCAGTCCACAACTGTACATTCCTTTTCCTAATAGTGTCTGCTGCACCAAACCACCATCTTCTTCTGACACACAATCTTCAGACTTTTCTCTCCAGTTATCATACTCATTGATGCTCTTTAGATGTTCCTTGAACACGTCTTTATAGTATAATTGTGATGCTCCAGCTTTCCATGAGCCTTCTTTTAGCTCTCCATAGAAACTAGTTCTTGGTGATCTGCTGCTCTCCAGACGTATGATATTTACCGCCCACCTTAGCTCACATGTGGTAATCATTTCTTCAACACTGTGCATTCCTGCCTTTTCCAGGACTTGAAAATTTGATACATGGTCTTTCCACAAAATGTTTATTAGTTAACGAAAATGTCTCTCTTGTACCTTTTCAAATCTCTTTATGTGATGTCTGTAGAGATTCCAAACTATAACTATAAAGAAGTGTTGGAATTACAGTCACGCTGTAAACCTTTATCTGGGTTTTTAGATGGTTTCTTCTCTGGTCCCAGACGGTTACTCAGTTTCCCGAATATAAAAAAATTGTAGATTGAATTCTTTTTGATATTTCCACGTCTATAGTTCTGTTGTTGGAGATAGTACTGACTAAGTAGATGAACTTGTTTACTTCAGCCAGTAGGGTGCTATTTAGGAAAAATTCTCTAAGATTCAACTCTATGTTATGGGTTTCTTGGATTATAACATGTTTTCTTAATATTGACTATTAGTCTGTATCGTTTTCATGTTTCAGCAAAAGCTGTCATTAGATTTTGCATTATCTGAAGATTGCGAGTGATGAGTGCTGAATCATCCGCAAAGAGAAGTTCTTGTATCAGTTGTTCCTGTGTCTTATTCTTTGATTTCAGACGCCTGAGATTGAAAAAAAGGTATTCTGGTTCGAAGATAAACATCAAGTTCTTCTGGCACGCTTGCCAAAACTGCAGCAAGGAAAATAGTGAATAAAGTGGATTCAAGAATTCAGCCTTATTTTACATTGTGTCTGACACTGAATGGTGTGGAACATCTATCACCAAAGATGTTGGCAGTTATGCCATTATACTTGTGTAATGTTCTGATAAAGGTTGGTGGGCAACCATAGTGACTCAATAATTTCTCAATAATTTCTTTTGTAAATCGTATCATAAGCTTTGCTGAAGTTTACAAATGTGGCTATGAGAGGCTGACATTGTTCAGCAGATTTTTCTTGTAGTTGCTGCAGTGGAATATCATATCTTGAGTAAATCTGTTTGCTCTGAATCAACACTGGCTCTCGGAAGAATGTCTACAACCAGGAGTTTTAGTTGAAATTGTAGAATTTTTGCCACTATTATTCCTGCTATCAATAGAAGTGAAATTTCACTATGATTTTCACGTTTTACTACTACAATCATCATGATCAGTTTCATATTTTACTACTACAATCATCATAATCAGTTTCACATTTTACTACTACAATCATCATAATCAGTTTCACATTTTACTACTACAATCATCATAATCAGTTTCACATTTTACTACTACAATCATCATGATCAGTTTCACATTTTACTACTACAATCATCATGATCAGTTTCACATTTTACTACTACAATCATCATGATCAGTTTCACATTTTACTACTACAATCATCATAATCAGTTTCACATTTTACTACTACAATCATCATGATCAGTTTCACGTTTTACTACTACAATCATCATGATCAGTTTCATATTTTACTACTACAATCATCACGATCAGTTTCACATTTTACTACTACAATCATCATGATCAGTTTCACATTTTACTACTACAATCATCATGATCAGTTTCACATTTTACTACTATAATCATCATGATCAGTTTCACATTTTACTACTACAATCATCATGATCAGTTTCACATTTTACTACTACAATCATCATAATCAGTTTCACATTTTACTACTACAATCATCATGATCAGTTTCACGTTTTACTACTACAATCATCATGATCAGTTTCATATTTTACTACTACAATCATCATAATCAGTTTCACATTTTACTACTACAATCATCATGATCAGTTTCACATTTTACTACTACAATCATCATGATCAGTTTCACATTTTACTACGACAATCATCATGATCAGTTTCACATTTTACTACTACAATCATCATGATCAGTTTCACATTTTACTACTACAATCATCATGATCAGTTTCACATTTTACTACTACAATCATCATGATCAGTTTCACATTTTACTACTACAATCATCATGATCAGTTTCACATTTTACTACTACAATCATCATGATCAGTTTCACATTTTACTACTACAATCATCATGATCAGTTTCACATTTTACTACTACAATCATCATGATCAGTTTCACATTTTACAACTACAATCATCATGATCAGTTTCACATTTTACTATTACAATCATCATGATCAGTTTCACATTTTACTATTACAATCATCATGATCAGTTTCACATTTTACTACTACAATCATCATGATCAGTTTCACATTTTACAACTACAATCATCATGATCAGTTTCACATTTTACTACTACAATCATCATGATCAGTTTCACATTTTACTACTACAATCATCATGATCAGTTTCACATTTTACTACTACAATCATCATGATCAGTTTCACATTTTACTACTACAATCATCATGATCAGTTTCACATTTTACTACTACAATCATCATGATCAGTTTCACATTTTACTACTACAATCATCATGATCAGTTTCACATTTTACTACTACAATCATCATGATCAGTTTCACATTTTACTACTACAATCATCATGATCAGTTTCACATTTTACTACTACAATCATCATGATCAGTTTCACATTTTACTACTACAATCATCATGATCAGTTTCACATTTTACTACTACAATCATCATGATCAGTTTCACATTTTACTACTACAATCATCATGATCAGTTTCACATTTTACTACTACAATCATCATGATCAGTTTCACATTTTACTACTACAATCATCATGATCAGTTTCACATTTTACTACTACAATCATCATGATCAGTTTCACATTTTACTACTACAATCATCACGATCAGTTTCACGTTTTACTACTACAATCATCACGATCAGTTTCACATTTTACTACTACAATCATCACGATCAGTTTCACATTTTACAACTACAATCATCATGATCAGTTTCACATTTTACTATTACAATCATCATGATCAGTTTCACATTTTACTATTACAATCATCATGATCAGTTTCACATTTTACTACTACAATCATCATGATCAGTTTCACATTTTACAACTACAATCATCATGATCAGTTTCACATTTTACTACTACAATCATCATGATCAGTTTCACATTTTACTACTACAATCATCATGATCAGTTTCACATTTTACTACTACAATCATCATGATCAGTTTCACATTTTACTACTACAATCATCATGATCAGTTTCACATTTTACTACTACAATCATCATGATCAGTTTCACATTTTACTACTACAATCATCATGATCAGTTTCACATTTTACTACTACAATCATCATGATCAGTTTCACGTTTTACTACTGCAATCATCATGATCAGTTTCACATTTTACTACTACAATCATCATGATCAGTTTCACATTTTACTACTACAATCATCATGATCAGTTTCACATTTTACTACTACAATCATCATGATCAGTTTCACATTTTACTACTACAATCATCATGATCAGTTTCACATTTTACTACTACAATCATCATGATCAGTTTCACGTTTTACATTCTGTTGAATGACTTCAAGAAATTGACTTGCAAACCAACCTATCTCTAACCAGGTCTTCATTCTTCTTTTTCTCACATCCATTTTTATCAGTTCACCCAATAATGTCCTTCGCCTTTCCCTCTGAACTGCTCCCTTAACTGTTCTACATATGCTGACTCAAGAAGTTTCAGCATTTCATTCAACATGACTATACCATCATCGGCTCCTCTCTTTCACACATTTTTCTATAATGTCCAGATTTAATTTTCATTTACCAGATTTCACTTCTATTCATCATCACACTGCATACACATGCTTGATAGACTCTTCCTTCAGTCGGCACATGTAATGCTCTACTGATTAATAATGGTAAAATTCCCTGGACTTCATCTACTCTTCATACTTGCAATCATGCTACAACCTGCTCCACCCTGTGCTCCATTGTATCACCAAAATAACAAAACTTGACAATCTCGATAGCTTGGACATTCAAATATACTTAATTCTCATCCACTTCCATTGTTTTAAAAGACCACTAGGCTCTATTTCTATAAAAGTAAAGATAAAGATAAACCTCCTATTAGTTTGTCATAAATTTAGAAAAGTTTTAGATAATACCAGACGACTTGTACCTCATTGGATCAATGATCATATCCAGTTTCTTTTTTCTTCTTACTCTTTCTTCCTTTTCTTCTATATTTGTGTCATTTATTTAAATCATCCTCTTAATCTGTTCCTCTTACTTGCTGCCTCTTCTATTATTACTACTACTACTATTGAATGTACTCTTAACAGCCCCGGAATTTGTTTCCCTACTTTGTCTCTTAGTTCTCACTTTCCAAAGCAATGTTTCTGACAAAGAGAGAAGAAAATGTTGTTTTTTGGATCTATTATTGGTGGTGTAAGTCCTATGTAAAGATAACTTGAGTAAATGTTCTTTCCTCTATCTTCGTTGCCATGTCACTAATAAACTTGCTGAAGGTAAATGTTTAATCTGGGCTGATGAATGATAGTCTAATGACCTAAACCTTGGAGTAACTCTCAAAGAGGCTGTTCTATCAGCTGACACAAAATAGAATGGCCGCTACATTGACATTTGGTTAATGAAATCTGGACCGTGCAGTAGTTTCTAGCAGAGACTCTCAGTGCAATATTAGTGGGAATTTCTGTGGTTTTTCTTTCTTTGATGGATTGCAAGGATCATCTGCTTATTTATTGTTTTTCATCTTTCAACTCATCTACCGATCACTTCCACAAAATTTTCTAATTTCTATAATTATATAAATGCAACTGTGTGTGTGTGTGTGTGAGTTTGTTCCTTATAGACTACGAAACATCTGGAGAGATTTTCTTTAAAATTTACAGAACTTTAGTGTATAAGTCTGGGAGTGATCATAGTTAAGTTTTATCTCAGAATACCCCCGACAATTACCAATAATCAAAACCCTTATTTTAATTCATCTATCATCGGTAAAGCCATTTTTCCATGTTGTTGGGCCATTGACTGTGGATAAATTGACAGTGTGGTTTTTTTTTTGTTTTTTTTTTTTGCATGACATGGTCTGTAGGTTAAAAATCTGCATGTAAATTTCTTAATTTTTTTTCATTAACTGCAAAGAATTTTATAAGAAGTGAAAATTTATGTGTTTGTTTTTTGTTTCTTTGGGTTTTTTTTTTTTTTTTTTTTTTGCATGACCTGGTCAGTAAGCTCAAACCCCGCACGTAAAATTCTTAATGTTTTTTATGTTATCTGGAAAGAAATTTATATAAAATAATTTTATAAAAGGAACAGTAGGTTTTCTAGAGTGCAATGTAGAATAAAATATTTTGAACTGTTACTGCATGGAGGCATTTGAAGCTTCCCCTCGGGCGATTTCATGGATTTCGATGGCAATAAAAATATAGTAGTGTGAAATATTCGTTGATCATCATTCAATCCCGGGCATTGTCGGGTCTCCCTGTTAGTCCTAATATAAAAAACAAGTTAAAGCAGAAGATAAACTTAATTCTGCAACCTTTAACGTGGATCCCTACTATCAGTTTCCTTTTCCAACATTACAGATCTGCATTCCAACCTTCCAGAGATTGAAATCCACTTACAGAAGACTAAACTGAATCTATTCTTTGCATAAAACTGACATTGGCTTACCAGCTTCCACTGATGATTTGATGATTAACACATCAAAACTCGACTCTCAAGAATGTCATGTGTATGAAATGTATACTTACATTAGGGATAGCTTTCCATGTGGTAGGGATATCTTCAAAGAAGATGCCATATATGTGTTTCTGTATGATATTTACTGCAGTGCATTCATCTTTGCTTTTTATCATCTCTACATTGATAGAGTTACTAACTTTGAGAGTATTTGAGAAAATTGACCAGATCCTGTATGTTTACCCTTCTTCTGGCATTCATTTCTGCGGTGACTCTGTTCACAATGTTGAATGACTAGTCCACTTAAATAAGAAAGATTTTGTCATGATTTCTCTCTTGATCAAACAGATTATTGGCAAACCTATTTGCATACCCAATACTGACATTTTGCAAGTCTTTATTATTTTTCCTAATAACTTGTTCTTAATAATAATGCTCATCCACTGTTTTGTCTCCGTTGGAATCTTCTAATTACCCAGTTCTTTCGATTAAGATCAAAACAAAGTAAAATAAAACTACTGATGTCCCCTTCCATAGTGTATCAATACTTGATGGCTGACTGGGACAACTTCAGTTATTTCGTATCAGAAATTCCATTTTTGAAAAGAGTGTGTCCTGTATCACATCTGATTTAGCTGATTGGTTAATATTTGGTATAGAGAGTTTCATACCCTCCAAGGAATTCAAATGGAAATGAAAATGGCTAGCTGTGATACACCCCTGAATGTGCTACCAACATTGCTCATAGAAATCACTATTTCAATTCTTTTCAACAAAATGTTCTGAAATCAAAGCTGCCCTAAGAATCCCCTGCAACAACTGCAAAATGGTTATAGAAAATACCAGAGAGTCCTATGCCCAATCAAATTTAGGGTGACTTAGCAAAAGTTTGGATCCCATGAGTTTTAACAAATAACAAACAAGATTCCAACCATCATCAATGAACCAGAAGTAATTTTGTCAGCATCCGATATAGCAAAACATTTTTGCAAAGAACTTTGTATCAAATTCCACCCTATGTGATAAAGGCCATTACCTCCTGAATTTCTAAACACTGATATACCACTTACAAAATTTAGTACTGCATTATTGTTATGTTACAATAAATAAAATCTGGAGTTAGCATCTAATATTGAAAATTAAATTTGAAAAACTGCTTTGTCATTTCCTGCCCTTTCATAATTATGTGGTTTGACTGTCAGAATAATAAAGAGCATCTGGTTATCTAGGAATGATGGATGACTTGTGCTGGGAGTTTGTTTAAATGAAGTTGGTTGGTGCAGAGCCAACCTCACTCTCTTGTCCCAGATAGCCAGATCCAGCAGCAAGATAGGGTTGAGACAGTTGGAGGCCACATGTTGATGTAGGAACGTCCTCCTTCTACATACAGCACCTAGTATTCCCAAATGGTCACCTATCTGGTACTAGCTAGGATTAACTTTGGTGATCCAACAAGGACTGGTGTGTCAATGTGGTTATGGCATATATATATTGATTACTATATGATATGATTAAAATATATATATATTGATTACTATATGATATGATTAAAACATATATATATTGATTACTATATGATATGATTAAAATATATATATATTGATTGCTATATGATATGATTAAAACATATATATTGATTACTATATGATATGATTAAAATATATATATATTGATTGCTATATGATATGATTAAAATATATATATATTGATTACTATATGATATGATTAAAATATATATATATTGATTACTATATGATATGATTAAAATATATATATATTGATTACTATATGATATGATTAAAATATATATATATTGATTACTATATGATATGATTAAAACATATATATATTGATTACTATATGATATGATTAATATATATATATATTGATTGCTATATGATATGATTAAAATATATATATATTGATTACTATATGATATGATTAAAACTTATATATATTGATTACTATATGATATGATTAAAATATATATATATTGATTACTATATGATATGATTAAAAGTCATCGGATTACTTGTTGATAATATCAAATGCCCAGTTGATTCCAAAAGTGAATAACTTATTTTGAGATCTGCAAACTGCCAAGAGTTGTTTGGTGCTGAATTTGGAGAATAAGATAAGTTAAAAGAACAATTCTAGTTTTGCCATTATTCTGATCGATTTGTGATGTGGTGAAAGGTCACTTTTCTTTTTCATTGGTGGCCGTTTTTTTCTTTAGATTTCTTCCTCCGAACATGCTAATTATGTTATATAAAACTTACTATTGATGGTTCTTCCCTTCTCGAGGAAATCATTGACCACAATACATTGTGCGTCCTAAATACATAATTTAAAACCTTGCCTGCTCATGTTTGTATCTTTGATTGATTTGGACGATTTTCACCTGCTACTCTCCACTCAGCTGACTGTAGATATATTGACGGTAGATCCATGTTTCCTCTGTCACATATTGATGCAAAATCTTGTTATTGATCACTATTTCCATTGCTTCCAACAACGTAATATATGCATTGAAACTAAGGCTCCTTTAGGACTGCCAGCAACCACTGTAAAAAAATAATAGAAAATGCAAGAGAGAGTTGTATGCTCAGTCTGTCAAGTCCAAAGTAGCTGAGCAGCGGCTTGGTTCCCACCAATTTTGGCAAATAACAAACAGAGGCCTGAATAGAAATGTGTGCTCTACCACAACCATCATTAATGGATCTGAGGTGATCTTGTCAGCATCAGACAAAAAGCCAAATTCTTTGCCAAAAACTTTGCAGCTAATTCTACCCTATGCGATAAGGGCCATCAACCTCACCCCCGTATTCCCTTCTGTGTCTGAAAACATGCGATGCGACATACAAATACCTGTACATGATGTTGCCAAGCTAATCAAAAACCTTGATTCCAGTAAAGTAACTGGCTCTGACGGCATTCCTATTATAGTGCTGATAAAGCTTCAACCAGAACTAGCTCCCATTCTTATAAAGCTGTTTAAGCATTGTTTAAGGAGAACTGCTTCCCAACACCCTGGAAAACCTCATCAGTATGTCCCATATTTAAACATTCCAGTGATTGGTCACCTCCCTCTCACTACAGATCAATCAGCCTCCTGTAGGTCATGAGTAAGTAGCTGAAATCTGTGTTAAATAGAGAAGTCAACCACCTCAGCAAAAATAACCTCCTCAGTGACATGCAATATGGATTCCGTTCTGCTAGATCTACAGCAGATTTGCTAACAGTTATATCTCATAGGATTTGTGAATCTCTCGATGGAGGCTTCCTTTTTATGGCAATTGCCCTTAACATATCAAAAGCCTTTCATAGGGTATGGCATAAAGGTCTACTCCACAAAATCTCTAGCTATGGTATAGCTGGAAATTATTCAATTATGAAATCATTTCTCTCTAATAGATTCATAAGAGTATTGGTTGATGAGCAGAAATGAGAAGCTCACAGCATTAATGCTTCCTGATCTACATAAATGATCTCCCAAATCACATCCTAAGATCATTTGCAGACATTTATGCTGACAACACTACCATCTATAGCAACATTTCAAAGACCATAAATGGCCAAGTTCTTTCTGATTCTCTTTCCTCTGATCTTGATCATGTGGTGCAATGGAGAAAGAGGTGACTGGTTAATTTTAATGCATCTAATACCAAGCTTCTATTTTTCCATCATCAAAGCTCTGATCCCCGTTTGGCATCAATCAAAATGAATGACTCTTGTCTTGGGGAGGCTCCATGTTTTGACAAGCCTCTAGGTCTGACCTTTACTCCTGATCCAAGATGGAACACATACATCAAATCTGTTGCCAAGGCTGCTGAAAAAATGGTGGGATTGTGGAAATCGAATTTGCAGCCAACAGACGCACAGACACAAGATTGAACTGTAAGGTAACATAAATTTTCTTTACTTTGTTTCTGTTTGTAAGCGACCACTACATGTCGCATATACATTCAGTGAAATCGGATACATCACTTCCTTCTCTCTCTTCAGTGATAGAGGATGAAATCATCAGTAATGTTCTTTCGTGGATCCCAAAACATGAATGTGGCTCAGTAAGGGGACTGCAACTAACAGAAGACTCACAATGCACCTATGAAGACCTACCATATGTGATGGAGGATAGAGCGAGAAAGTCAGGAGGATCCGTGACACTACCACAACTAAATGATGATGACTTCACACCTATTGTTGTTTTTAGAACAGAACACCAAATGTATTCATTTACAATTTATAATTTACTAGCTTGGGTGCCCGGTGTTGCCCGGGTCCTTGGAGGTGTGTGCTGAGCAAAAGAAAATAAAAGTGGTAGTAGGCAGGCTCGAATCTGTACTGCGAAGGAGGAAAAGAAAGTGAAAAAAAAAAACGTGACGTCTTTGCTGTTGCGCCCATCGCCAAACCGGAAGTGACGAATGTTAAAATTAAGGCTTGTCAATATAAAAGAGGGAATGATTTTCGAAAATATCGGTGAAAAAAGCAACCCCTCCCTAAAGAAAAGTGCCTAGTTGAGGGTGAAGGGATTAATGTTTTTAGCCAATTTTTCGATATTTGTCGTCTGAAGGGTCGAGCTTCAAAACGATACCAATGTCGTGAAAATCTGTCACCTCTGTCGAAAGTTTTAGGCAGACATACACACACACACACATACATACATGCATTTAAACAGACTAGCGGGGGTACCCGGCATTGCCCGGGTGTTACGAGGTGTGTGTGCTCTTAAATCAAAAAGAAACCCGTGGGGGGGGGGGGGTAAAAAAAAGTTTTGGTAAGTTGGTAGGATCGAACCCGAAGCCCTGAGGCGAAGTTGGAAAATAAAATGGGAAAAAAACATGACATGTTAACCACTCGGCCAGCCAGAATGAGTTACTGAAAGATGTTTGAATTTATTTAAGTAAGAAGAGAATTGACAGGTGCCCGCACTTAATGACGTCAAGTGGAAGTCGTAGACTTAACATTTTGTGCGAGCGTTACAACAACGACGACATAAGCAGTAGCTATTCAGCAGTTAACATTTTCTGCGGGACAGTTTTTAATGAGCTCAATAACCCGGTTTGTTTGCTTTTACCTAACTTTGGGGAAAACCAGCTTCCCCGTTTATTAGGGGAGTGTCTCGTCTCGAAATGAAAGCAACCGTCTGATATGACGATGGTAAGCCGACATTGACCAAACATTACATCGCTTTCTAGAGACCACTGACCGGTGGCCATGGGCCAGGGATTCAAATCGAGTTTCGCTTTTTTTATACCGAAAAACAAAAGCAATATGTGGCGATCCCAAAATGTCGAATATTTAACATTTCAAAGTCAGGCAAATTAAATAGACGGGCGACCCCCGTTCGTAACTAGTAGATATTATGATTTCGACGTGATATAAAAAGTTTTTAAAATGAGCGATGGCCTCGAGAAGCCACCGAAAAAAATCCTTTTGCGGACATACACAAAAAGCAAACATACATACACACATTTTCGCTTTTATATATAGATTGTGCAAATATATCTTAAATGTGTATTAATTTGTGAGTTACAAAATGTATGTGGACGTGCACTCCTACTAACCTTGGTCTTATAACAATTAGATTATAACTATCATGTGGCAGAGTGCACTACCTGAGAAAAAAGGATCGGATGGAATTTAAAGACCACTAGTATGCATTAGTAGAAGATTTGAATCATAATTTTTTGAAAAGAAAAAATCGCTTATTTTGACCATATTAAATGAGTTGTGTAAAGTTGATAAAGACAAGTGTTCTGTTTTGACAGATGAGAGTGCTGATAACTGGTTATAATCAAAAAGACATTCTCACGGCAGAAGTTGGGATATATAAGAAGGAGATGCATAAAAATGCATACATAGATCCAAGAAAGTCTAAAAGGAATGTATGTGCGGGTGTGTGTGAAGAAGTTGAAAGAATGTGTCTCATATACTTTGGACTTTGTGTATATGTTATGCACGTGTGTTTCTAGCAAGGCGAGGAAGAAAAAAGAGAGAGAATCTCTTTGCTTTAGGTTTTATATTTCTGATCTCAGTGCCACATGTCATGACGAAAAGGAGATAATTAGGTCTGAGAGTCCTCTGATATATGTATATGCTAATGAGTGTATGGAAAGGGTAGGTAATACTACATGTGGCTTGACTTCTTACACGTTTTAAAAGTGTCCTCGAGGTAGCATGATTCCCTTTCTGAAAATTGATTACCTTTGATATAAATGAGATTTAAATCATAAGCAACGAATAGAAGATGATATCTATTCTAAAATTTGGATTCCATTTCACCCAATAATAATAATAATAATAATAATAATAATAATAATAACTAGCACGACCCGTCGAAATTACACAGAATGAGAAATATATTTAATCAACAATTATGTTTTGCTAAAGCTGATAATTTTCTGGATAGCGCAAAAAATTAGTTTTTTCGACAGAAAAACCATTAACCCATGGCAAATATGAGTCTGTTAACATTTCTATGAAAACAGTGTCCATTGTATTTTAAATATAGATAAAATTAAATTTATTTATTATTTAGCAATTAATGATATAGATATATAATTTTCAACTAAAGATTTTTATAAAGTGCAACAAGATGTACAGAACATAAAATAAATTCATAGTAATTTTAGATTCAATTTCAATGAAAGTTTTTTTGTTTTACTTTGTAAAGTTTATAAAAGTGCACATTGAAATTTGATGAACTTAAAATTAAATCTTGTGCTTTAATTTTTTAAGTTTGTAACAAAAATATTTTGTTTAACCATCTTCATACCTTGAAAGAAATGCTTTTCTAACTTGTATCTTGTTTTTAAGATTATATTTTACTTAAGTTTGGAATTAAAATCAAAAAATGAATATGCTTTTGCATGCCTGTAACAAGGTGAAATTATTTTTTGTTTTAATGTTCTATTTGAGTGAAAGAGTAAAATTTTTTGTAAAAAAAGTTTATTGGTATCTGATATAAAACATAAAAAGTAAAAGAATACAATTAAATGTACCCTTCTCTCTTTTCATCTTTCTTCTTTATTTCCCTTTCTTTTTTGTATATCTATTTTCTTACTCTCTCTCTCTCTCTCTCTCTCTCTCTCTCCAAGAAGAACGGTCCATAGACACCTTTCTTGGAAATTGCACAAAACACGTTCACTTTTGGTGAATCTCGCTCGTGCTCAAGAAGTTCATGAGGATTCTCAGTACTCCATATGCGAGTGTTATGCTTGTTAACTTTGCCATTCAGATGGAAGGTCGCCTCATCGCTAAAAACAAGCCGATCATCAAAGCCGTTATCTTCCAACTTCTCTCTCTCTCTCTCTCTCTCTCAAACCATATATATATTCTATCTAGGTTATTGAGCACTGTTCAATTCAACATTAAGCTTAATAAGAGTTATTAAATTACATTTACACAAACCAGTTGTATTTAGAGTATTGAGTATATTTGGATTCAGCATCTACCACAGTGAAATTGGCCTACTGCATTATTGCACGCACCTGATACATCTATTAAATTAAGCACTATTTTATGCTGCATATATTATTTACTGTGTATCCTACTTTATTAAAAATCTATTATTCTAGAGTTTGTTTCAGATTATTAACTGTGGCCATGCATAACAAAGCAGTATTAAAAAAGTATGCTTAACCTATTTCTTTTAAAACTTATTTCTTTATCTCTCATTATCCTTATCCCAGAATTCATTTGTTTTAAAACCATATTTATGGAGCACTTTAAGTAAAATATAATGAATAAAACAAAAGCAATTTCATAAGTGAGAGTGAAAAATATCAGGAGGCATCTAGAGCACTACGGAAGCCCTGGGTTTAGGAGGCATCCAATACACCACTAAGACCCAGTTTCAATCACCCCACCTGCTAATAGAGAAGTTATTTTTTAAGTGAGAACTGAAAGAAATAACACTCAGAAGACTTCCAGTGTCCTACTGTAAGCACAAAATAAAAGTAAGAGGCTTCCAGAGCACTACTAAAAGTAAGTTTCTACCACTCCACTAAAGGAAAAATTATCCTTTTAGGTGAGCACTGTGTTAAACACCTTAGTTCCTTCACAGAGTAAGCAACTGGAATATTCTCTGTTGCTCGGAGACTTCTGTTAACTTCTTGGGATTAAGTTATGTCTTGGAAGAGGCCCACCTGTGCTTCTACACACAAAGCATCTGCAACAAAAGAGAGAATTAGAGACACTTTAACAATCTGGCCTCTCTCTCTGTTTGCTCCCCATTAGATTGGTCCGTTCCCAAAGGCTCCCAAGAGCAACACACATTACCCCTCACTAATATCACTTGCATGAACCGTTCCTGAAACAAATAGTTATCAGTGAAACTAAAAAATTAAATCATCCTACACACCGATCACTTTGTAGAGTACCTCCATCACCAAACAAAAACTTAGTTTACTAAAACTTAAACATAGTAAGCTTTCCTTTATATTGATTCCTTCTTTTTTTTTTCTTTCTTTTTTTTTTTTCACAAGCTTACTTAAGTGATTGATCAATATAGCTCGTTAGAAATGTCCTTTTTTGGGGCACTTCACATAACTTCGAGCTATTGGCTCCAATTTTGTTAACACATTACTAAGTTGGTTTTCACCCTCAATCCACTCAACATCAATTTCCTGTTTGTCTATGGATTCTCGTATGCTTGAGATTTCGAATTGAAGACGTCTATCCTCGAGATGGTTGCATGAATGAGCAGCATCATATAAAGATTTGTTATCCGTTAAGCAAGTGATGGGTAGAGAGAAATCCTTTTCGCCAAATATGATTTCAGCAATTAGTTTGGACCACGAATATGCATGATCAGAACCTTCAGCAAGAGCCAAGGTTTCAGCTGCTAGTGCAGATTTTACCACTTTTTGTTTTCGAAGAACTCCAGACAATGAGGCATGATAATTCACCATTTGTTAAAAATAAAATGTATGCAGCCTGACTACCACCGCCTTTTGTATTGTTAAAGCTTCAGCGTCAAGTTTGACAGAGTTTCAAACCATGGAAATAATATTGAGGAAGGCCTTGACTTAATTTTCTCTTACTGATTTATTCAGGTTTTTTATGTTTTCTATAGTTGGTGCCTTTTGAGAGATACTTGCTTGGTGTACACTGAAACTTAGATTAGGTCTTGATGTGTTAGCAAGCCAATTAATTTTACCTATTGTGGATCTGAGTATTTTGATCTCTTCAGTATTTAATGGAGAAGATTTATCTGCAGATCTGTCTTTTACTATAGCAATTTCAGACAAACTTTGGCCATACTTATTCTGATTGATACAGATTGACTTATCAGCATATTGAGTTAACTCTATTCCAACATACATAAAGGCACTAGTGTTTTCAACACCCACCACAAACAACGACCTCCTTTTCAAATTGCTGTGTACCACCCCACAGCTGATCATCTACATAAGTGACTAATATTCCTTCCAGATTGTCATTATTATGCCAGAAGAACACACCAGGATCAACCGAACTCTTCCTACATCCAACGTCAAGAACAGCTCTTCTTAAGGTAAGGTACCACTCACGAGGTGCATCTTGAAGACCATACACGGACTTGTTCAAGCGCCAAACTTTTCATGTTTTTGCTTCTTTAGGTGGTTTATTTCAAGATTTTGATTCTGAAGGAAGGCAGTTTTGTAATCAAGGGAATGCAATTTCCAACTCTTAGAAGAAATGATACATAACGCAACTCTTACACTCCCCTTTAGGCAGGTAGGGCTGTCTGTTCTAAAGGTGGCATTTTCTTCAAAGCCCCTTGTGACTAACCCTGCTTTAACAAGGTGTTTGCCATCTATTTTTGTTTTTAAAATCCATTTTACTGATATAAGGGTTTGACTTGTATTATCAACTTCGTTGTAAACATTATTTGATTTCCAACTGTTTTTTTTCTGTTTTGCTGATAGAATTTCTTCTTTAGCTTCAGTAATATAAGTATAGCACATCAAGATTTCATCACCAATTTCATTACCAACCTCCTCTAGTGATTTAAGTTCTTCTTTGACATCCATTTTCCAATCTTGAATGTCTCTATCAAAGTCAATAACCGTAGTCTGACCATCCTTGTTTATAGCATTCCACTCATTTCCATATTTTCCACTTACTTTTCCAGATCGTGATACTAATTTTATAGCTTCCCACGACTCAGAATTATTCATTTTGATGTTTAATTCCATATTCTTCTTAAGTGGTGGAGAGGTGGTAGCCATTGTTTTGTTCACAACACCTTTTAATGATCTATCTTGGAGTTATAGATTATTGCCAGAGCTTTCATTTTTGTTGATGCTTGCTGCTGGAGCAGTATTATTATTGACACACTGTTTACTTTCTTCACTATTGCTGTCACTCAGTGAATCTGAGTCTGATATATCTTCAAATGATGTTTTATTTTCTGTTACCTGAAAATGAGTCTTTAGATTGTTCATCTGTAGTAGATTCATATTTCAAAGTTGCCGAGTTCACTCTGCTTATCACCGATTTTGTGGGCTTTTCTAGTCGAAGGCGAGAAGGATGTACTCTGACATATGTGCTACCATGTTTCACCAAAATTTGCTGACCATTCTGACCCAAAACAGTAGCCGGCCCCCTCCACCTCCTTCTGTCCAAACGTTTATAATATACAATGTCACCAATGAAGTACTTGATGTCTCCTGAAGTTCTAACATTGTGTCTAAGTGCTCTCTTCAGTTTTTCTGAATTTTCTGTAGCAATAAACGCTTTCCGAGCTGAATGCAATGCATTTAAATTCTCTCTAATGATATTACTGGAAACCTCTGGGTTCAGTGCAGGGGGTTTATTAGTTAATAGAGATGGCAGTGTAGGATTCTGAGAAAAAACAAGCTGGAATGGGCTGAAACCATGAACATTTATCAGACTGTTCTTTGCACAGAGACACCACATAACAGCAAATTCAAGTGAACAGCCAGAATCAGCAACTGTTTTCCGAATCATTTCCCCCATTATACGATTGTGTCTTTCTACTAAGCCGTTTGACCAGCAGATTCAGCCGCTGTTGTTTTTACATTAATATTCAGTTGTTCGCAGAACTCTAAAACTTCTGCATTTGCAAATTCCCCTCCATTGTCAGTAAGTAAACTACAGGGAGTACCATGAATTGAAATCCAAACTTTGAAGAGCTCTCTGACAACTGTAGATGGAGATTTATTTCTTATTACTGTTCCTCCAGAGTCTGGTAGCATGGTCAACCAGATGTAACAGATAAACCTTCCCAAATTGTTTGAGGTCCACAGCTACACACTCATTGAACCTAGTTGCTATGGGTAAGCCAACAATGGGCCTTGGAGGGGCTCTTTGATATTCTTTGCAGATCTTACAATTCTTCGATATCTTATAGATTTCATTAATAATTTCTTAATTATCATTTTCCTCACTATGTAGCTGATTTTCCTCGGAGAACAGTGAGAAAACTGATGATGCAGTTTCAGGGCAGCATCCTTTGGAGACATATGCTTATTACAAAGTGTAACCTGGACCTTTGGATTCCTACTTGCTTGAACAAGAATTTGCTTTTGTTTAGACAAAGGAAGACAGTAGTGACGACTACTAGCTAAAGATAGCAAAAGTTTTTGTCCCATAATTATAGCGGTATCATCTTCACAATCAATTTTTGCTTTTGTAGATTTCAACTCATCTTGAGCCAGCAAAAGGGGAATGTCTGCATCTATAATATCAGTGATGATAGAGGTTTAAATCTTGGTGGTATACAAACAGTTTTCGAAGCACGAATCCAGTTGCCATCACCAAACTTGAATTTGTTATGGCTATCTTTATATTGTACATTTTTTCTATCATTTTCTGATAATGAATCTAAATAACATGAGAACCACACTTGTCCACAAGAACAGCACTATTCATAGCTTCACCAACCAAACCCTTCATATCTTCAGAGCTGGAAAATACATCCTGAAACATGATTATTTCATGATAAGCGTCCTCACTAGGATGATCTTGATGATCACAATCATCAACAACTGATATTTCTGTTGTGTATGATGTATTTCTGACACTTGAGATTTTATCTGGACAGTTTTGTACCCAGTGATTCTTTGAGTCACAATTGAGATATCTAGTGACCTGACCATATTGATCTAAGGGATTTTTGAAATGTCTTCTCTCTGTTACTTTATGATGACGACCAACAGAGAAAGAAGAGTCACTTTTAAAATTCCGTAGAGGCTATCTACCTCTTCCACGTTGGGCTCTACTTCTGCTTTGAAAGTTTCTACCAAAAATGTACCATGTACAGTGGGTTCTTCTGTGAAATCAGTTTCTACTTTGATATTGAACTTTGAGTCTTGAGGGGCAGTTCTAAATATTTTTTCATTTGTTCACACATCTTATCATAATTTAATTCAATGACTGTGGCTCTAACTAGTTGTTCTTGATGTTGAGGTAAGTTTGCCGCAAACGATAAGCAAGTATATCTGTTGACATAGTCATGCCATGTGTTTTTGCCTTATTCCATCTAAGTTCAAATTCTGTTATATAATTTGGAATAGTAAGAGACTGTGGTCTTTTGTAGAGTTCAAAATTTTCATACGCTTCAAAAGCGCTGATAGTTTTTTTTTTTCAAAGAGTTTAGACAATTCTAAAATAACTGTATCTGAACCTGTATCTGTAGTAATATCAGTATTTCCTAGTGCTTCTAAGACTTTATCTTGAGTTGCTTCATCTAGGCATAAAATCAGCAATCCACCATGTTTCTTTTTGTCGACATCAGTAATTGATTTCCAAATATTAAATTTCTTCAACTATTTTTGGTAATTATCCTTCTCTTTATCAAAAGGTGGAGGCGCCTTATCGGTGAATACATGTGCTTGGGCCATTTTTTTTTTTTTTTTTGATTGCTGCTCTGCTACCACTGTTAGACACCTTAGTTCCTTCACAGAGTAAGCAACTGGAATATTCTCTGTTGCTCGGAGACTTCTGTTAACTTCTTGTGATTAAGTTATGTCTTGGAAGAGGCCCACCTGTGCTTCTACACACAAAGCATCTGCAACAAAAGAGAGAATTAGAGACACTTTAACACACTGAATAAATAAAACTTAGGAAGCTTCCTTAGCGCAACTGTAAGCACATAATAAAAGTAAGTAGGCCTCACAAGCACTACCAAAACCAAATTTACCATCCTAGAATAGAAGTTTTTAAAGTTAGCAGTAAAAAAATAAAACTCAAACAGCATATTTTTGTATTCATTCATTTTTCATAACTTTTTGGAATTTCTACTAATTTCGAAATGACAATTTTTTTTTTTTTATTCAATTTTCACCCCAAACAAGGCAAGTGCCACTTTGATGTAGGGGGCTACTATCGGGGACATAATTTGAGGGGGCATTATGGAGGGAAATAAGTAGAAAGATGCTTGTTCACATTACACTTGAACTTCTTATAAATGAGTAATTAGTAGTGTTTTCACTTGAAATGCATCGGTTTAAAATGCATTGGTCTAAAAAATCACTCCACTCATTTTTTATAATTAGTTTTTTATTCATAAATGTTCCTTAAAAATTTTGATATGACATGTAAGAATGTTCTTATCTGAAATGCGTTGGATTAAATTATTCTTAAACAATACAATCACCTTATGGTTTTCCTAGAAATATTTTTCTATCGATTCATTTTCAATAATTTTTTGAAGTTATACTAGTTTCAACATAATACGTAAGCATGTAATGTTTTCACCTGAAATGTGTTGATTTAAAAGATCCATAGTCTACACCAGCACTCTATCGGTTTACTTATTTTCACATGACACTTAAGCAGGTACAATTGTTATCACCTGAAATGCACTGGAATTTATACTAATTTCAACATATTTAAGTTTTAACATGATACATAAGTAGGTAATAATGTTCTCACCCGAAATGTGTTAATTTTATGTTAAGTACATTTTGTGGTGGTGACAGTGGCGGTGGTTGTGGTCGTGACGATGGCAAAGTAGTGATGGTGGGGTGGCGACGGTGGTGATGGTGATGGTGGTGGTGAGGGCGATCTGCACCGATCCAGCAATAGCTGGAGATAACTAACTTATCAATCTTAAACAATTGTTTATTGGGATTTTTGAAATATTTCATTTTCATTCTAAGGGAATTCAGCATTATAACGGTCGGGGGGGGGGCGGATTTGGAATATTCCATTTTCATTGTAAGGGATGTTGAAGATGATAACAATCGAAGATAATAAGTGTATTAATGTAAAGAAGAAGAAGAAGAAGAAGAAGAAGAAGAAGAAGAAGAAGAAGAAGAAGAAGAAGAAGAAGACGCTGATAGTGATTATTTAATGTCCATTTTACATACTGACATGTGTGGGCTTATAGAAATTGAATTTAAAACTTTGTTTGGTTTTTATTTATTCTCAAGTTCATTCTTATCACTTCCTCCAATGTTTCCTTTAATTTTCCTCTGTGAACTGAACCTGTTACCTCAACTGTACTACATCTACTAACCTCAGTTATTCTTTCCATGTCGTCATACCATTGAAGTCTTCTGTTCTGCATGTCTCCCTATACTGTCCAGCTTTAATTTTCCTATGAGGTCATCAGATCTAAGCCTATCTTTAAGACTAACATCATACAGCCATCGTATAATTTTCATATCATGTCTTGCCATGAAAAGCATTTTCTCAACCCTCTCTGACCAGAATTCACACCCACAAAGGCTCTCTAATGCAGATCTGGGCATTGTCCAACCCACCGGTTATATCTGACCAAATTTTTTAAAACATTTGTAGACTTCAAAACAGTTGATTATTGTTATTCTTTTTTTATTATTATTGCCTTTAATTCTTCAGAAAATGATGACATATGGCTAAAGAAACACTCAGCCTTCTGACAAATTTATGAATCAACTTAGTTCTTCTAAACACTTATTCCTTCTTCTCTATGCCATAAAAAAAAGTCGATTTCGTACTCTGTCATTGCAAGAAAGAGTGCTCCGAGCAGCACCTTCCCAAATATGATAGCAATATCTCATCTTAGGATATATCTGATTCTAATACGGATAGATAATTGCATCAAGTATTTTCTGGGGTGGTAGATTCATCCAACCATTTTTTTAGTGTCTTAAATGACAGATTTGATGTAGCTATTCCATTTCAGGCCTGGAGTGAGTGTCAGTCCTTATCAAAGTAAGGGGATTCCTCAATGAGTGAGCCGTCTATTTCAACTGAAGCAAAATGTGGATTTGAGCACTGGTGGTGAAAGGAGAAAAGCTTCATTTTAAATGAATAAAATGCTGATTGCTGAAAAGCTTGTGGCTTTTATGGAATGACGAGTACATTATTGGTGTAGGCTCATTAAACATACAAATGGCTACAATTACTTTCAGATCAGATTTTTTACACTCAAAAATATCTGGGATATTTATTGACTGCCTATATTTTAATCTCGGTCTAAAATTAAACCTGATTATTTTTATTGAGTTTGTGAAACGGGAAATTCGAATATTTTATTTTGTTATCAAGATAAACAAGGAAAGCAATCCTTATTTTTATCATATGATAAAAGCATGATCGAAGCGTATGGTTTATGTATGCTGTTTGTAAACAAATTGGATAATTGATCATGATCAATTAGAAATGAATATATGTTTTATATTTATTTGGAAAGGTAACCTGCCTCCCTAGCCGAGTCTGCCTGATTAGAGTGATAGGTGTTTCACGTAGTGAATCTGACCATAGTCACGTGGTTTTTAAGACAGGTTGACATGGGTTGTGTTTCTTTTGGTGATTTTTCCAAAAATGTTGGTTTGACTTTGTCAATGGAGATTGTGTCTGTTCGATTTCTTTGGTCGATGGTGAAATACTTCTCTAAGCGTTTAAACACTTTGAAAAGACCTTGGTATGTTGGTGTTTGTGATCTTTTTACTGCATCATTTCAGACAAAACTGAACTCAGTCCTGTAGCTGTTGTGGGACATGGACCGTTGATGATGATTGCCTGGGTGATGTGTACTTCAGTTGAGTCATTTTACGGCTGAGTGAAAGGATTTGCGTCTATGAATTTGAGTACAGTGTTATCAAAATATGGTCGGGTTAGATTATTTCAGCTGGAGTACATCCTAGGTCTTCTTTGAGTTATGGATTGACAAGAGGATTAGGGGTAGTTCATCTACCCAGCTGCTGCTGGTATGTTTTGTTGTTAGAAAGGCCTTTAGTGTCTGGTGGGAGCTTTCCACAAGATCGCTGATGCAGGGATAATAAACAATGATCTTGGTGTGTTTGATGCCAAGCAGTTAGGTAAATTCCTAAAAGAGTGAGGACTGAAACTGTGCACTGCAATCTGTGGTGATGATGCTGATTATGTCAAAAATTGTGATCCACTCCTGCAGGATGGTCTTTGCTACTGTGTTAGCTAAGGTATCTCTGATAAGTACTGCTACTGAAATGGTCAACTACTGTGAGTAGGTACTGGTAATCCTGACACATTGGAAGAGGTCCGACTATGTGGATGTGGCTGAAATGTGGGTCAAGATTACTGAATGTGTCTGGTGTACCTTGCATTTCTGCCACTCAAGGTACATTGATACTCAATCACAGATATCAGGTCCTGGCTCAGTGTAGTGTCTTCTAATGTGTTCACATCGGATCAGGACAGAGCATCGATAACAGTGTTTGATCTCATAAGCTGAATATTTGTCCAAGTTGTTCAACAGGGAAGTTGTCAAGGTTTTGTAGTCGGTTAAAATTATGAAATGCCGGCTTTTCAGTAGTGTTTAATGGCAAAGTATATAACCAAAAGTTCTTTGTAAAAGGTTCTGTACCTGGATTGAGCTGGTGATAGTTTAGTGGAAAAGAATGCAATGGGTTTGCATTAGTCATCCAACTCCTGTTTTACCACAGCTTCAACTTCAGTGTCCGATGTTGAGACACTTGTAGTCTGTCTAAACTGTACGAACGAACTGACTAAACCAAGATGGCCGACTCCTATTTATATCACCACAAGCAAGGGAGGTAACCATGTAACTGAAGCAAGGGAGGTAACCAATGTCTACATTAACATTGCTGCTGTCCTCAAGTGAATAATTTATTTCTGATTTAACAAGTCCCTTAGAAGCTCAGACGAAGCTCCTGCCTTGGTCAAACAATCAGAGACCTGATCACAACCCTTGATCCATTCTATCTGTATCTCTCCTCTACTCTTCATTTCCTTCAGCCTTGCTACATCTATTCTCAATCGTCGATCGCTTACCAGATTGTTGGAATTCAATGTCTCCACAAGTGATGCATTATCTGTCTTGCAGAGAACGTCTGGCAATTTAGATAACTGAAATACCTCTTGTATCATAACCGCAGTCAAAACACCAGCATCAGCTCCCTCATTCAGAGCAAGAGTCTCTGAGGCCAATGGGCTTTTTGTCACTCTGTCCAATTTCTATTGGAGATATGGAAGATACATATAGATCTTGTTCTACAGTGATCCCATTTTCCTGTTGATTAACATTCAGTCCAACATATTTGAATGTTCCACTTTCATGAGATCCCACCTTAAATTTTTCTTTCAATGTTGCAATCACATCCCTTTCAAACTCTGTGTTTCCACAGAAAACAAAATCATCCACGTGCATAGCAAGAATTCCAGTCAAATTTCCTTTAATATCATGCCACAAAAACAATGCATTATCATAAGCACTTGCTACTCCTTTTAATTCAATCAAAGCCTGAGTAACTCTCTTGTACCATGCCCGTGGAGCATCATTCAATCCATAGATGCATCTTTTTAATTTCCACACTTGAGATTTAGGACAAACATCAGATGGTGGCCTCAGGTACACATCTCTCTCTAAAATACCACCTTGCAAAAAGGCTGAGGTAAAATCTATGGTCTGCAGCATCCAATTCTTTATTGATGCGGTTAGCATGACCATTCGCATAGCTTCACGGCTACATGTTGGGGAGTCCGTTTTCAGATTACTATTTTCTTCATAGCCTCGTGCTACAAGGCGAGCTTTCATTGTTTTCTGATTATCCTTGAATTTTTCAGTAATCACCCATCTTGTGGATATTGTTTTTTGACCTGTGTATGGCACACATTCAAATACTTCATAGGTGTTCATGTTTTTTATTTCTTTATGCTTGGCATCCATTACAGCTTTCGACTGCTCTTGTTCAGCGGTGAGTAGGACTACATTTTCCTGTTCAGTATATTGGGGCACTTCTCTCCAATGATCAATATAATTCCAGTTGATACAAACTTGATCCTCGTTTTCATCCTCAGGTTCTATATTGATCCAATGACTATATTTGCCAGTTGATTTAGGCTGTACTGACATAACCTTTCCTTTCTTCCACTCCCCACTTCCATTTATTTTATAAGTTATGGTCTTATTTCGGCCAGGTTTTTCAGTCTTATCTCTTAAACTGGTAGAACTATCAACAACTTCTTCTCTGTCTATATCTTCACTTTCTACCACTTGATTCTGCAACTCCTCCTCCTCAACTGAAAGGTATTCATTCTTCCCTTCTGTAGTGTTTCCCAGCATTTCAGCTTTTTTTGTTCTTTTTTCGTTGTTTTTATTCACTTTCATCAATTGGCACGGATGCATCCTATAAAATGCTCCGCCATGTCTGATTAAGACAAACTGGCCTTCTCTGCCTAACACTTTTGCTGGACCACGCCATCCTTTAAAACCCTGCCTCCGATAATAGATTTGGTCTCCAGTAGCATAATCTTCATCAGCATAAGTTCTGACATTAGACCTGAGAGCTCTCCTAATTCTCTCACTGGACTCAGCTTCCAAAAAGTTTCTCCTTGCACTATGGAGAGCATTTAAATTTTTTCTCACCATGTCACTTGTAGTAGAGGACTCCATAGCAGGTAACTGGTCTGTCAGAATTGAGGGTGTATTTACATTGAAACCGAATACAAGTTCATTTGGACTGTGTCCAGAGTAATTGAGGAGGGCATTTTTTGCACAAATAGCCCATGCCAAGGCAATTTCAGGTTCACACTTCTCATCGTCAATTGTTTTTTTCATTGCCTCAGCAACTATCAAATTATGACGTTCTACAGTACCGTTGCTGAATGGACTTCCTGCGGCAGTAGTACAGGTCTCTATGTTGAGTTTTTCATTCATCTGTCTATAGTGTTCGTTGTTGAATTCACCCCCATTATCACTCAGAAAACGAACAGGAGATCCGAAATAGGTAATCCACATCATAAAGATGTTTTTGATGATCTCCTCCTTCTTCTTTGTTTTGATCAATGTTGCCGCTGAATACCTGGTAGCGGCATCAATGAGATGTAGTATCCACACCTCATTGTGGATGAACTCTTTCAAATCCATGCAAACTGTGTGATTAAATCTATTGCCAAGAGGCAATCCCACAACCGGTCGCAGTGGAGCTTTTTTAAATCTAAGGCAAATTTGACAGTTTTCATAAACCTCCTCAATCGCCTTTATAAATTCCTTGTCATTGAATTTGCCACTTTTTTTAACCAAGGAAACAAGTTTTTCCTTCGAGGCATGAGCAAACTGTCGATGAAAATATCAAAAATCCAGCACATATCTTTCCGGAAATCTAGCACTATTCCTGCTGTCTTCATTGATTTGTGACTTAATAGAAGAGGCAAGTCGTTTTTCACAATATCTGCTTCGATATAAACTCTTATACCTCCGAGTGTAACCGGAAATTTAGCAACTTTAATTGCTGTGACAGCCACTCCATCACCAAAACAAAAACTCCGGTCTGAGTTCGTATACTTCACTAGTTGCAGGTCACTTTCATTTAAAGTATCTAAATAAACATCAAGCCACACTTCGCCAGCCAGTGTGCGAGTACAAGCAGAATCCAAGACTGCCATTCCAAATGTTTCCTTTACAAGATTTGAGATTTTTTCATTTGTACTGTTCAAATAAATATTTTCTTGAATGAACAACGTAATGTGTATTTGTTCTGTCGCTTCCGTAAACCTGGGCGTATTTCTAGGACACTCTCTAATTAGATGGTTCGGAGACTGACATTTGTAACACAACAACACGTTTCCACTTCGGTCACATGGATTAGATTGTCCTCGACGAAAACGCCTTTTGTTGTTACCCGGTTTAGAATAATTATAGTTGACGATTTCGGGCTCTGATTTCACTGCCGGTACATTTTCATCACGATAAATGTCACCAAATACTTTCTTTATCGATTCCTTCATGTTTTGATACGTCAAAACAGAACACGTTGTCCGCGCTAATTTTTCGTTCTCTTCCGATATGTTAACCGCATTCAAAACAAGAAAAGCTTGCACTCCTTCCGGTAGAATAATGTAGAATTTTTTTAATCTTTGGTACAAAAACTCATAACGAACAAGAAAGTCATTTATACTGGTACCTGACGATCTTTTATAAGTGTAAAATTCCTTAAAAGTCATGTAAGCGCGCGTGTGTTCATCCTTTAAATATATGTCATCCAGTTTCTTTATTAAGATCTTCAAGCCATCTCGTCCGCCGATGTCACTTGTTGGCAATTCACGGACACATTCTCTAATATTCGGTGGTAGCGTCAAAAACACTGCTGGCCCTTTTTTTTCCTCAGAAAGATCCGTGAACAACGACCACATTTCAACGTCTTGTTTCCAGTTCTCGTAAACATCCTCCCCCTCCAACAATGGAGGTTGTTTGTTCGAAGTTGCCATATCCGATATCCGATCTGTCTAGTGCTACAGACAAGCTGTACAAAAAAAAAAAATTTTTTTTTTTTTTTTTTTTTTTCTCGTTTTGTCGCACACAGAGGAATATCTCTGCTACCATATGTTGAGACACTTGTAGTCTGTCTAAACTGTACGAACGAACTGACTAAACCAAGATGGCCGACTCCTATTTATATCACCACAAGCAAGGGAGGTAACCATGTAACTGAAGCAAGGGAGGTAACCAATGTCTACATTAACATCCGAGACATTGGTTGTTAAGTATATCTGTGGTCTTTGTTGAGATGTGTTAACTTGGTGAAGTTAGTTAAGGAGGATTTTGCTACTTAGAGTGTCTTCTCCTGATCGCCCTCTTTTTTTCTTTGGAGGAGATTTGTCAAGGGGTTGAAGAGGTTTGAGGATCCAGGGATGAAACTGTGGTAAAAATTTACCATCCCCAAAAAGTGTCACAGGTGTTTAATAGATGTGAGCATGGGAAAATTCTGTATGGCTTTGATCTTATCAGGTAGTGGGTTGATTCCATGAGTGTCTGTGTGTTGTCCAAGAAAGTCTTTGTATTGTATGCTAAATTCGCACTTGTTTGAGTTGATTCGGAGGCCATAATGTGCTAGACAGTAGAACACTTCTTCTAGGTGTTGTTCATGGGTATTAGCGTCTTTGTTGACTAATAGGATGTCAATATATGCATAGATATATGATAGGCCATGCAAAACTTCATTCATCAACCTCTGAAATGTCTGTGCTGCGTTGTGCAGTCCAAAGAAATCTTTAGAAATTCAAACAGCCCAAAAGAGGTTTGACTGCAGTCTTTGAGATGTCCTTCAGAGCAACTGGAACTTAATATAGGTGGACCCGGGATACAGTTTTTTCAGAAAAGATTGTGGAATACAATGTTTTTCTGCACCCTGGTTATGGTATGTGCCTCACCTTACAGCATTATTTATAATAGTATTTGATTATATACATGTCTATTATATACTGTACTGTATTTTTTTACTAATTTTAAATATGAACTGCATAAAATTCTGCTTAGGCCTTGCTATACAGTGATTTCACCTTACAATTCCAACCCCAGAATGGATTAATGCGTTATCCCAGAGTTCTACTGTATGTGAGCTCCCTGCAGGTTCGATGCCAAGTTGTGGATGTGTGAGACAGGACACCAGTCGGTCATTGTGGATGTGTTAAAGCTTTCAGTAATCCATGCAGATTCTGAATTCTCCATTGGGTTTGGGTACAAGATGCAGTGATGAGGTATATGGACCGTCTAAGGAACAAATGATGTCATCTGCCAACATCCCTCAAACGCTTTCTTGGCATATGCTAATTTATGTGGAAGAAATTGTCATGGTCATGAATATACTGGTTGTCCAATGATCTTAATGTGGTGTTGAGTCTGATGTTCGCCTGCGTCAGTAGGCTTAATAAGTTGGGTAAACTCTTTGTAATGACATAGGAGTTCAATGTAGTGTGGATTGTGTTGTATTGTAATGCTAATCCTAATTGTGTTTAGACATGATAGGGTCCCTGTTATCTTGATGGATGTTGCGTAGCCGGAGAGGGGTCTTGTCTTCATGTAGATAACCAAGTTATAGCATGCCAAGAATACTGCACCAAGCAAGAATGCTCTAACATCTGCCATAGTGAATGACAACTTGAATTCGCCCCTGATGGTTAATGCTCAGAGTTAATTCCTTGTTTCCATAGATTTCTATGATGAAGCCATTTACTCTCTGAAGTTCAATTGCAATGGGTTTTAGTGTGGACCTGTTGGTGGGTGTTATCATGGTGATGGCTGTACCAATGTCAACTAGAAGTTTGCGGTCATTGTTAGTCTCATATGTACAAGAGACAACTATGTGAACATGCACTGACAGCGATCGTCGTTACTGTCTGTCAGTTTATTCGTTTCTCTGGGCTTTATTATGTCTGCAGAGAAGGCGGCACTTACGGGTCTGGTCAATGAAGCATTGGTGGTACGAGCATTCCTTGGAGTTGGCGCTCTGTGTCTGTGACTTGAGCTGCAGTTATGACTTTTATTCGATATGTGTGGTGGTGGGCTTTGCTGTCTCTGTTGTGAGGAGGTCTCTCAACTCCTCACATATCTTGACCATCTCATCTTCAAGACATTGTGCATGGTTTTTGAAACAATTGACAACTTAGTGAATCTTTTTGTGTGCTTGAAAATATATCCTGTTAGCTGAATGAGCCACAACATCTAGGGCTGTTTCTAATGGCACCAGAGCAAGGAGTTGTGTTACGTTCAGTTGTAACTGATCCATCCATAAGCCTCAGAAGCTGAGTTCTGCCATAATGTTGATTCCGAGGCAGCTCTTAATCAGGTGAAGGCGCTCCATCCCCTCCGTCTCTTCTCCAAAAACCTCAAAGATTTGCAAAATGGGGTTTCTATCCACCCTAGTTCATTTGGTACAATGGCTTGATGAAGCTAGAAGCACAACATGTATGCACATATATAGCCAATAACAAATAATTATTAAAAGGAGTGTGCCTTTAAATTTGACTGCAATTTTACAACTGGTCTGATTGTATAAGTATACTTAAAGTTGCAATTTCTTTTTGTATGTAATGTGAAGTATTGCAAAAAACTAGGGACAGATAACTATATTGATTTATTTTTAATGAGAAATATTATGAAAACTTTATTATTTAAAAAGTTAAAATTATAGTAAATTTATACTCCTATAAATTTGGGGGTTTTGTGTATCGATATTCATATTAAAAACCTTTTTTTATATTTATTTAAAAAGAAAACAAAACTTTGTTATATATTGCATTCGTCTGCAAAAGATCTACCTAATTTGCATATTCTTTAATGCATTCATTTTAATTTCTTGTTAGTTTTTTTTCGACTTTCTTATGGAATGATCATCTTTAGTTAACTATTACGTGTAATTATATTCATGCAGATAGTCTACATGATTTATACTCGCGCAATATTTGTGTAAAAAGTTTATAGTAAACACAAATCTCTTTTTATATATATTTATGTATGCGTTTTAAAACTTTCGCCTACCAAACTCCTCTGTCAGGTTTTGGTCTACAGATATGAAACTTAATATATAGGGTATTCAAACTCATGCAAAACTTTATATTTGGGTTTTAGCCGTGGAAAATCGATGCAAAAGTGTAAAAATTTTAAAAATGGAATTTGCCAGACAAAAGTTGAATGACGGCATTACGAATATGCATGCGTAACGTAATAGCTATTGATTCATGTTTTAATTTTTAGCCTTGCAGCAAACATGTATTCATAGCTCAGGCATAAACCTCAAAAGAAAAAATAAATCATAGACTAATCGTTTTGGTTTCGATTCTCGGTGGTGGCGTTTGAGTGCAGTAATCAGAATATCATATTTAAGTGTATTTCACAACCGGGCAATGCCGAGCAGGCTGCGATTATTTAAATATTTTTGTATATATATATTATTGATTAATTTATCTTTTTATTATCTTTTGGTTAAATCTGACTTTAATAACTTACTTATATATGTTAGTTGGCTATAAATTATTTTGTCTTATAATGGGATTTATTATATATGGTATGTGATATATACTCCATATATACACAAACACGCATATATATATATATATATATATATATATATATATATATATATATATATATATATATATATATATATATATATATATAATGTGTATATGTATATATAGTTATGTGGCGCTAAAAGAATCTAATAGCAAAACGGATGACATACAGGTGTGAGGTAAAAGGTTAACCTATGGCATTTATTCATTCGTCTGGCAATAATACGCTTTCTGTCTGCCTGTATGTCTGCCAGGGTGTCTGGCCTGTCTGTGTGTCTAAAAAAAAAATGATATTTGCCAATTTACCAATGATGTGTCTGCCTGTCAAGTTATTGGTGAGTAGTTTACCATTTCCTCGGTTAGAGGTTAACTCGCACACAAAAAAAAAGAAGAAAAATTACATAATACAATACTCATTCACCCATTCTTACGGAGTCTTAAATACTTGTTATTATTATTTTTGTTTTATTTCTTAGTCTTTTATTTTCTCTAACTTAATATTGGTTCTGCCGTGTATTCTGTGCAGTATGAATGAGAGCGTATGTGTGTTGGTGCCTTTTTGTTATTTACCTGTCTGCAACAAGTGGTGCTCGTCTTCTCTCCAGCATCAAGCTCTGGCTTATTTCTTTCGCATTTGATATGGCTTGTAATACCAGGGAATGTATAGACCACACTAAAAGTTAGCGTACAGTGGAGAAAAAAATACAGCATCAGTACCCAAACATTTGTCCATATGAGTGATACAGACTTATACTCAATACACAGGTAACAAGAAAATTCTTTTTGCATATATATATATATATATATATATATATATATATATATATATATATATATATATATATATATATATAAACACACACATGATGCATGTATGCACACGCACACACTATATATATATATATATATATATATATATATATATATATATATATATATATTATATATATATGTATATACATACTATATGTATGCATAATATCTATATAATGCCAGCATTAGAGCAATGCAACTGAAGCATGTGTAATGAGAAATCCACTAATGGCACAATGCAATAGCTGGGTACTAAACAGATATTAATATATAATGAGTTTAAAACTAAACTGACCTTCTAAGACAAGCTTATTAAATAACTATATTAAACATGTACTTACATTTATTTTGAATAGCGTTTAAAATTTCATTTTTTATGTGTTGGCAATGATTTTATTTACATACCATACGTTTGAATAATATATATATATATATATATATATATATATATATATATATGTACGCATGTTCTATGAATATTTGTATGCATATGCTTGTTATGTTTATATATACGTGTGTGTGTCCATGTATATATATACACTGTCAATATATATATATATATATATATATATATATATATATATATATATATATACTAGTTATACCAATATATATTATGAATATATATATATATAATATATATATATATATATATATATATGAACACTTTAATCAAAAGAAAAAATACAGATAACATGAACAATTCTATAAAATTCAGAGTTAAAAAAGGTTTTTTATTAAAATATTGAGTAAAAACATATATATATATATATATATATATATATATATATATATATATATATATATAAAATTATAAATGTTGGATGCATTTTAATTTTTCAGTCTTACTGAAGTTTTATTATCATTAATTGAAGCAGATTCATAAATATTAGTGATATTTTGCATATCATGAGTATTATGTATTCTGAAAATGTGTAGAAACAATTGTCTGTCAATACAATGATTTTTGTAGGAAATATGTTCATCTGAATAATTAAGGAAATATGGACGGTTTATCTGAAAAATTAAAGTTGTATATGCTGTTAAATTAACAACTCTTTAAGTACATTATTGAGTTATAACATAAACCTTTGTGTTAACTTCAAGATTTTATATAATTCATTTCTTCTTTTTCTTGGTTTTCCATCATTATCCGATGATGATGATGATGATGATGATGATGATGATGATGATGATCATCATCATCATCATCATCATCATCATCATCATGTGAGTCTGCTGATGTTTAAATAATCCAACCCTGCATTCACGTCTTCTGTAATATTTACGAAGATCGTGCCTGGATCCACAGATACGGTCACAGAGAGGTGCTGTCTGGCGAACATGTCTCTTTGTACATTTCGATGCATGGACCTGTATTCGCAGCTCATCAATATAGTCCACTCCATATGAGCAGAGGGGGTGACAGAGATCCTGGCTGAAAGCAAGTTCCTCTAGTGAAGAGGGGACTATCCGACATCTCTTCAAGAATCTCTTGATGTGGGTTTTGATATATTATATAATACACACACATTTTAAATATGATATTACACACACACACACATATATATATATAAACAGAAGAGAATAATGAATATATTAATAATAATGATCATGATAATAATACTAATACTACTACTACTACTACTACTACTAGTAATAATAATAATAATAGTGATAATGATAATAATAAATATTATAATAATGATAATAATGACCATAATAATCATCATATGTGTGTGTGTGTGTGTGTGTGTGTGTGTGTGTGTGTGTGTGTAAGTAATTTATGCATATATTCTCCATGTGTTAACACGAATCTCTTTCTATTTATGTATGTTTATATGTGTTATTTTAAAAACTTTTGCCTACCAAACTCCTCTGTCAGTTTTTGGTCTACAGACATGAAACTTAATATATAGAGTATTCGAACTGATGCAAAACTTTATATTTGGGTTTTAATTGAGAAAAATCGGTGTAAAAGCGTGAAAATTTAAAAAAAAATGGAACTTGCTCGGGCGAAGGTCGAACGACAACATTACGAATATGCATGCATAACATAAGAGTTATTGGTTCATGTTTTAATTTTTAGTCTTGCAGCAAACATGTTTTCATAACACAGACATTTACATCAAAGGAAAAAGTGAATCGTAAGCTAAACGTTTTGGTTTCGATTCTCGGTGGTGGTGCACGAGTCATTTACTTTTTAAATTTTTTAAATCATTACAATATATTGAGTCCAATATTATATAAAAAATAAATATGAAATCTGCATTAATCAAAATATCATATTTAAGTGTATTTTACGACCGGGCAATGCCGGGCGGCCGGCGAGTTTATATATATATATATATATATATATATATATATATATATATATATATATATATATATATATATATATATATATATATATATATACTTCAGATAAAATTATCTAACAATCAACTAGTATGGAAACCTGTGATTATGTTTTACAAAATATTATTGGCAGTAATATTTTATAAGTACTATCCCACCTAAATAAAAATTGCTCGATATACAAGATAGAGAAAATAAATCAAATTTTAGTCATTCAATAAATTAAAAAATTTATGACGTGAAATGGTTAAATTTCAAATCAAAAGATTTTTATTATTCTATGTAAGACAAAGAATACATTTGAAATATAACTCCTTATCCTATAGGATTTCGATGTCTACCATCTCTTCAGAGGAGAAAATATTAGCAAATAGTTATAATGGTTTATACCTTATTTGCTAAAGTCAGTGAGACATGGAAAATCACAATTAAAAGTTGTTTAAGTATTTAAATGTCATAGAGTAAGGGAAGTTAATGAAAAGGATATAAAAATTCACATCTAAATTGCATGGTAAAATCCGAAGTGAATGTCTTTGATAACAGTGTGGTAAAATGATCCAAACTGTATTTTGAATAATCCACATCACAAGGTAATGGTCCTCCAAAGTAGGCGTTTTCCTGGAGCAATTTCCTTTGTTTATATAATGGGTCCGGTAAAAAAAAATTTATATAGGCCCGATGGATCTGTTTATTAATAAACATATAATTTAATATATTTAATTTTTTTTTTTTATAATTATAGAACATGAGCTTCAAATTCCACTCCAAAAAACTTAAAATTGTTAATATTGTGATAATATTTCAAATGTATTCTTTGTCTTATATAGAATAATACAAATCTTTTGATTTGAAATTTAAAGATTTCACGTCATAAATTTTTAAATTTACTGAATGGCTAAAATTTTATATATATATATATATATATATATATATATATATATATATATATATATATATTTACTATATAAAATTATTTACTTCATAATTATATATATATATATATTCATGAAATTATTTACTATATATATAATTATTTACTATATATATACATATAATTATTTAATATATATAAATATATACATATATATATATAACTATTTACTATATAGATATACATATATAAATATTTACTATATATATATATATATATATATATATATATATATATATATATATATATATATATATATATATAAATAAAATAAAAATTACAATAAGTTTACCAAGGTAATCAAAATGGTAAACTTAAAATATATTATAAATATTAAAGAGTTAATATTTACAAGTAAAGTAATCTCAACCAGATGTAAAAGCTCAATAAAACCGAAAAGGAAATAGAGCTTATATATATATATATATATATATATATATATATATATATATATATATATATATATATATATATATGATTATTTACCATATCTATATATCTATAAAAGTGAACGTGTCTGTATGTCTGTCTGTCTGTGTGCATTTCCATACGCAATAACTCTGTCAATTCTTAGTCTACAGACTCGAAATTTGATATACAGGGTACTGAGATTTGCGAAAATCGACATGATTGGTTTTCGGCCAAAAATTTGGCTGTTAAGGGGTCAAAGTTCAATGATCTGACCTTTGAGAACTCTACCAAACTCCTCCGACAATTTTGGATCTAAACACTTAAAATTTTAGATATAGGTTCCTTGGACATGGATCTAACTTAATAACTTGATTTGAGCACAAAGAAATAAATTATAAGGGGTCATAATAGGGTTCAAATTTAAGAAAATTGACCGGTCTTTTTTTCTTTTTTTTGTTTTTTTTTGCTCAACATACACCTCCAAATACCCGGACAACGCTGAGCACCCATGCTAGTTTATCTATAAAAGTTAACGTGTCTGTGTATCTGTGTGTCAGTGTATCTGTGTGCATACATTTCCCTACACAATAACTCTGTCAATTTTAAATCTACAGACTCGAAATTTGATTTAGAGAGTACTGAGATTTGGGAAAATCTTTGTAATCCGTTTTCAGCAAGAAATTTGACTATTAATGGGTCAAAGTTCCATGATTTGACCTTTGAGAACTCTACCAAACTCCTCCGACAATTTTGGGTTTAAATACTTGAAATTTTAGATGTATGTTCCTTGAACATGGATCTAACTTAATAACTTGATTTGAACCCAAAACAATAAATGTTAAGGGGTCATAATAGGGGTCAAAGTTAAAAAAAAATTGACCTCTGCGGTCTCTACCAAATTACTCAGACAATTTCTGGTCTAAACATTTGAAATTTTACATAAAGGGTATTCAGAGATATGGCAGCTTTTTAATCGGTTTGGGTCGAAAATTTATGCATTATTTATGTAATGTATGTATGTATGTATGTATATTTGCATGTCTGCCTAAAACTTTCGACAGAGGCGACGGATTTTTACAAGATCAGTATCATTTTGAAGTTCGACCTTTCAGACGACAAATATCGAAAAATTGGCTAAAATCATTAATATCTTCACCTTCAACTGGGCACTTTTCTACGGGGGGGGGACGCACTTTTTTCGCCGATATTTTCGAAAGTCAATCCTTTCGATTGTCTAGCCTTAATTTAAACCTACGTCACTTCCGGTTTGGTGGTGGTTGTAACAGCAAAGACGTCCGGTTTTTTCCCCATTCTTTTCCTCCTTTGCGGTACGGTTTCGAGCCTGCCTTCTTACTACACCTTTATTTTTTGCTCAACATATACCTCCAAACACCCTAGCAACGCTTGGCTGAAATGCTAGTATATATATATATATATATATATATATATATATATATATATATATATATATATATATATATATCTTTTGAACTATTAAGCCAATTTTGTGTCTAAACATTTGAAATTTTACATAAAAGGTATTCAGACATGCAGCAAGCTTTTAAATCAGTTTTGAGGCGAAAATTTGGCTGCCAAGAGGTCAGAGTTGAAAGAGTTGACCTCTGCAGGCTCTAACCAAATTCATATGCCAACTTTGGGTTTAAACACTTGCAATTTTAGATGTAGGTTACTTGGACATGGGTCAAACATTTTAATTTGATTTGAGTCAAAACAATAAATGTTAAGGGGTCAAAAATTTGACCTCTGCTGTCTCTACAAATTTTCTCTATGGTAGTTAAGGAAGCCTATTATGTAGAAAGGCATTACGGGCCATATGCAGACTTTTTAATATATACATATGCACATAAAGTTATGAACAGTACATAAGACCCGAACAAAGTATGCTAGTATATCTATATATCTATAAAAGTGAAAATGTGTGTGTGTGTGTGTGTGTGTGTGTGTGTGTGTGTATTTCCCTACCAAATAACTCTGTCAATTTTCGGTCTACAGACTCGAGATTTGACATAAGGGGTATTGAGATTTGGGAAAATCTTTTTAATTGGTTTTCGGCCAAAAGTTTGGCTGTCAAGCGGTCAAAGTTCAACAACTTAACCTTTGAAAATTCTATCAAACTCCTCTGCCAATTTTGGGTATAAACACTTGAAATTATAGATGTGGGTTACTTGGACATGGATTAAACTTTTTAATTTGATTTGAGCCCAAATCAATAAGTGTTAAGGGGTCAAAATTGGAGTCAAAGGTTAAAAAAATTGACATCTGCGGCATCTACCAAATTACTCAGCCCATTTTTGGTCTAAACATTTGAAATTTTACATAAAGTATATTCAGAGATAGGGCAAGCTTTTTAAATTTGGCTGCCAAAGGATCAAAGTCCAAAAGATTTAACCTTTGCCGTGTCTAGCAGACTATTCAGCCGATTTTGTGTCTAAACATTTGAAATGTTACATAAAGGGTATTCAGACATGCAGCAAGCTTTTTAATCCGTTTTTGGGCGCAAATTTGGCTGCCAAGAGGTAAAAGTTGAAAGAGTTGACCCTTGCAGACTCTACCAAATTCCTCCGCCAATTATGTGTCTAAACATTTGAAATTTTAGATGTAGGTTATCTGGACATGGACCAAACTTTTTAATATATATATACATATGCACATAAAATTATGAACAGTACATAGGGCCCAAGCAAATCCGGGCTGAACTACTAGTGTATATATATATATATATATATATATATATATATATATATATATATATATATATATATATATATGCATGTATATATATAAAAATTACAATTAATTTACCAAAATGATCCAAGATGGTAAAACTAAAGTATATTATAAATATTAAAGAATTAATATTTATAAAGTAATATCAACCAGATGTAAAAGCTCGATAAAACCAAATAGGAGATAGAGCTTATAATAAGAGCAAATAGTTAATAAAACATGTTAAAACACACTTTGAAAAAGAGTTAAAAACATATTTCATCTGAAAAGGAAACACTTAATAAGTGAATAGGCCTTAATCCGCGGAGTTTTGAATAAATACGTTCCTTCTCATCAGAGGGTAGGAATTAGCAAAATGCGGGATCGGATTTTGCATGCAAAAGTATTTGATTAGACTGCAATAAGTCAAAGAGCTTACTTGATAACAAGTAATATATATATATATATATATATATATATATATATATATATATATATATATATATAGTCATGTGGACACATCGGTTCTTGTTAGATTACCAAAGTTAAGAAACGATGAACCTGGCCAGTACCAGATGGGTGACCGTTTTGGAATACTATGCAGTGTACGTATTGTGCCGGGACATAGAAACAGCTGGGAGAGAATCATCCTCAGTCTTCGTTAAGACATGTATCTAAGATAAGGAAAACTCTGATATAAACCTCATGTCTACTGTCTCCTCTTTCTGTTGAAATCAGCAGGAGAACCCATTACACTAGAATGAACATGATACAGGTAGTTTCAAGTCAGCAAGGGTTCTCATCCCTATCCTCGACATCCTATGAAGTTTTTTCAGAAAAATAGTAAGCTGTAAATAAAAGCAACAATAAAAATTATCATAAATAATTAAAGATAAAGATAGATGACAAAATTGCCCCCACCCCTGTTACAATATAAGAGAGCTTGTTTTGTTTTGTGATTTTTAGGTCTATGAAATGATGGAATGAGCTCCCTAATATTATACCGAGGGGGCAACCATAATTTTTTTGATTTGATTATCTGATCATTATTTTTATTATTTTTGATATCTTTCTCCTATTCCCATATCTAAAGAAAAAGAAAAGAAAAAACAAAAAAATAAAAAAAAACAGGAGCTTTCCTTCATTTTCATATTTTTTTAGATTCTTTTCTTTTCTCTCTTTTTTTAATCTCTTTCTATTGTTTTTTTCTTATATCATTCTTATATTTTATAAAAATATTTATTTTTTAAGTAGCATTTGGGGAATTAAAAAATAATATATGTTTTCTGTTAAAAATATGTTTTTTTAATGTATATTGTTCTCTTATTTTATTTTTTATTATATTTTAAAATTTTATAATAATAATTTTGATTTTGATAATAATAATAATAAATTTTATAATAATAATAATAATAATAATAATAATAATAATAATAATAATAATAATAAATTTTATAATCATCATCATCATCATCATCATCATCATCTTTAGATTAATAGGATAGCGTGCATGTTATTTATGTTGTGTGTCACGCTTACATCCCAGTGACTGTCGTTTAATTGTTATGGACTTCCATTTCTTGTAATAAATAATTTTACCAAGAATTCTTTATAAGTTTTGGTTTCGGTTTCGATTCAAGCTGATGCACTCAAGTCATATGGATATATTTTTTAATTTTTTAATTCTCAACTTTATAATATATAAAAATCAATAGAGCATTAACAATATATAACAATATATAGGAAATCTGCAAGAATTAAAATATCATATTTAAGTATACTTTACAACCAGGCTACTTTTACTACAATAATATCAGAGCGTCTCTATTTATGCTGAACATCTACAAAATGCCAACATCAATATATTGCATGTGAATGAGTCCCCTGTGGAATTGTCACAGGTCCGGTAGTTATTATTAGTGGGACGATTAATCAGAATCAGAATCGTTAATCGTAAGAATCGTGTATTTTGGGCGGAATCGGAATCAGAATCGCATCGTTAAAAAATACTTAGATTTACGATTCTTTCATTACGATTCTCTTATATTTTTAAGTTGAACTGTTTGTTTGAAGTGAGATTACAGCTATAAAAAATTTATGATAAAAACGTCGGTACACTTTATCGCCGAAACTGGAGACGCCATTTTATTTCACGCACCTGTCATTGAAATCCAAGGGTGAAATCAGTATTTTAAACTATGACCGAAGTTAGAAATAAGTAACAAAAAAAATTAAACTAGATATTAATTACTTCCGGAAAGAACTATGAAAAAAAGTAAATAAAGTGAAAGAGAACATATATCCGTAATTATTTTATTGAAAATATTTCGATTTAATTCATAAAAATGGGAATGTTTTTCATGAAACATATATATATATATATATATATATATATATATATATATATATATATATATATATATATATATATATCTTTTATAATATAAAACTGAACATCTTCTATAATATAAAACTGAACATCTGTGTGTGTGTCTGGTCACGAATAGACTCCTATATGGTTGACTATTATAGAAAACTGATCACATATAATGATAGAAGATGTATCGAGACACAGGAATGGGTATGTTTGATCTGGCATAATGATGATTCATTAAAATTGTGGGGTTTGCGTACGCGCTTGGTCCACAAAGTATGCAAATAAAAAAATTAAAAATTGAAAAAATCGTTTACAAGTGTTTTTGATATAGATGTACATAATAATACTTTGATAAGTATGTTTTAACTTAAATAGGGATGGTATAATAAAATTGTGGGGTCAGCGTTTGCGCCTGGCCTCCATAGAATGGAAATAGGCACAAACTTTAATAAAGACTTTTCATATCTATCTGCGTAAGTATACTTTGATAATTATGTTTCAGTTTGAAGAAATATGGTATAATAAAATTACGGGGTGTTCGTTCGCGCCTGACCTCCGTAGAATAGAAATATGTCACAAAGTTTAACAAGGTTTTTTAATATAGATCCACAGAATATTGTGATAAGTGTTTCCGTGTGAACAGGTATGGTATAATAAATTATGGGGTTATCTATTTTATTTTTACTTTCATCATATTTTGCTTTGGTTTTGATACCCCCAAATTCGAAGCTATCTCTTTACAACCCTTCCTTTTCATAACCTATCATACTTTCATAAATCAGAGTCCATTTTCTGTAGGCTGCTTTTGAACCCAGTCAAAGACGGGTACTTTTGCTAGTATATGTATATATATATACATATATATATATATACATATATATATATATATATATATATATATATATATATATATATATATATATATATATCATAAAAACAGAAAATGAAAAGGACATATTCATAATTGTCTAAACCAGGCGAGCGCCATTTGAAAACCAAAACATTTACTGTATAAAAATTTATCAAAATATAATTGTAAAATCATTCATTGAAAAGTTTAAGAAAATATAATTTTAATAAAAAAATTTTGTAATGAAAGCAACATTGGATTTTTATGAAATAGTTTTTTGTTTGTTTGTTTGTTTTTTTTTTTTTCGGACAAATAACTAATTTTAATGAAACATTTTTTTGAATTAAAGCAACTTTGAACGGTCAACAACAAATTAATTTAAATGAAACCGAAAAAATCATTATCTAGTTTTATTTTGTTATTTATTTCATGCTCCGGGCATAGTTTAAAATAATGATTTCTCCTTTAGATTTCAACGACAGGTGCGTGAAATAAAATGGCATCTCCAGTTTCGGCAATAAAGTGTAGAAATATCAAAACGGCATAGAACTTTTCATAACATATTTAATACGATGTACAAGAATTTTATTTACTACTTTAAAGGTAATCTTTATCTATCTTAATGAGTTTTCTTATTCCGTCACATACATAGGCGCTGTCTGTCTGTTTCAAAACTTTGAGGCCCATGATTAGTTATGTTTGCACTTGCACTGAAACTTTAGGGGCCGCGAGATAACATTGTTTTCATTTGTGAGTGGAGTTTATTTATGTATAAAACAGCCTAACTACGTCAAGTCCATGAAAAAATTGATGAATACTTAACTTTTAGAGAAAAAAGATTTTATACTGCTCTCATTGCGAGTAAATTCTATTAAAAATCAGTTGTTACCAACTGGTAACTAAAAAATAAAATTAAATTAAAAAAGGGTACGCTTATCTTTTGGCAAGTTTTTTTTTTTTTTTTTTTTTTATTGATACTCTTACATGAATTAAATGAATGAAAAATCTCAGTAAATGAAAAATGTCTTGTCAACCTTTATATTAAAAAAAAAATAAACCAAGCAAAGTCAAATTGGTGCAGCTGCAGCAGGTCCAGCTGATGAGCCTCGTTTTTGAAAAATCTGACCAGTTAGGTCACGTGAAATGTGACACCGGTGCTTCTACCATTATTGACCCTTTGAATGATGAATAAAGAAAGTAAATTAACCTTTCCGAATTGTTTTATTTACAAAAATATTTCTTTATTTAAAAAAAAAAAAATTCGTTGAACTGCTTTATGAAAACAAACATTTGAACTTTGCTGTTTAAAAAAATCTGTTTTCCTTTTTGCGTTTACTTATCTTGCCTTTATTTTCACTTGTTCGTTATGTTTATAGTAATAAATGTTCGAAATTTCTTTGAATTTTTTTTCTTTCTTTAATTCTTGGAATTTAAAAAAAATGGGAGGGGGGGATCAAGTAAAGATTAGATACCCTGTAGCAGAAGACAAAGATTGGCAAACATTTCAAGTGACACCGGTTGTTTGACCTTGACATTGCTGTTAGTTGTTTGTAAACACGTCAAATTCAAATAGCAAACGTGGTCGAATGTTTGCAAGCAAGATTTTTTAAAAATATATTTACAAAACTTTTAAAGATTTAAAAGAAAAAAAATATATTTACAAAACATTTTCTTTAATATTAAATATTTACAAAACTTTCAGGGATTAAAAAAAAACTTTTTTCTATTTTCGCAAAATTTTTTAATCTAAGTAATAAAACAAACGTATTTAAACAAAATATATTTAAATAAATGCCTGTCTTTCTCCGTGCGTTTTTTAAAATATATTAACAGAACATTTTAATAAAGCTAATAATAAAGGTAATAATGATGATGATGATGATGATGATGATGATGATGATAAATGGTAAATTTTACGACATGCCCCAGCGTATTATAAACACTCCAACCTCCCTATGTTAAGAACAGCTTTCGGAATAAACACTGTGTCATTATCTTATTGAGAATGGCAATGGATTAGAAAAGACAGCACGATCGATCGACTTTTACATAATAGCCTTTTTATTATCATTGTAAACAAAGCAAAACGTACACCGGCAAGGGACGCAACACGAGACGGTGAAAACACTTATTAGTCCCTCATTCAACATCTTCCCTTTTCTCAATGACAAAACAGAACAACAAAACAAAACAAAAAAGTCTAAGAATGAAAACAGAGTCTATAAAATATAGTGATCTAGGCATTCATTGGGCTGACTACCCTCATACCTAACAGGGGTTATTCTGCCCTTTCACTTATGTTGTGAAATCCCTGAATCTCACAAGATCTCTTACTATTCTTCCTAACCATGTTGTCAGCAACCTTTCCGGGCTTGGTTTTGTTGGGGATGGGGTCGGGTTTGGGCTTTCTCTTATTTCACCTTCATATTGAGGTAGTTCTGTGGTGCATATCTCTTCTGTACCCTGCCCTGCATTCTTTGGTTGCTCTCTCTGCACTTCATATGGCTGGTGTATTACTGATGTGAGTGGGGGTGTCTCTGCAGTTTTCTTCAAATCTACTCTACTCCGTCGATATAATTCCCCATCCACTTTTATATGGTATGATCGCTCATCCAATCTCTGCCCTACCACTGCTTTCCTCCACTCTTTTTGACCATTTATGTGTGGTTTCATCCGTACTACATCTCCAGGATACAATGGTTTCAGTGGTTTTACTTTGTGGTTGAAAGAATGTTCTTGCCTCCTGCGGTCTTGCTTCACCATTTTTCTTAGATTTTTAGGCAATTCTGGCTTGAGTAAATCCTCTCTGGTTGGGAGAAGTGTTTTTGTTCTCCTTGACATCAGCTTCTGAGCTGGTGATAAGAGACCCCTGCCTGGTGTATTTCTGTGATCCAACATTGCTAGGTATAGGTCAGCCTTATATTCCATCGCTTTCCGGAAAAGGTTTTTTGCCATCTTTACTGATTCCACCTTACCATTTGTCTTGCTATTGTATGAACTGACCGGTGTATGTGTAAAACACCATTTTTTGCAAATGTAGGAAATTCTTGGCTACTAAACTGAGGCCCATTATCAGTTACCACCTGATCTGGTATTCCATGTCGTGCAAAATGGTGTTTAAGTTTAGTTATCACTGTCTTTGCTTGTGTATTGAAAAGATGATCGATTTGCCAAAAGTTGCTCATGTAATCAACTGTGCAGAGATAGTCTCTATCTGCAAACTTAAAGATTAATTTTTATGTACAGTGTGTTTTCTTTTTATCTTTCTTTGTGCTTTTTTAATACAATGTAATATTTATTTAAAATGCTTTACAATCAATTTTTATTTCAAATTAAGAAATTATTTTCTAAAATATTTTGTTTATATATGTTTACATTTTGTTTTTAAGTAAAATGAAGAAATTTTAAAAATATTGTTTATATCCATCTTCATTCAAAAGGGTTACTTTTCGGTAGCTTCACTGGTTGTTAACCTAAATTTTCCAAATGTCAGAACGAGGCTCGTCTGCGGGATCTACTTATCTCAACTTCACCCAATTACCAAAAATTTACTTTTGGATTTGGGTACATACCACAATTTTCTTTTAAATGACGACTTCAATAGGTTTTCGACTATGCAGACATTTTATCGAAGCTTTAGCCAGACGCCATTTTGTTTGAGAGATAACGCCACTAACGACCCCTGGCGGAAATATGGGCCAACAAGGGCAGTTCATGCAGACCATGGAATATTTTATCAATGAAGTACTTTTTTTAATTTTTTTTTTTTTAATCAAATTTTACGATTTTTAGGGATAATAAATAAATAAATTGACTTCTTTTAATGCAGAGAATGTGGAAAACACTAGTTTTTTGTTGTTCGTCTGAAAACAGACTTTAATAAGCAAAGTATTTTTTTTATTTTTGAAGAAAAAACAAATTTTACGACTTTTAGGGATAATAAATAAATTGACTTCTTTTAATAAAGAGAATGTGTCTTTTAATAAAGAGAATGTGGAGGGCAGACCATCGACTATTTGGGTTTGTATTACTGTACACAAAAAACTAGGCAAAAAAAAAATTAAAATAAATCGTAGTGCTTCTATACTTTATTGCCGAAATTGGATACGCCATTTTATTTCGCGCACCTGCTATCCAAATTCAGGGGACAACATTATATTAAATAATGGCCGAAGCATGAAATAAATAACAAAAAAATTAAACTTTCAGAAAGAACTATGAAAAAAAGTAAATAGAAAAAGTGAAAGAGAACATATATCCGTAATTGTTTAATTGGAAATGTTGTTGGAATTTTTTTTGTACCAATAATGGTGCATCCCCCCTGTTTACATTTATTTTTTTTATCTGGTTCTTGTATTCGTTTTTTTGTATTTCATATCTTTTTTGATTCTTAGTTTCGTACATTTTTGGGGTTGTACAAAACTCCCTTTAATTTGGAGAAAAGGGAAATGCTAGCTCCGTGATGACGTCACGAGCCCAGCGCAAGATTTGCCCTCTTTTGAATTTCTGGCGACAAGGATATTGGACGTTCGTTTCATTGCCCGGCGCTGAAAATGGAATTTTGACGAGCCTCCTTCAAAGAAGAAAACCCGGCAAGAATACCCCGGGCATGCGACGAGGCATGCTTCTGAAAAATATCTACATGGCTACAGTTTTGCATGTATTTTAGAAAGAGTGAAATTATTTTAAGAAAAGACCTTATTTTACGTGACAAGGAATTTGGAACCTCCTACAAAGAAGAAAACACGGCAAGAATACCCCGGACATGCGACGCGGCATGCTTCTGAAATGTGTCTGACTGGCTTTCAATTTGTGAGTACGCTCCTAAAATTTACTACATATGAGAGTGTGATTAGAAACTACTATTTTGAATCTTATCATTGTATTCGTTCATGGATACAACATCTTCATTATGAGAACTAATGTTATTTCTTTCATTACATGATACCTTGGCGTTTTTTAAATTTAATGCCCGCAAAGGGAAAATTTGGAACTAATTTTATTGTGAATAAAATCTCTTCTTTGTTTCAAAGCAAGACCTTTATATTTTATTCTTTACCCCCGCCCCCTCTTTTATTTCATGCTGTTATTTTTTTTTCAGGTTAGTTACTTTAGTGTCAAATTTATCTGGAAGCAAGATAAAATTCCGACAATGTTTCGATTTAATTAATGAGAACGGGAATGTTTTTCATGGAACATTCTTTTTAATTAAAAACAGAAAATGAAATAACATATTCATAATGGTTTAAACTGGGCGAGCGCCATTTGAAAAACCAAAACAAAACCAAAACATTTATTGTATAAGAATTTATCAAAATATAATTGGAAAAACATTTATTGAAAAGTTTGCATAAAAATAAAATAATTTTAATAAAAAAATTTAACAGGGAAGTGAGTTGTTTATTTATTTATATTTTAGAAAAAAAATTAAAAATAGTCGATGGTCTGCCCTCCACATTCTCTTTATTAAAAGAAGTCTATTTATTTATTTATTTATTTATTATCCCTAAAAATCGTAAAATTTGTTTTTTCTTAAAAAAAAGTACTTTGCTGATTAAAGTCTGTTTTCAGAGAGAACAAAAAAACTAGTGTTTTCCACATTCTCTGCATTAAAAGAAGTTACTTTATTTATTTATTTATTATCCCTAAAAATCGTAAAATTTGATTTTCTTCAAAAAAAAAAACAGTACTTCATTGATAAAATATTCGATGGTCTGCATGTACTGCCCTTATTGACCCATGTTTCCACCAGGGGTCGTTAGTGGCGTTATCTCTCAAACAAGATGGCGTCTGGCTAAAGCTTCGATAAAACGTCCGATAATATTTGATTTTCTTAAATAAAAAAAAACTACTTGATCGATTTACGTGATTTTTAGAAAATGACATCTTCATGCAGTGACAAGTACGTACATTATAAAGATTTTTTCCAGATTTTTATTGTAAAAAAGATTACTTGTGGACCGCTTATAGATTTGCACCATTTTTTAAAAAAGAAAATCAAATTTTACGATTTTGTATTATAAAAAAAAGTGTTTTCGACATTTAAGAATAAAAAATTTTAAAAAGTCGATTGTCTGCCCTTGTTGATCCTATATTTACGACAGGTGTCGTTAGTAGCGTATCGTTCGAAAACAAGATGGTGTGAAGCAATTCTTTACTAAAACATGTGATAATATTTGATTTTCTTAAATGAAAAAAAACTACTTGATCGATTTACGTGATTTTGCAATATGACATCTTCATGCAGTGACAAGTACGTACATTATAAAGATTTTTTTCAGATTTTTCTTGTAAAAATTTTTTTTTCGGCCCAATTATAGACAAGCGCCACAAAAACTTTTGATTATATAATGGTATATTTCAAAACAACAATTCCACAGGAATCGGAATCGTACTTGGTATCAGAATCGTTAATCAACATTTTCCTGGAATTGGAATCGGAAAAAATTTAGGAATCGCCCCAACACTAGTTATTATTATTATTATTATTATTATTATTATTATTATTATTATTATTATTATTATTATTATCTTTACTCATAATTATTTTTTGTGAGTTTTCATTGTTACTTCACATTTTTCCGAAAAAACAACTGATTTTAAGAAAAAAAGTTAAATGCTGAGAAAAATAAACTAACATACAAATAGTGTATACCTTACTCGTGACCTCCAAGTGTTTTTTAAACAGGACTCCTCAAACATGACTTAGGATAGTCAATGAAATTTGAACCCTCGTTGATTTGAAACTGACAGTATCATTTTCATTTGACTTGATCTTCTGTAACACGATTATAAATAAACTACACATTTTAGCCATTTAAAAAAACGGGAGAGTTGTAGTTCGTTAACCTGATAGTTGAATATGGTTATGTTTGTGCTCATTATTGCATTAAATACTAATCCTTATTAACCCCTAACTGTGCATTGAATGGATACTATAATACTTAGTTTTCTGCACCATATGATAACAAAAGTCCATACAAAATTTCAGCCACATCGATGCAGTAGTTTCCAAGAAAAAGTAAAGCATGAGATAACTTTTCCAGGAATGTGTAGCAACTGCCAAGACAGAGATATAAATAAAAGCACACACGTGCATTGTAAATTGATTTCAAATGTTCGTGTCCTGTTGTCATTCCTGAATGTATAATGCTCTCCTATACTAATTATGCATGGTGTCAGAAGTGAGATTAAATATACAAATAAAATAAAACGGGAATATTATAACTAGAGATGTGACAACAGCATATTCTTTTCATTGTTTTGACTCTTGAGTATATATCCGTTAATATCTCATATGTTTTTATATAGACGGATGTGGTTCTCGGTTGATTAAGTGTGTCTAACTGTGTTGGATATATACCCGAGAGTCAAAAGAATGAAAAGAATTTTCTGTTGTCACAGACCTAATAATAACACATCCCAAGGCAAGAACAGAAACAGATATGCAGTGAAGCCAACAGATGCACGTGTGAAATTTAAATATTTCTTAAACCCTTACCCCCATATTTACACTTAACCATTTATTCATTAGCGTCTTATACATTTTACACATTTTTACTTTTTACCTACAATACTCATTGAAAATGTCTAACCCATATAAGCTTTCATCAAAACAAACCGAAATCGACCCAATAACTTTCATGCAGCAACAACAGATGACATATTTTATGGCACGTTTATTGCCTGCTGAGCAACGCGCACTCACACCGTTGTTGAGCCACCCACACATGAAATCCAAGCGCCCAGTCATAGAAACAAACTCGTCGGATAATAAATGGATTATCTTCAAAGATGTTTGACTCCGCTACAACTGACCCTATAGAAATCCAAAATGAACTATGGTCCACATGCAGTTTATCTGTGAACGAAATACTGTTTAATTTCATTGGTCCAGATGCCCTAAATAATATTACAGAAGAACAACTGCTAGGATACATAAAACGCGATACAATGAAATTCGTCTACCATCAACAATTATTTGTGATGAAATAAAGTGATAGGGAGACTATAACGTCCTTCAATTTCCAATTGAAATCACAAGCGATGCTCTGCGCCTTCGAAGGACAATGTGGTTGCAACAAACAACAATGTACAACTTCATTCTCCAAGGATATGATTAAATCCCAGAAATGTTAAGCCCATATGCATGCATTCTATTGTGCCCTGACGTTTTCTAGTTTGTTATTTTCCTTGTTGTCTAGAGCGTTTCTTCTTTTCTGTTAGTGTTCCTTCAATTTCCAAACGTTCTTCTTCCATGTTTTTAGCCATTTGGCATTTCTGTTGTGGTGTTCAGGTCTGATTTTCTATCCAAGTTATTCTTTTTGTTAGTTTTTGTTTCTATTTTTAGTTTCATGCTAGTTTTAGTTTGATTTGCTCCTTCATATATTAAATTGTTTAAATTTGTGATAGCATCTGTTGAGATGTTGGTGCGTATTCTGTTTTTTTTTTTCTAATTTCTTCCAACTTTCGTTCCTTTGGGATGGGATAAATCGTTTGATGCATTCAACTTCCCCTTCTTCATCCTCAATGAGTTCTATAATCTTCAATCTCCTCGCTTTCAGTGTTAATGTTTTCCCAGTCGTTTCCTTGTTGATTTTTCACTAGGAGTGTTTCTTGATCTGCTAAACCATACATGTTTTATTTGATTTCCATTATTTCTAGATATGAAAACTACCCTTTCTTAAGGATATGTCTTTCTTGATCTGCAATCCTTTCTCTGGTAGTCAGTAGATATATACCATAGGTTTTTCAATTGCTTGCGGAAGCCTTTTTGTCTGGATTCGCTTCTATAGTAGCATCTCATTATTACTCTTTAGTCCTGTGTGATCCCATTTCTTTATATGTCTTTTTTTATTTGTTCTGTTTATTCCTGCTTTCTTGTGTTTCGCCTATGTTATTGCCGTACCTAGAATTAGAGAGGTTATTTATTATGATTATTATCTTCTTAATTAATGCTCATCAAGCTCTGGTTCTTTTCTTTTGCATTTGGTGTTGCTTGTAATATAGGAAATGTACAGGACATGCAAAAAGTTCTCGTAGTGGAGAAAAACTATTTGTCCAGACTTTTACTCAGCACTCACATAACACGTCAAATAAAATGCTTCTGCGCGCACGCGCGTGTGTATACGTACAACCATAATAAATCACTTTTTATCTCAACACTTAACTACAGTTTCATGGAACATTTAATCAGCAGAAGCGTATTAATACAATTTTACATGGAATCCAATAGATGTATTCATTTTGTTTGAAAGTCATTTTCATGTAGTGTATGCCCTAGCAACATCTTTTTTGATTACATTCAACGATTTTATTTGTTTTTTTACTGCTGAGTTTAAAGAGATTTAAACACTAAGTAATAGATGCAATAGTAATAGTAACAGAGATATCAAGTATAAAGATTTGGACCAATTTTCTTATATTACAGATTCTATTAATTCTATAAAACAAAAACTTTTCTAAATCTTAAATTTTTTAATCTATTTTTACAATAGCAGGTGCTCGTCTGAACTCCAATCCCTGGTCCCCCCTCGCCAATCTTTCACGAAAAACACCCGTCTAGCTGAATCCACTGTGAAAAATTTCCCCCACTCTATATCTGTGCCTAAATCAAAACGCGGATTTCATGAACAAAGCTTCTTTCTTAGAACTGCACGCCTGTGGAACTCTGTTCCGTCTGCCTGCTTCCCTCCGGACTACAACTTGGATGTCTTCAAGTCTAATGTTAACAAATTCCTAATGAACCGCCCCCTTAAGTAAACACTTCATCAAATCTCCTCACTAACGTAATGTACTTGCAATAACCCTTATCCCTGAGTGGCTTCCGGGCCTTGATAAGTGGTGATCACTGTGTAAAAAAAAAAAAAAAACTCGTTAAAATATTGAGTTTGGTCTCCTGCACATCTTAAGCTAAACAATGCACACACACACACACACACACACACACACACACACACACACACACACATATATATATAATGATTGCTACTTCTTGACAGAAGCTTGCCATCTCTTCATATGTAGATGGCTCTTCCACTTGCATAATCGTTCACACATGTGGCAAGGGAACTTGCCAGTATTTAATGATTCTGGTAGAGGGGTCATATTATGTACCTTTAAGTGTTGTATCAAACCGCTTGCAGATTTACATACCAGTCCACAGATATTATAACAATATATGGGTGGCCTGGGTGGCAGTACATCCTCATAAGATTGTTGGTCTTGTCTAACCTTGTGTAACCTCACGTGGTTCATCATGCCCAGCATATATAACTAGAAGAGTACCCGACCAAGGAAGAGTAAAATTAATTCCCTGAATAGAACACTTTTGCACTACTTTTATGTCATCTTACAAAATTAAAATCAATATATAATGATGTTAAATCTTATGTCTAGAATCATTATTCCAAATTGACCAAAATTCGTTACATGAATTTGATTCTATAAGATGTCTAAAATGTACGCATTAAAGAATATTTAGAATAATTTGAAATTCAGCGAATCTTGCTGAAGATGTCTAATGACTATGGACCAAATCCAATGCAAATTTAAAATATTTGAATTTTTAAATGGTAGGTTGTGCCCATATTATGCCTCCTAATTTTTGTAAATACTCCAAAGAAACTAAAAATTGTTACAATTCCACAAAAATCAGAGATATCTCAATTTTTTTCAAAGGAGTCCTAACATCTTTTTACTCGTGTTACATAAAACTTAAATATCACCTACATTGCTGACTCTTAGGCCTGGCAAAAAGCAACTTCACAAAATCAGGACAGAGCCGAATCAATGGGTTCAATATTTTCAGATAGAGCTTTATCGAACTAATAAACAATTAAAAGGTTTAATCTTAAAATTCACTCAAGTTTCACTTTAAATCCAATTGTCAGAACTACCAACCAACGTTATGTTCCAGTTTATTTTAGTTTTTAAAATAACAAAAAATAATAAATAAAACAAAACTTTAAAAAATGATTAGTTTATAAGAATCAATCTGATTAGTCAATTTTTCCCCTTTTTTAAAGCAAAAAAAAAAAAAATTAAAAAAAATACTTTTCCGAGTGTTTTGCCATGATGTTTGGAGATTTGTATATAAAAGAAAGCAGCTAGTGATTTTTATTTAGTGATTTTTACTTAGTGATTTTTACTTAGTTATTTTTATTACTTTTTTATAGTTGAAATGAAGAGAAAAATTTTATGTTAACAGTTTTAGTTCTTCTGGATTTAATTTAATTGGAGATGAAGATTGTCCTGTTTTTAAATCTCCGAAACAGCTACATGGTATGCAGCTGAAGATCCCCATTTTCTATTTACTAAATTTTTGTTGAGGGTTTCTCTTTTCATCCTTATATTGTTAAATTCTCTTTTATAATTTAAGACTTTTGAGAAATTGGCTTATGCAAGTGCTAAGTCTATTTCTATTTAACAATTTTAGTTAAGGCTTTTTTTTTTCTCCTCGCCTTATCGCTTTATATAAATGAACTCTCTTTTGTAATTATAATTTTTTTAGAGGTCAGATTATGTAGGTGCTAAGTCTGCGATAGGTTAAAGTTAGTTTCTTTTCTTTCCGGGAATTTAAACTGCAATCTTCATTTTTATTTTTTTTTTTTTACATTTTTTTATTCGAAGCTTCTTTAGACCCCCCCCCCCACACACACATAGAGAGAGAGAGAGAGAGAGAGAGAGAGAGAGAGAGAGAGAGAGAGAGAGAGAGAGAGATAAGTAGATTCGGTCTTACTTGCCTCTAACCTAAAGATGGTGTAAATGCAACAGCACTCTGGAGGCCTTCTTAATTTTATATTTTGTTGTTTTATAATGAATTACTAAAAATGTTATAAAAATAATAAAGAATCACTTTTAACAGTAATAGCATATTAAAAAAATAACATTAAATACATTTGTTCAAAATTCCATCCCATTTTCATTTTGCTAAAACCGCCATTATGTTAACTTAGAAAATTTAGGTTTGTGTTTGAGATTCACTATTCTCGCACGAAACGCCAGAACACAAAATGTTTTCTATTATTTCTGTCTATCTAATCTAATAGACGTGTTTGCTTTTCGAAGACATAATTGTCTGTCTCTTAAATTTCTCTTATTTCTGGATGTTTTTAAATTTTGATATCAATTTTTCTCGTTACGCATAAAATATTTATTAATAGAATAATGTCAGTTCCTTATTTCATTCTTTTCTTTTTTAGAGAATTTAAAAGTTTTGCATTTGAAGAAAGTTAATGAAAAGGTTTTGTTTTAAAAATTCAAGACTTTTTATTTTAAGACATTATATGTAATGAAATCGTTGCACAGTGGCAGTAGGAGAGAAATGGAGAGAAAGAATATGAGAGACATAGAGAGTGAAAAACATGTACATTATACTAAAACTCTTTGTCGGCTTATCACAATGTTTGTTAGTTTGCCACATTATTTCAGGATATAAAACAGATGGCGGTGGTTGGAAACCTGATTTTAGTAGTGCTTTTGAGGCCTCCTTACTTTTATTTAGTGCTTTTAGTAATGCTCCAAAGGCCTCCTGAATTTTTTCGTTACTCACTTATGAAATTATTTGTTTTATTCATTATATTTTGCTTAAAAGTGGTACATAAACAGGTGAAAACATTATTTTGTGCTTTCAGTTGCGTTCTGGAGGCTTCCTGGATGTTTTTTTTTTTAGTTTAGTTAAAAATTATATATCTATGTCATTAATTGCTAAATCTATATGTCTATAAAAGTGTAATTGTCTGTGTGTGTACATTTCCCTACTAAACTACTCTGTCAATTTTCAGTCTACAGACTCGAGATTTGACATAAGGAGTATAAAGATTTGGGAAAAACTTTTAATCGGTTTTTGGCCAGAAATTTAGCTGTCAAGGGGTCAAAGTTCAACGATTTGACCTTTGAAAACCCTACCAAACTCCTCCACCAATTTTGGGTCTAAACACTTGAAATTATAGATGTAGGTTATTTGGACATGGATCAAACTATTAATTTGATTTTAACCCATAACAATAAATGTCAAGGGGTCATAATTGGGATCAAAGTTTAAAAAATTGACCCCTGCGGTCTCTACCAAATTACTCAGCCAATTTTTGGTTTAAACATTTGAAATTTTACATAAAGTGTATTCAGACATAAGGCAAGCTTTTTTATCGGTTTTTGGACGAAAATTTGGCTGATAAGTGGTCAAAGTTTAAAAGATTTTACCTTTACGGTCTCTAGCAAACTATTCACCCAATTTTAGGTCTAAACATGTGAAATTTTGCATGAAGGGTATTCACACATGCAGCAAGCAATTCAGTTTTGGGGTGAAAATTTGGCTACCAAAAGATTAAAGTTAAAAAAGTTTACCTTTGCAGACTCTACCAAACTCCTTTGCCAATTTTGCGTCTAAACACTTGAAATTTTAGATGTAGGTTACCTGGACATGAGTAAAACTTTTTAATATACATATACATATGCACATAAAGTTATGAACAGTACACAGGGCCCTAGCAAAGCCGGGCTGAACTGCTAAGTAATGAATGAATTAAATTTTTTAAGTACAACAAAATGTACATAGCATAAAATAAATTCCAAGGTAATTTCAGATTCAATTTAAATTTTTTTTTTACCTTACTTTATAAAGTTTATAAAAGTTCACTTTAAAAATTGATGAATTTCAAATTAAATCTTGTACTTTGATTTTTAAACTATATAAAAAACATTTTGTTTAACTATTTTCATGCCATGCAAAAAATGTAATGATTTGAATAGATTATAAAAGTTATGTAGAAATCAATGATTTTCTCATTTCTGTTGATTAAAAGATGTAAACATTTGTTTGTTTACAAAGAATAGTCTCTTAGTATTATAGGAAGAGTAGTGTTCTAGTATTTATGATTAATCTACTAGTACATATATGTAATGTTATAATATTTATAGGTTGTTTCCAATAATTTATAGGTAAAGTGATCATTTACTATTTTTTTTTTTTTACATAGGCATCAACACTTATCAAGGCCAAGAGGCCACTCGAAGATAAGGGTTAAAGAGTGTGCAGTAGAAATTGGACAATATAGTAATCGTTAGTAATGGAAGTTTGGTAAATTTGTTAACAAGTGGAACGGCTCATCAAGAACTTGTTTACGTTAGACTTGAAGACAACCCTATTGTAGTCAGCTGGAAAGCAGGAAAACGGAAGACAATTCCACAGGCATGCAGTTCTAAGAAAGAAGCTTGTTCATGGAATCTACATTTAGGTTTAGGCACAGATAACGAGTGGGGGGAATTATTGATAGTGTTTTCAGCTAGACGAGTGTTTCTTGTGAAAGTTTGGCGAACGGGGACCATAGACTGAAGCTCAGTCGAAGACTTTTCGCGAAAATAACGATACAGCAGAGACAAACTCGCAACATCTCTTCTGTGAGATAGAGGTTGCAAGGAAGAGAAAAGGACATCTCCTACGAGGCTACGAAGTCTATTTTGAACTCTGTCAAGGCAGGACAAGTCCTTTCTATCAGCTCCTGCCCAGATTTGGCAACAGTATTCCATCTTGGACGTACCTGACTCTTATATAGATAGAGAATTGCATCAGCAGTGAGATATCTACTGGATCGATACAAGGATCCGACCATTTTTCCAGCGGCCTTGGCAACAGATTTAATGTACGTGTTCCATTTAAGATCAGGAGTAAAGGTCAAGCCCAGAAGCTTGTCAAAACTTGCAGCCTCCTCAAGACAAGAGCCATTCATTTCAACTGATGCCAGATGGGGATCAGAACGTTGATGATGTAAAGAGAGAAGCTTGGTTTAGATGCAGTAACCAGCCACTCATTTCCTCATTGTACCACGTGCTCTAGATCAGAGGAGAGAGAATCAGAGAGAACTTGGTCGTTTACTGACTTAGAAGTGCTACCATAGATGGTAGTGTCATCAGCATAAATGTCTACAAATGATATAAGGATGTGATTTGGAAGATCATTAATGTAGATCAGGAAAAGAGTTGGGCCCAGAATGGACCCCTAAGGGACTCCAGCATTAATACTGTGAGCTTTTGAGTTTTGCCCATCAACTACTACTCTTATGAACCTGTCAGAAAGAAATGATTTAATAATTGAGAAGACATTTCCAGTTATACCATAGCTAGAAATCTTGTGAAGTAAACCTTCATGCCATACCCTATCAAAGGCCTTGGATATGTCAAGAGCAATTGCCCTAGAAAGGTTGTCTCCATCGAGAGCTAATCCTATGAGATATAACTGTAAGCACATCTGCTGTAGATCTAGTAGAACGGAAACCATATTCTGTGTCACTAAGAAGGTTATTTTTGCTGAGATGGTCGATTACTTCTCTATTTAACACAGATTCCAGCAATTTACTCATGACGCACAGGAGACATTGGCCTGTACTGAGAGGGAGATGAGCGATCACCTGAATTCTTAAATACAGGGCATACTGATGAGATTTTCCAGGGTGATGGGAAGCAATTTTCATTAAGACAACGTTTAAACAGTTTTGTAAGTATGGTCGCTAGTTCTGGTTGAAGTTTTTTGAGTACTATAATTAGAATACCGTAGAATAGGTTGCTTTACTGGAATCAAGGTTTTTGATTAGCTTTGCAACATCACGTACAGATATTTGTATATCACATAGTGTGTTTTCTGATACAGGAGGAAATAGTGGGGGTTGGCGGCCTTGGTCGCAAAGGGTAGAATTAGCTGCAAAGTTCTTGGCAAAGAGTTTGGCTTTGTCTGATGCTGACGAGATTACCTCCGGTCCATTGATGATAGTTGGGATAGAGCACACATTTCTGTTCAGGATTCTGTTTGCTATTTGCCAAAACTGGTGGGAACCAAGCCGCTCTTGGACTTGACGGACTGAGCATACAACTCTCTTGCGTTCTTTATTACTTTTTTACAATGGTTGCTGGCAGTCCTGAAAGCAGCTTTAGTTTCCATACATCTATTATGTTGGAAGCAGTGGAAAAAGTGATTTCTGTGCACAATGGCAGCAGCACATTCTGGAGAGAACCATGGCTGGCTGTTAGATTTTTGCTGGAATTTTTTTGAGGGTATGAAACGGTCTATACCTACAATTAACCATTCTGTCAGGTCTGATACTATAGAGGACACATCCTTTTTAAACATGGAACGCAGAGGTAGATCCGATATAAATGTACAGAAGCTATCCCAGTCAGCCATAGTGTATCGATATACTGTACGATGGAGAGGAACGTCTGGGGACTTATTATATTTCATTTTTATCTTAATTGATACAACAGAGTGGTCGGAAGATCCAAGAGGAGACAGAACAGAAACTGAACATAGTTCAGGGCAAGTTGTGAGAAAAAGGTCTAGTAGACTCACATACTGGCTGTCATTGTCGGGCACACGGGTGGGTTCGTGAACAATCTGAGTGAGGTCATAAGCAATGGAGAAATCATGACAGAACCTCCCCTCATCATCGGTCTTGTTTGAGTGGGTCAACCATTCCACATAGTGAACATTGAAGTCTCCACATACGTGAATATTAGCTAAAGGATAAGCAGATAGTCAATTTTTTCAGATATGCTTTTAAAGATAGTAACTCCACTGTTGTGGGTGTGATAGAGAGTAAATATAAATGCAGTAGTGTGAGCTAATTCAACCCGGAAGCACATTTAGGGTATGTTAGGATCTTCTCTGGAGAAGTCCCTACCACATGGAAAGCCATCTTTAATATAGGCACATATTCCATGCCCATGGCGATCTTGAGGGTCAGATTTAGAAGTTAAGTTAGAGTATCCTTTAATTACGAACTCATCTAGGGAAATAGTCTGTCCAATGCCAGTTTTGCTTAAAAATAAAAGGTCAGGTTTAGTCTCCTGTAATTGGGTTTCAACCTCTGGAAGGTTAGAATGTAGACTCCTGATATTGGTGAAGGAGACATGTTAGTGGGGGTCTGCATTGGAAGTTGGAGAACCGGGTTTAATCATATATTTTTTCTTGAAACTTGTCATAATGGAATTTTGGAATTTGTGGACTAGGTCGTCAGACTTGCTTAGAGCAAGACAGAGAAGGGAAACTAAGAGAGAAAAAGAAACGAAGGAATCTTTTTTTTTTTGTAGAACATGATAAGGTAACAATTACCCACTAATATGGCATCGAAAGGCCTCACCAGAAGCTACTGCATGGTCCAGAATCCATTCACCAAATGGCAATACAGCAGCCCCAGTACTTTGCGCCTGCTGATAGGACAGCCTCCTTAGTGGTTAATCCAAGGTTCGGGTCCCTGACTATCAGGCGGATAACGTCAGCCCAGATAAAATATTTACCTCCAGCACCCTTACTAGTGACATGGCTACAAGGAGAGACATAGAAACAGAAAATTTCCGTCACCTCTGCCAACTGTTTGCACAAAATACTGCCAACCTAGAATACAGATTTTTTCTTCTCCCTTTGTCAGAAAAATCACTCATTAAAAAATGAGGACTGAGGGACAAATAAAGAGAAGCGAGAGTAATGGGAGCTGCCGATAACGCATCTACAATACGTTTTCTACTCTCCATTAAAAAAAAAATATTAAGTATTGTACTTAAAGTCCAACTGGCGTGTTTAAGAGGATGTATGATGATAGATTCCCCTCTCACGAACTAAAAATGAATACAATTTCTTAATCTATTTTTGCAATCAGCTTGAGAGATGTAATAAAAAACATTTATGGACGAGAAAACGCTAACATTGAATAAAACAATCAGAAAATATATAAATCAAATACTGAAATAAAATGTAGTTAATTAATATTTGAATCTAAAGATAAAACGATAGAAGTCACTTATCTCTAAAAAAGAGATCCGTCTCCAGAATGCAAACTGTTGAAAAAAGTTTTAGTTTTAAAGACATCAGCGTTCCAAAGATTTTTTTTTTTTAATTAACCGTTAAAAGAAAAGCATGATCATATTCTGGACTTTAGCTAATGACGTTTTAAGAAACTTGCGATATAAGAGAAAAGCGAGGGGGAATCTTTCGAAAGTCATCTGGTGACGTTATAAGTAATTGCGAGATAAAATGAAAACATGATTGAGGGGTGGGGGCTGAAAAGAAAATATAATATATTTATAGGTAGAGTAGTATCCTAGTATTTATAGATAGAATGTCTTGTAGATGGGAAGCCAGAAACATGAGTCCCTAGTGTCGGCACTGTAGTTTGAGAAATTAGTTAGATAAATAACTAGAGAAAAAGTGTAACATTTAAAAATAGCTGAGATAAACAAAAAGATCACGTACTAAGAATGCCATCAGAGAGACTGTAACATTACTGACATAACATTATCAACATAACATTATCAACATAACATTATCGACATAGTTGAAATTTACTAAAATAGGCAGATAGATCTAAACACATTAAAACAGAAAGATAGATACATAATTTTAATATTATATAAATGACTTTGTCTGCCTGATGAATGGTCTCTACCAAACTACTATGTCAATTTTTGGTCTACAGACTTGATACTTGATATATATGAAAATCGGATCTGTAGGACAATAGACATTTGGTTTTTAAGCGGCAAAAATAGCTGCTAAGGGGTTAAATTGATAAAATTTGAACTTCGTAAGCATAAGTCGACTTTAAATGCTTCTTTACGCGTGTGCAAATATACATTTATATGTTAATGTTGAGTTATTTTTGGAGTTTTGATATACATTTATTGGTGGCTCAGACAGTAATGAATAAAGGTTGAGAGCTACATGTTTTCGTTTCGATTCTAGTTAATGGTACCCAGGTTATGTTTTCTTTAAAAATCCCTACTATATATTGGGTACAATATAATAATTAATAGAGGATTGGCTCTATAATAATAAATAAGAAATTTGCATAAATTAAGATATAATATTAAAGCGTATTTTATGATCAGTCAATGCTGGGTGGCCTGTTAAGGGTCATTCCAAAAGTAAATCCTCTTATTTTTCAAGGCAAAAACTAAAATGTTGAAGCGCTATGAAGAAGGGAGTGTTACCCTTAAAACGAGTGACCTTTTATGCTCCAGAATTTATTTTTCAACATAGTCACCACCATTCTCAATTCACTTTTGTCAGTGATGAAGGAAGCATCAGTCATAAAAATCTGGATAGCACTCTATCGCTGACATCTCTGTTGCCACTCTGAAATCGATGAACCCATCTTCTAACTGTGCTGACATCAGCTGCATCGGCTTTGTAAACATTCGACAGTTGATGGTAAATGTTTAGTTCAATTTTTTCTGCGTAGAGGAATTAACTGACACATCTCTGCTTCTGATGCACGTTCATGACAGGATTGCTTTCTTAGATTTCCACACCGTCAATATCTGCAACAGAAAGATAAAACTTTCAGGTCATGAAATTCAGTCATCATAACAATGCAATTTAGGCAGAGTAAAAAATAGGAGGCATTACTTTGAAACGTCTCTCATGTATATATATGCATATATATATTAAACATCATGAGAATTTATTTGCCAAAAGAAAATTTACATAATTGGAAATGTTTTTATCATATGTGTCCTCCTTCTTTCTCAGTAACCGCCCTCACATGCTTGTAAAACTTGCACAAATGTCCTCTAATATTTAGAGGCAACTTCTCCTATTCTTCTTTAAGACAGTCAACATTACTGTGTGGTGTTCTAAAACGCCCCAAATAGCATAACCCAGAGTGCTTACATCTGGACTAGAAGACAGCCATAAAAATGATTTCCAGAAATTTCCAAGGTTGGATTTGTAGAAATTTTGTATTTTTCTAGCTGTGTGCTCTGGAGCACCATCCTGTGTCCATACATATATGGTGACAGATTTTTTTAAGTAAAGATTTAACTTCTAACAGATAAAAATCCTGGATGTCTCCTAAAAAGAGATTACATCCTGTTATTGCTTGGCCCATCGGATTATATGAATAAAGAAAGATGTACATACAATATATTGTCTTAATATTCCTCTTCATCCTCATGATAGACAGAGTTATACCTAACATTGCAACACTTCTTCATAAAATGTATATACAAGTTTGTAGGCTTACATGTATGAAAATAATATGTACTCCAATCCTTCATTATTATAAAACAAAAGAAAATAAGAATAGTATTAACTTAATATATATACTAGCAGTTCAGCCCGGCTTTACTCGAGCCCTATTTACTGGTCATAACTTTTTGTGCATATCTATATATATTAAAAACTTTGACTCATGTCCAGGTAACCTACATCTAAAATTTCAAGTTTTAAACCCAAAATTGGCGGAGGCGTTTGGTAGAGTCTGCAAAGGTAAACTCTTTCAACTTTGACATCTTGGCAGCCAAATTTTGGGCCAAAAACCGATGAAAAAGCTTGCCCTATGACTGAATACACTTTATGTAAAATTTAAAATGCTTAAACCAAAACTTGGCTGAGTAGTTTTGACCCCTTAACATTTATTGTTTTGGGCTGAAATCAAATTAAAAAGTTTGATCCATGTCCAAGTAACCTACATCTATAATTTCAAGTGTTTAGACCCAACATTGGCGGAGGAATTTGATAGAGTTTTCAAAGGACAAATCGTTTAACTTTGACCCCTTAACAGCCAAATTTCTGGCCGAAAACCGATTAAAAAGATTTTCTCAAATCTCAATACACCTTATGTCAAATAGCGAATTTGTAGACTGAAAATTGACAGAGTAGTTTAGTAGGGAAATGTACACACACAGGCAATTTCACTTATATATATATATATATATATATATATATATATATATATATATATATATATATATATATATATATATATATCAATAAAGGGGTAAATTTGTCCAAAAATTTAAAAGCACTATTGAAATTTTCCTTTGATTCCATCTGAGTTCATTAGGTTAATAAAATGAAATAAATATATTTTTTCATAAATACATTTTCTTGATTTTATAAATCAGAAATAAAATTAAACAAAGAATATTTCAGTAAAGAGCATATTTTTTTAAAAAAAGGTTTAAACATTGAAATAATTTTTATTATTTTTTAAGATTTAGATACGTTAATACAAAATTGTTTTAAGAACATTACCGCACATTTTTTTAATTATATTACTTGACCTCATATTGGAAATATTTTTAAAGCAAAAATTGTAATGAAATCACTTTTCCTAAGAAATCTTTCAACTAGTAATAAATCTCGGGCAACACCGAATGAGTACTTCTAATATTAAATGATTCTCAATATTCAGAATTAAAAAGAAAAGAATGAATATATATTCACTCGACAATTTAACATAATTTCTCGTTAATTAAAATCTTTTACTTTTTGAGAACAAATTCACTAACACGTTTTGCCAGACATGAACAGACACTTATTATTAGAAAGAACTGTTACATCTGCTACAATCATTCAAGCATTATAAATATAGGAGCATAGAAGAGTCAAATCTTTAGACAATAATAATTATTACAGGTGTTAATGTTGTTAGTGAGTATTGAGCTATTTGATGAAAATGAATTCCATTAAAATCCATGGAAGTATAAACACAGGTGTAAATCATCTGACATAACAAAATGTTGTTCATTGCTCCATTCATTCTAATATATATCTTCTAAAAACATATGTAACCCGTTGGGTCATTTATTGAGCTCTGGTTATATGGTTTGAACAAGGAAATGTGAGTTTGTAAAGCCAGATGAATTTTTTTTTATATCGCCCTCCTTTACTTCTCTTTAATTTTCGTTTTCTCTCCGGCTGGTTATTAGTTAAATAGTATTAATGCTTGTGGAGATATTTTCTGTTGTTTATAATTGACTATTACGATCTTGTTTTATAATTAGTCTTATATCCTTTGTCTCTTAATAAACCAAAGAGAGAGAGAGAGAGAGAGGGAGGGAGGGAGAGACACACACAGACAGAAACAGAAACAGAGACAGAGACAGAGGGGAGAGAAATGAAAGCGAGAGTGATATAAAATAAAATCAGAGGGCAAACAGTATACAATGAGAGAGGGTGAAAATAATAGGTAAGAGATGAATGATTTCATGAGTAAATTGCAAATTACCACTAATTAAAATAATTCAAGTTTTTTTTTTCAAACATAACTCAATCTCAAAACCAACGAATATTTTAATATGTAATATGTACTATAAAAATGTACAGTAAAAGGTCTTAGGGAAACAAACGTTGATTAACACAGCTTTAGTAAAATAGTACATATAATAAATACTAATGTGAGAGCTGCGTATTTGTTAATCTGTCTGTGTGACTGATATAATTAGTAACGGAATTTTGGGTTCGTTACCAAAATCCGTTTTCCATGGTAACAAAAATGAAAGAAAAAAAGGGGGAAAAACATTTAAAGCAAATTTGTTTGAAATAGGAAACTAATAGACATGAGCAAAAAAAATACAGACCCGAATGTGTTTAAAATGATCCAACTTTATTAAAACAAAAAGTTATCAATTGCCTTTATTTCCCAAAGCTAGGGTTTTAAAAAACCCTTAAGAAACATTTAAAATAAATAAAAAAAATAATACAAAAAAGGCGACAATTCTTACTTGTAAGAAAGGCCGAAAGAAAAGAACATATAAAAAAAACAGACAACAGTTCTTTTGAGTCCTTTTTAAATTCAGTCCTTCTTTTAACAAAATGTTCAGTCTTTCTACAAAATGTTTTTTTTTTCTTTTCCGAAAGGAACCACAAACAAATAAAGTCTCTTAGACCTTAAATGGGAGAAAGAGGTAAAATATTTTTCCTTTGTGTTTAAATTCAAAGGAAAGAAACGAAAACAATAAAGCTGCTTTGGCAGGCTTTATGTGTACAAATAAAATAATTCACGGGATAAATTCTGGTATTAATGGAATATTTTTTTTGTGAATGAAACTTCGGTTGAATAATCTTTCCTGGGGGTCACATATGCCGATAATCTGCTCGATTTGGCGGCGAAATTAATTTCTGTTCTTTACAGAAAAGAAATCCTCAAAACACGGCCAGTTTCTTCTGCTAATATTTTAGAGACTAATTATTTTCCAGTTGTAAGACCTTGTCGCCTTTTAATAACTGGGACAAATTTTCCAGTAGATAAAACCTTGTGCTTTTTAATAACTGGAACAAAATTACAATGAAACTTTAGTAAGCCTTTTTCTAAAGGAGAAAGAAAAAAAAAACCGTGACGAATTTAACGTCAAATCTCTTTGACGGAGCACAAAATAAAACCTCCTCCTCGCAGGCAGCTGATCTTCGAACCGATGAAAATAGGCAAAGGCCCTTTCTTCCTCCCTTCCTCATCCCACTCAAGATGCCAGATAATGATGAAAAACTATTTTAAAGGGGAAAAGGAAAAAATGGAATGTTTTATCCAAACCAAAAACCTTTTTTTGAGAAAACTTCAGGATAGTTAATAAGTCAAAAAACAAAGAATTTACAGCACATACAGTAGAATTATATTCTATACCGACCTGTATATATATATATATATATATATATATATATATATATATATATATATATATATATATATATATATATATATTTGTAATATTCAAAACTGTCTGTGGGTTTTTTTTATTTTAGAATTGATTTTGATGTTCGTGTGTCTTTTTGACAAACGAAAATCATGGCAACTGAGTTAATAGTTTTTCTTTCTTTTTTTTCTTTCTGAAATAACTTCAGTCAAAACATGAAGCCACTTGATGTATGAAGCTAAATAAAACAAAGATGATTAACAGAAAGACAGGAAATGCCTATTGACTTTAGTTTGGAAAAGACCAAGACAAGAGAAATACAGTCAGCTTGAAGAGAGTTCCACAAGCTTGAAAGAAGCTACTGGAATATGAAGCTGTTTTATAATGAAGTATCAGAACAATGAATTGATAGACCAACAAGTCAAATCAACTGGAACAAAGAAAGCATGGAGTAGATTAAATGCCAATTTCCCTGGTCTATACAGCAATTACCACCATAGCTTTGCTAATTTCAGAAACTTCAGCCTAGTTTGTGATAGAAGCTAAAATACTAGATACAAATATGATACATTTACAATGTAATACAGACTAGTGACAGATACAAAAATACAAAGAATTTTTAAATGAAAATACTTATAAATAAGAGTGAATAACAATCTATATTTCAATAAGGAGAATTTGATTAACTTTATGATTTATTGTAAATAACTAAAAACTAATGTGCAAGTCAAGCAGAGCTGAGAAACACATATGACAGGCACAATTTTATAAGTGGATAACCAATAGCAAACAAAAGTCTGACATCGCTTGTAAAATTTAATGGAAAATGATCGCCCATATTTGACACATTCTAGATTTTTAGTGCAGTTGAGAAAAAATTTATTCTAGAAAATAAATTCTGCACGTTTTCCTGTGTGTGGCGGGGAGGGGAATTATGCTGAAAGGTTATTGGCATCAAGTAAGTTTCAAGGATCCCAGAAAACAAGCAAAACAAAAAGAACGCGTTTAGTTTTCGCTATCTCCAGTTAGACTAGATTGTGCACTGACATGAGCATTCTCATGACAGTTTTCTAAGCCTTACTACTTCCATGTTTGTTTTGTTTGTGACACCATCACTAGAAAATTTCTCTTTCCTCTTTCTGGTTTGGGTTTTTAACAGAGCTGAGGAACTCCATCTACTACTTGTATGGGAACCTTCTAGAATATCAGATGGAGGTAACCAGGTTCTCACCTTGCCCAAGGGTGATCTGGAATTGTAAAAGGTAGGGGAGTTTATATATATATATATATATATATATATATATATATATATATATATATATATATGTGTGTGTGTAATAAGAATTATATAAAGATTGTAAGAAATATACACTGATCGATTAACGTTTCAACATTTTCATGTTTCATCAGGCCTCCAATTGAACCTCACAGTTCAAACTGTGAGGTTCAATTGGAGTCCTGACGAAACATGAAAATGTTGAAACGTTCATTGATATAATTTTTATCATATATGTATGTTTAGTATTTTTTTTTAGATAAGTATTGATGCTTTGGATTATTTGGACTACTATTCTCTCCTTATGGATTGAATAAAAGATTCAGTTCGAAGTTCCATATAGGTTCCTGAATTTGATGCAAAGATTCACAAGATGCACTTAAAGAAGGCCAGATGCTACGTTGGTAAAAACGTTGTGAATAAAACGATAATAGTAGTTTCAAATATTGTTTGCTGTGAAGTACATTATTATACTACCAATAACACTACATAACAAGAAAGAATTAGTCAGAAGCCAAATTTGATTTATTAACACAGTATTTGGGTCTTACTTGGAATATATGACAAGATAATTTTATATATTAGATTTGATTTTGTGTTGAAAAATAAAATGAATGTAACCCATTTTTATTTCCTATTTCACATTTTTCACATTTTTATTTCCTATTTATTTGTATAAGTTTTTTTTATATGTGAAAAGAAAGAAAACAAAAACATAAAAAAGAAAAATGATTAATTTTATCTTGCAAAAAAAATCTGAAAATTTATCAAGAAAAAAATTTGTTTGGAAAAACTCTTTATGAAATTTTTAATTTATTAATGATTTTACTGTTTTTTCTCTGACTTTTTCAAATTGCCTGAAACAGAAACCAGGTCATTTTGGTGACCTTTTATCTGCCAGACTGAGATATTTATCTGGGTAGTCCTAGGAGTTGCACCTTTTGAGGTTTTGCCTTCTCTTTTTGGAATGGAGTTGGTTTATTGCTAACTGCTTGAGGCCAACAGGGCTCCCTAGGTTATTTGAGAAGGCCAAGGGTGTTGGCTTCCCACCTTATGGCTTTGTGCCACATTTTCCTGCAGTGGAAACAAAGTCAATACCATCATTGGTGGCAGTCATTTGCCGTTCTGTGTCAGTATAGATACTTGTTGAGGATCTAACCTTGATAATCGGTCTGACAGAAACTGAGTTATTTTGATAGTCTTTTATCTGTCGGATTGAGAAATTTATCCTGGGTAGTCTGAGGAGGTTCACTCTCCAAGGCCTTGCTCCTCCTTTTTATGACGGAGTTAGTTTATTGCTAAATTCCTGAGGTGCCTCAAGCAAGGAATGGCCAGGTTATTTTTAAGAGATCATAGTGCCACTTTTTTTAGAGCTTTATTATTCCCAACTTTCGGTCTTGTGTCCCATTTTCCTGCAGTGGGAAGGAAGAAAATGCTGAAATTGGTAGCAGTCATAGCCACAGTATCAGATGCAAACTTTCTGTAGCATTCTATTCTGTATTTCTATAAATACATTCTTATAAATATACCACTGTGTTATCTTAAGTATTATTGGACCTTTAAGGTCACAATAATTATGCAAACTTGTTATTTCTGGTAAAAAAATGCCACTTTTAGGAATGGATCAAATATGCCATGCCATAAATCATTTTCCTTAAAATCAATGCGTTTTCTATTCTAAAGTTTAACCAAAAGTTTTTTATGATTTCAAATCTACAATTTTGTTCCTTTTCTTTTTGGCTTTATTGTTGTGTTAACATATAAGCTTTTTTTATTTGTTTAAGTAAAGCTGTATACATATTCTGCATTTTATTTATTTTAGATAATATTAGAGAAAATAAATTATGTTCATTTATTTGTGGACTGTTATCCACATCTTCATAGTTGTTGCTGTTTTACCACGTTTCGGTCAACTAATCCTCTGGCTAACCGCATCAGGATAGGAATGCTGCGTCTCTTAACTGTATCCCCAGTAATCACTGCCTTCCATAGTTGTTGTTGTTGTCTCATCATGTTCTGGCCAACAAATCCTCTGGCCTGCTTTGGGTAGGATTGAAACCGCTATCTTCAGACAATGCTTACCTGGAACTGTAGAGGTTCAACACATCTATCCACTGCGCCACAAGCCCTGAAGGGCGATCAAGGTTGGATATTTTGGTCTTATAAATCCAAGTTTTCATCCTTATCTTGTCTCTCATTGGGTCCATACCGAATGGTATTATATATTATTTTTTTATTGGAATCCTTTGAGATGAGTAATTTGTGCATTTACTTATTTGTTTGTGGACTGTTATCATCATCTTCATAGTTGTTATGCTTCACACGTTTCGGCCAACTATTCTTCTGGCCTTCTTCAGATGATTAACTGCGACGAAATAGGAGCAGTACGGACCTGACAATGAACGACAGATAAGAATGAAAACTTGGATTTATAAGACGAAAAAATCCAGTCTTAATTGCCCTTCATGTGCGCAGTGGATAGAAGTGTTGAACCTCTATGCTTCCAGGTAAGCATTGTGTGAAGATAGGGGTTTCAGTCCTACCCAAGGCAGGCCAGAGGATTAGTTGGCCAATACGTGGTGAGACAACAACAACTATGGAAGGCAGTCATTACTGGGATACAATTAAGAGATTCAACATTCCTATCCTATCGCAGTTAACCATCTGAAGAAGGCCAGAGGATGAGTTGGCCAAAATGTGGTGACATAACAACAACTATGAAGATGAGGATGACTGTCTGCAAATAAATAAGTACACAAATTACTCATCTTAAAGGGTTCCAATAAAAAAATAATATATAAAATTACATATTGTTGTTCTTTTAATTTAACACTTTTGCCAAACAACGATTGCCAAAGGTAATTCATTCCTTGTTTATGCAACGACTATAAACTATGTTATGACTTCTCACTCAGTAAGTAAATGACTACATTTAAAAATCTCTGCTTCTCCTAATGTCGTTAATTTCCTTTAACGTTATCAATAACTTGTAAGATACATATCAAATCCCAAAGTGATTATTATGATGATTTAACAGCATCAATATGATGTTTTTTTTCCTGTTTAACTATGAAGAAGATTAGACACATTTTAGAAAATGAGTGGCCTCAACAATGACAAGTGCAGGTTCTGCCACACAGAAATAGAGAGTGTGACCCACCTGACATCCAGTTGTAAGCTTCTACTGAGGGAAGGGTGTGTAAATATGTCCACTGAAACGTGTATAAAGTTGAATATCGAATGTAGATTTTAGTCCTAGGAACATGTTTACCAGAAAGAACAGTTGGAAATAAGTCATACACCATCTACTATGACTAAACAATTCCTACAGCTACATACCTAGAAAACGAGGCTATTAAACCTGACATAGTGATATGGGAAAAGAAGGAGAAAGAAGCAACCTTAGTAGAAGTTAGTGTTCCCAATGATGCTGGGTTAAACAGAGCTGAGAGGGAAAAGATAACAAAATACCAAGGTTTTATGTATGACATGAAAAGAAACTGGAATCTTAGGAAGATCTCCATCATTCTAGTACTTATAGAAGCAACCAGACTCATGATAAAGAATTTTAAAAACTACCTGGAAAATACACCCGGTGAACCAAGTGGAAGAGAGATACAGACAGTTGCACTTAAAGGCCTAGTTAGAATCTTAAAAAGATCTGTTGATGAATGGATCAATGTATGAGATCTAATAAAAAAAAAAGCAATCCAAAGTGGCATGGCCATACGCATCATTATAAATAATGCATTGTAATAATGATAATAATAAAAAGTGAATGCTGTAATACCAGTTTACTTTTTTTTTTTTTTTGTATTGATTAATTCTCGGTGATTTGTTGCCAGGAGATTTCAGCAATCTGTTTCAAATGAAAACAAAATGTATATTTTTGTTACTATGTCCTGTTCATGAATTTGAACTTGAAAAAGGGAAGAAAATTGAAGCTTTTGCTTTTTTGTGTTTGCTTTTCAATTCCTGTGAACGTGCACTTGTGTATGTTTACTGCACACGCCGTGATACTTGATTTCTAAATGAGTCGCAGCAGCAATTATATAATCCCAGTCAGTGTTGCAACTGAACAATTCTTCCTCCAAATAAAATTACAATTCCAGTTTGAAACAAGTAAAAATGTTTTATGTAGAGAGATGTTTTTTTTTTCTTCTGAACAATGGACTTACAAATTAAGACAAACTTATCCTGTAACTGTACACAATTCATCAGCTTATAGTCCAAGGGACCATTTCCCACTGAGGAACATACAAACCTCACTGTCTGTGAAATGCCCAGAAAACCAACTGCTGCCCTGGGCACCTTCCCTACTGAAATATATATATATATACAGGGTGTCCGTAAAGTTACTATACAGTCTTACAAGTTACTATACAGCTACACAAAAATAAATATTAACTATTAATACAAATATAATACAATAAAACAATAAAACTGTATAGTAACTTTACGGACACCCTGTATATTGGAGGTCTTTTTTCATTCTAGCCATCCACTAAAAATAATGGCCAACCTGATCTATGGATATGTAAAGAACTACTAGCTACCTGAATGGACATTGGTTTTGGAAAACCTTGAATGGGTCATGACCACAACAGGGAACCTCATATATGTGAACACATTAATCTTTGTGGTAGACAAATCAAATTCTGAGTGATCATCCCCAAATCAGACATATTTGCCATTTCTTGGAGAGTTACTCTTCTTTTACTTAAATATTTCTCACCTACAGCAAGCCTGATATTTGCATGTATTGTACATGCTTCCATTCCTACAAAATACAAAGAGAAATAAACAAAATATATTGCAGATCGCATTTAGGTGAACAAAACTAATTTAATCATTATAAACTTATGCATGAAAAGAAAATGGTGAACGGAATGTTAAAAGGTAGGCCATTCTGTTTTAGATTGGTTTGCTTTTTCAAAGTCAATGTTTAAAAACTACACTTAGGAAATAAAATTATTTTGGGTGTGTTACATTCAAAATTCTTACTTTTCAAATATTCTTTCTTTTTTCATCCAAATACCAGCATCTTGTAAAGATAACATGAATATTTTGTTTTTTGTTTTTCAATCTGAAATTTGAATTATTTTTCTTTTCAACAATTTTATTGAATAAATGTTGACATTAGAATACTGCAAAAAGATTCTTTTAACAGTGATCAATAACGACTTATATTGTCACTTACTTGAGAAAAGATAAAAACATACAAAATTTCCTTTGTCCAATTAGACTATCACAATGTTTTTTTATTTATTCTTTTAATGCATTATAAACGAAAGAACGACTGATGAATAGTGTGATTTAAACATCTTCCTAATAACATTAAGAATAGAAAGGAAAATTTTAAATTTCCTTTGCCATATTTTTGATAAACAATAATTTTAGTCTTAATTGTTTTTGTATTGGAATTTCAACTTTCTATACTTTATAAAAAATCAGAAATTTTCTGTGATACCCTCAAAGGCAAAACCTATGTTCAAAAGAAGAATAAAGTTATGCTACAGTAATACAATGTGACCAATTAGCTTCTGATTAGGGCGCTCAGGTAGTTAGCTATAAACTAACCAAAATGGAATATTTACACAACTACTAATCCTATTTAACCTGTAGTTGCAGATAGAAAATTTTGCATCATTGATAAAACAGAATGACCATCTCCACAACTCATATTCAATTTACTCTTACAGCTGCATCGTTTTTGAAATAGGAAGTACCAAATTACTATTTTGCTGTAATCTGTCACCAGTCTTATCACTCTTTCCATTTTGAATGCTTGAATACTCTTCTCAATCCTCTTCACTATCACTTTCTTTGATTCTTGGAATAAGTGCTCAAATGCTTTGCCCCCATAGAACTTTTTGTTATATAATTCTGGAAGAAGGAGCATAATTTCTATTTGTGAAAAGGCATACGATATCTGATTCACAAGTCCAAACTTCTGTTTGTTTGAATGGATGGTTTCTGCTTTCATTGGGACAGACGTTCTGCAGGGCCTGTGGTTAGAAGTGTTGAGTTTCTATGGTTTCAGATGAGCATTGTCTGAAGATAGCGGTTTCAATTCTGTCCAAGCAGGCCAGAGGATTAGAAACGTGATGGGACAGCAACTATAGAATGCAGTAATTACTGGGGATAAGTTACAAAACTCAGCATTTCTAACCCATTGTGGTTAATCATCTAAAGAAGGCCAGAGGATGAGTTGGCTGAAATGTGGTGAAAAAACAACTATGAAGATGACGATAACAGTTCGCAAAAAAGAATAAATGTTCTTTGTCCATCATCGGCCAATATTCGTAACTACATGTGAGGCTTTTCATTTTGTTTATTTCTGGTCACTCATATGAAAATTTTTCATTATCCTTTTTTGTAATGCTTTTGGTATAACGACCCTATCGCATAGTATAGTAGGACATAAAAACTAGCTTGTATTGCTGTCTTTATTAGTGATTTCTATTTTGTAGCACTAATAAATTTGTCTTTTTGTGCTTTGAATTTAATTTAATGTGGTGTGACCAGAAGGTTTCTAATAGCATTGCACATCATGGTTTTATTTCACTATCGACACATAAGGAAGCAGTTACTGAGTTCTCAAGAGGTTCACTTTGTCTCAAGATCCACTGTGAAAGTTCGTCCATATGTCCGATCAGCTTGGAGGAGAGGTACTTTAACTTGAAATTATAATTCAGCAAAATAATACCCCACCTCAGCCATCTGTTTGCTGTGTAGATGGGTAACCTTTCTTTCAACCCAAACATGGTTAATAGAAGTTTTTTTGATCGGTCTGCAGTATAAAGAATCGTCCATGTAGATATTGGTGGAACTTTGTAACTGCAAAGATAATAGCAAGAGCTTTGTCTATCTGTGAATAGTGCTCTTCTACCGGGAGCAGACATTTTGACATGTGCAATCAGATTTTTTTTTACTTCCATCCGGCATTTTATGTAAGATATAGGCCACTATTCCATATGAGCTCGCATAACTAGCGATTATTATATCTAGTTTTGGATTATATTTGACGTCAGTTTTTTTTTTTTTTTTTTTTTAATTTTTTTTTTATCGAATGCTGCCTGGCATTAAGATATCTATTTCCACAGTCTGTCGTTTTTAGTAGCTCGTTCAGTGGGGCCCGTAGGTCGTGCATATTGGGAATGAATGTCTGTTAATAGTTTGAACCCCCCCCCACCAAAAAAAAAAAAACTTTGTAATTCTATAATAATGTTTGGAGTCAGTGTATCCTTTAAAGCTGTGGCCATTTCTGGGTCTGATCTCTTACTGCTATTGTCTATGAGGTGTCATAAGTATTTTATTTCTTCCATGAAGAAATCACACTTTCCTTCTTTTATTTTAAATCCTGTATTTGAGATAATACCTTGTGGACATGTTATCGATGTTGTTTACTGGTCTAACTTATCATTATAAAATCATCCAGGCATCCTGTTGTGAAATCAAGGCTGCTCGGCATAGTATCCATAATTTCTTGAAAAATAGTAGACACTACCTTGACCCAAAAAGCTAACCTTTCAAATTTGAATAACCCTTTATGGCTCTTAATACAAAGAAACTTTGAACTATTTTCCTCGACTGGAATTTGAATGTATGTGTCACTCAAATCGACTTTAAAGAAGATCTTTTCACTGTTTAGTGAAAACTTCTTCAGAGCTAGGAACTGGGTAATAATAGTCTTTTAGTACTGTTCAAACCCGTGCTCAAATCAATGCAATCATGGAGTTCTTTTGACTTCTTTATGACATATAGGGTAGGCGCTGTTCATTGACTGAATTCAACTTTTGATAGGTTTTGCCGGTTTTTACAAATCTTTCAAGTCTCATTAATTTTCTCTAATGAGGCAAAGGTTACATTTCTTTTTTTCTTGAATACTGGTTGCATATTATCTTTGAGTTTAAATCTGGCTGATATTTTTATGCATTTTTCCAAACCAGCCGAGAAAACTTCTGTTAGATTTTCCATTTTTTGACAAAACGTATTTATAGGAAAATCACTCAAATGGAATCGTTGCATTCAATCTGTCCCGAAAATATTTCCTGCTTTTTTATTTATTTATTTTTTTTTAATACGGACACTTTTAATTCCTTTACTTAGTGTTAGATGTAACATTAATTCACTTTCAAAATTTATTTCCGACCCAATCATTGCTCTGGCTGGTTTGCAAGATTTTAGCATAGTGGACTTATTTAATGTTTGCCAATTTATGATTGATAGGTGTGATCTCGAATATACATGAAACTTCACATTTTTATTTAATATTTTTACCAGCACATATTTACATATGTTCTTATCTTCTTTTTCATTTGTTCTAGTATGCTGTACTCGACTATTAACTTTGTCTTTTGCTCTAAAAAGAGATCTTTTATGTACAATTCTGTTACAATTCCAGCAAGTTTTTGTGCAGTATGGGTGGTCTTCACACAGGGACAGGGACTTGGTTGAGACTTACTTCGATTTTTCAGTGAATTGGCTTTTCTGTGTGCGGGGAGGAATAATGTACTTTTTTTCTCTGGATAATAGAGATTTAACATTTTATGTATCTTTCTTACATACACGACACTGAATTCTTCAATGTCTTCTGACAACTTTGTAGTGTCAGGTTTGGTTCGCTTTCTAATTTAGTTAAAACTCTGCATCGAATTTTAGTTTCAATTGCTTTGTACATATATCAAGCATTTGAAATCATCAGCGAATTCAAAATCGTCGCAATGTTCATTGACTATTGATGCAAACGTTAAATATTCCTTGTCATATTTCTTTGTTAAATTCAGATATTTCTATTTTCTATGAAATAGCGACGTTTTTAGGTTGAACACCTCTGTTAAGAGCTTTACAGTTTCAGAAAAATTTCAGTCACACGTTTTTTGTGATAAAATATATAAACCACAAATTTGTTCTTCTGTGGATCTCAGTTTTTCAGTCCACATAATTAGTACAATGTTATACAGGTACTCATACCTTTTAAAGAATGAAGCAAAAGTCTTGTCTTCATCTGGGACATAAATGAAATTGTCAATAACGTTCCAAATTGCATTTTGTGAGCACTGTTTCGGTAACTAGATTTCATTGGTAAATTTTGTAGTAGTAAGTCTGTTTTCTCTTGTTGTTCCAGTAACAGTTTTTAAATCTTTCTTCCATTTTCTGCTTTTGTTCCTGAAATATTTCTTCATTTTTTATTGCTGCTTCTGTTGTTTTTCCATCTGATATTTGACATATTCGGCCTATCTTTCTTCATTTTTGCTGTTGTTGTATTAATCTTTTTCGTTTTTTAGCCGCAAATCCATTTGATATTTTTACATTTGTGCCATAGTTGATGTTAAATCTTCCATTGTTTCTGAATCTTCTCTCTGTTGAGAAAATGGGAAGAAAAAATGAATGTGGCTTTAATTGCAGAAAAAATGATTTGCAATTTTACCAGTAGCTTTTTTCCCCTTAAGGATCAACACAATGTAAATCTTGCAGCTGAATGAAATAAAAAAAATATATGTCCCTCAATTAAAGTTCATATTTTGTTGTTCCTTGGCAGAAAGAAGCTAAAATTAAGTTCTTTTGTCACAACATTTAACAAAAAACACAAAAGAAAAAAAAAACTAAAAATTGAGAAGTTAGTTTTATGTAAAAAAAATTTCAACTTACGGATTTTTAATTTATAATTTATAATTTTATTTTTAGTTGGTGCAGCGAATAGTTTAATATAACTTTCAGAGTTGCTTCCTGGTCCTTAAAACATTTAGTAACCCGGTTCTATGATACCGACTCTCTGAATTATATATTGTTAGTGGTTTTGGAACACTACTTTGGTATTTGAATGAGCAAGATAGTGCAAGGTCGATACTGCTGAGGTGAGTCCTTTGAATATCATATTGTTAGTTCAAATTTCTTGGTGCCAGTCGAGGTGGAACACTGAGATATTATAAAATCGGTTTTCCCTCTAAGTTCTGGAAATCTTGTCACTCATTGTTATCTATAAAATATATAACTTATATGTTCATTAAATAGGATGTAAAAAAGAAAAAGAATAGCAGAAAAAATACTCATATTTATCATTGAATGGACCAGCCCATAATGATAAGGGTGTTCACTAATGGGCTGGAAAAACGGGTCTATCCTTTGTCGAGTGATATTAAAAACTTAAGAAATAGTACTTGATACCTCCTTGCTATTATAAGGGGAGGATCAAAACTAATCCTGGAAATGAAATGGCGCCCTCGCTTACACTTGGTAGCAACTAATGAATCACTATAGTCGGCCTATTAGCTTAGCTTGAATTGCTATTTATTGTTGAAAAGTAAAATTCAGATATTTAAGATTTTAAATGAATTTGATGTATAGTCATTAAGCACCAATTAAGCAAAGTTCTTTAAATTTAAATTTCTTCTTAGACCCATGAAGCTTAAATCTTAAATTCTAGACATTTTCTAGAATCAAAATCATGTAATGGATTATGACCAAAATTAAAGTAAGGATACTAGATATAAATTTTAGTAGTACTATATCATGATTTTAATTTCCCTGAGGGGACATAAAACTATTACAAAACTGTAATTTTTGGGAAATTGATTTTATCTGTCCTGGGACGAGTATTCTTCTAGTCTGTCTCTAATGGCAAGTTTCTTGCTGCACCTTAAGCTGCTGATACATGTGGGATGCATTTTGGTTAATTTGACACCATGGCAAAATATCAAATTCTACTCCACCCACATTTGTGAGTTTCTTCCAAATGGCCCAATATTTTTGTATGTTGATGACAAATTCCAAAGTGTAGCAGGACTAGTGGTTACACAACTTCTTACAATCTGTCTTGATGGGGTTATTTTCTATTTAAGTTGAACTAAAAATGGCTTAACAAAAGTTAACTATCTAAGAAAAGCAGCTGCAAAAAACATCAATTGTAAGTTGATCTATACTTATTCTTTTCCTTTTCTTTGATTATTGTCCGGGGAATCACCAGCGCCATTCTTTCTGCTGGATTGTGGAGAAATATGCATTTGTTTTAAGAAAAGAAACTAAAAAAGATCCTCTTACACAGGTTAAAAATTAATTTTACTTTTATTTTAAAAACAAATGAATATACGAAGACCTGTGTCAAGCAGGAGACTTCCATGGTATAACCACATTGAAAGAATCAATCAGAGATTTGGGGGTTGATGGATGTGGGGAGGTTGAGATAGCAGATTCCGTTCACAGGAAAACATGGGAAAAAGTGATAAAAATGAAATTGAAAAAAAAAAAAAAAGAGGTATGCAAAGAAATATGAAAAAAAGAAGAAATATACAAAAATATCTGAAAAAAAGAGGTATACAAAGAGATTGGTTAGTTTGGAAGTCAATTTCTAAAAGGTATCCAATGCATACGACCATGTAAAACGGGCAAACTGATGATGATGATGATGATGATGATGATGATGACGACGACGACGACGACGACGACGACGACGACGACAAACTCATTATAGTAAAATAAATGCAAATGAATTAATAATGTTAGCAAACAAAGTTTCTGACAAAATTTTTAATTCATTTTTCAGATTCTTCCTTAAATGTTAGTTTATTCTCTTGTTTCACAAGCACTGAAAATAGTTCTTGTTCTTGAATTTATTGTTTAGTTTCCATTTCTTTTGGTGAATATATTCACGTTTGGGAATTTTCATTTAAGCAATGAAAGTTATTTAGGTTAGAACAATTCCTCTACATATACGAAAACTAAAAGAAGAAAGTGAAGCCGTACTATAGAATACAACCAATCAGTCAAAACTGTGGTGAGTTCATTGAAAAATAATTAGGTTGAAATTGGATGCCATTTTCTACCTGCAATTTATTCTGACATTTTTCTGGGATTACTCCACATGACACCATTTATTGCTGGTTAACACTGTTGCTTTCGTTCAAAACAGGAAACTCATCTTTTGTAAGTGGCCCAAAAAGACCAAATAACCTGAGAGTTGAAGCATCACTCACTATTCTCATCGTGTATCACAGAGGTATACAATCACAGAGGATCGTATATTTTATTTTGCAGCAACAGTAAGTTGCTTTTTATTTTATTTTTAAATTCGCTGACTTCGTCTGCTCATAATCGCTCTGCAATTTAATTTCACTACTTGGAATAATGAAACGAAATTAATTGAAAAAGAAAGAATTAATTAATCTCCTCCTCTCCATTTTTTCATCTCTCTCTCTCTCTCTCTCTCTCTCTCTCTCTCAATCTTTCTCTCTCCAAACAAATGTTTATTTTATTACATAGATTATCAGTTATTAAAATTAAACCTCCTCTTATTTGCATACTTGATGATCCTTTCCTTTATTTTTTATGATCAGTCATTAAGATTAAGCCATTTCTACTATGGGTACTCAACCATGCAAAAAAAAAAAAAAAAAAAATGACACAACGTTAGAAGATTCTATCCATTTAATAATATCTAACAGTTTACAATCATTATTTTAAATGACTATTTAAGTATATTTTATCAACTGACATTTAAAATTTTTTATTGCAGTTCTATTCGGCTGTGAGTTTTGAATCGAAAGATTACGATTCTAGCTCTGCTGGTTAAATCTAAGATAGCGGTTTGAGAATTTTCTAACGTTGTTATAGATGTTTGTATTTTTTGGGGGGAGGGGGTGTCTCTGATTATCATCTTTAAAGTGAGTTTATCATGTTTTTTTCATACCATTATGCTTATCTTTCTTGTTCATCTTGCTTCAATTATGTTTTGTTTTGAAATAGAGTTCGTTTTCATAAATTATATCCTCTGAAGGGCAGCGTATATAAGACAATATTTTTATTAGAGGTTGTGAAATATGCGTAGGGCAGAAAGGAAAGAATATAGAAATTTTCTGAAATAAAAAAATATGATTGTGAACTGATCCTTTCTTTGATCATTGAGATGCAACTAATTAAAATATATGCTCTAAAGCAGGAAACGTAACTTCATTTAGCTTGTTTTTTAAAACAATATGGACGATATTATTAGGGATATATCCCTTAAAAATATATATTTTTATATAAACTCAGAAATATATATATAAGTAAATTATGATATTGAATAATATATATATATATCTTACACACACACACACACACACACACACACACACACACACACACACACACACACACACACACACACACACACACACACACATACGGTGTCTCAAAATGATCTGATACATTTATATGTAAAAAAAAAAATTGTTGGCCCACAAAATCGCCTGATCTAAGCCCCTGCGATTTTTTTCCTTGTGGAGATATTTAAAGTCAGAAGTATTCAACCAACATCCGTATCTCTTGCAGAATTAAAACGAGCTATTCGTTCTGAAAATTTTTTTATTGCATTTTCACCCCTAACAAAGCACAGTGCCACTTTGATGTAAGGGGCTACTATCTATGAAATAATTTGCAGGGGTACTATGTAGGGAGTTGAGCAGCTTGTCGGGTTTGTTGTTAGGTCGAAGGAGAACAAAGGCTTGTAGTTCGTCGGAGCACCTAGCATTAAAATGCTCGTAAAATAAGCAGAGGGATGCAACATTTTGTCGAGGGGACAACTGTTAAAGCCTAGCTAATAGTGTGGGACCTATTAGGTTGGCGATTCTCTTTTGAACACTGTCGGAGAGGGAGAGACTAGTAGCAGATGCACCAGCCCAAATGTGGCAACAACACTTCATACATGGGCGAATGGTGGCCTTATAGAGGTACAGGATACTATCAGGAGTAAGTTTCTAGCACGGTAGAGGGAGCCCACCTTCTTTGCAATGCCCTCAATGAATCTGTTCCAACTCATGTTCCCTGTGAACGTTAAGCTAAGGAGTTTGAACGAAGTACTTTCAGGTAATGTATCATTAGCCATAGCTACTAGTGGTTGAGCAGGTTTCTTGTAGTTATTAAAGAAGAGAAGCTTAATCTTGGCAGCATTAAATGTGACCATCCATTTTTGTCCCCATTTCACTACAGATGGAAGTCTCTGCCATTGCCTTGGATACGTGTTCATTCGTTTTTCCCTCATGTCTGTTATAGCGTGTGGTGTCGTCAGCATATATACACATCTCAGAGACAATTTTATCAGGAAGTCATTTATGAATATCAGAAATAATAAAGGTCCAAGAATCGACACCTGAGATACACCTGCATTTATATCATATTGTTTTGACGTACGACCATCGAGGATATCCTAGATTCTTCTCTTATTAAAGAAGGATTTAATTATGTTAAGCATTCGTCCAGTAATACCATAGGATCTCATTTTCATGAGAAGACCATCGTGCCATACCCTGTTAAAGGTCTTAGAAATTGCTGCTATTCCACCCGAAATGATCCATCGAGTTATTGAAAACTTTTGTGAATGTCTACAATTGTGTGTTAGCAATGATGGGAAACATTTGACCGATTTAATATTTAAGATTGTGTAAAATAAAATGGCATTCTACGTAAATTTAAAAAATAAAGAGATTTTTTATTTAATTGATATTTAACTTTTTTCATTGACCAATAAATGTGTCAGATCATTTTGGGACACCCTATATATATCTATATATATAAAAATGTAACCCTTGGTTCGTTCGCAATTATAGTCTGGACGGATGGCTTCCACGTTTTGGTATAATATGTTTACTGTACCCATGTGTGTTTGTATATATTTCTTTTTAATTATAACATTATACTTAATTTTTCTATAATAAATATGTGGTTTTCTTTGTACCGATAGGCCATTTTTTTTTTATTTATGGACAATTATTTATCACCGCTTGCCGTCACGTGACCAATGTTTCCAATTTAACGGTTTTCCTGCTAGATCTGGAGATTTCGTTTGCAATCTAGCGGGGAATTCTAGAAAATCGGGAGATATTTCGCACCCACACCCGGAATTTTAGATTAAAAAATAAAGAAAAGCGCTTGAAAATACTTTAAAACATAAAATAAACTCATTCATGTAAGTAAAAAAAAAAGTAGCATTTATTGTCTTTGGTAACAATTATTTATTGATTATTTGTTTTGTTTTTCACCTTCTCGCTATAAAATCGATTTTTCCAAGTCCATTTTAGGGTGGGGGGTGGGGGGAATTCCAACCTCCGTAGTTTAGTTTAAAATACGATCTAAGCAACCCTCCTTGATTTAGAAGTATTTAGTTGAAAATTCTAAAAAGCATGAAACAAAGGCACAAAAAAAACTTATACCAAACACAGTAGAATTTAATTATCTACCAACCTAAATACTTTTAACATGCTAAAACAAAGTTTTTTTTGTTTTTTTTTATTTTTCTAATTTCCAAATATGTTGTTCAAAGTGGATTTTACACACTGAATAAAAAAAAAATAAACAAATGTCCACTTAAGGAGTAAGGCGGCTTAATTTCTCGAAAGTTGTAAATAAATGACTAGGTGTATCAGAATTTTTGTAGGAATTTTTGACACCCCTAACACAAAACTGCGAATAAAATATAAAAAACTCGTAATTTCTTTTAAAAGTGGGTTGTTTATTTTCTTTATGGATTATACTTCCACATCTATCCACATATATCACAAATTGAAGATAAAAGATCAATAAATAATATAACAAAAAAAAAAATTTACCTCTAAAGTCCGAAGTTTAAAACCTTTTTTTTTTTTAAACCACGTTGTTTGTTTTTATTTATTTATTTATTTTTTTTAAATGAAACCTTGGTCCTTGCTCCTTTAATTGAAAAAAAATTAGGGCTTGAATTACATTTTTCGAGGAGTTATGAGCTTGGAAAGACGGGGTAGAATTATTCAATATTTTTCACAAAATTTCTGACACACCTAACAAATGACTTATCTACCACTAACCCTAAGTTAGAGTTGCACTCCCAAATTTAGAGTTAGTGATAGTCATAGATTTTTTATACAATTTTCCAAGAGTGAAGTCTTCAATGGTTAAACGACATGCAACCAGTTAGTTGTTGTAAAGACAACTTTTAATAAAAGAAATGAAATAAAAATAACTTAAACACAGTTTCAGCACGTATAAAAGATACTTGAATTTTACTGCATTTGGTATCAGGTATTTTTATTATTGTTTACAATTTCTCGAATATTAATTATTTTACACAAATGATTGTCTTGTTCTTACTTACTTGCCCCCCCCCCCCCTCCCAACAGCCGTCATTCATGATTTTACTTATTTTTACTAATTTTTAGATGTTTATTTTATTTAATTGTCAGCATGAACCAACTTTTTAAGATGCAGCAGATGCTAACACTTCAGCGAAGTTTACTGTATTTATTTTTTAGCAAACATTAATAACAGAAAGTTTTCCACTTTATTTATTTTTTTGCATAATTAATGATGGAAGTATGTTTTCTGTTTTTCTTAACATCTGTTGAAAAAAAATAATTTGAACAGTCTCTTGAAAAAAAAATCAAACTTTTCTCTACTTTCACCTAACTATTTACAATGTTCATATAAAGCATTCATCTGTTCTTTTTATAATAAAAATTCCGTTTTCAAAAAGAAACGTTTACTGCCAAATTTCTTTTTAAAAAAAAAGTGAAAATTTTCCTGGGGGGGGGGGAACAACAACTTTTATTGATAAAAAAATTGCAAAAAATAATAAAACGTAAATAAACGAACAAAATGCAACTTTTCTTGAGGAATGTGTTCCATTTTAACAAACTGAGCCACAGCAACGTGTGACCGGATACAGCTAGTATATATATATATATATATATATATATATATATATATATATATATATATATATATATATATATATATATATATAAAACAAGAAAGGAAAATGTAGGTATAAAAACTAGGGGTACAAATTAATTAGGGGAATTGGGTAAGTCTCCTTTTACAGAATTGAATTTATTTGTAATTGCTTTTTAATTCAATGATTGCTTCGATTTCAATATAACAAATAGTTCTATTTCGTGATATTTTTTTTTGGGGGGGGGCAAATATTTAGCATTTGTGTTCAAATGTTGCTTTCTTTAGAGAAACTCGATTCCAAGTGAAAAGGAAAATTTGTTTCTTCTTTCTTTTCTTCACATTTAAAAGTTAAATAAATCCGCTTCGAAATGACCCAAATGTTTCGTGTTCACAATTGTTATAAATGAAAATTTTATTATTTTAAACCAGCAGGACCATTCGGTATTTTACCGGGAGCGGGGTCATAATAAAATATATTTAACAATAACAATCTATTTCTTACTGTGTCACACGTGAGGTAAATCTTATTACATGTAAAAAAACAACAAAAAAAAACAAAAACGAAAAAATTAATTGGCTGTACTGATATGCAGAAGTTTAAATGTAACATAAACAAATATCTTGTTAATCTTTCCTAGACATGGTCCCAAATAGTAGCCCCTTACGTCCAAGTGGCGATATGCTTTGTAAGGGATGAACATGAGTTAAAAAAAAGATGAAGTTCTAAGTTGGTTAATAATAGTAAGTTTATAATGTTCAACATTGATTCATATTATGAATCGATTTCTTCGAAAAGGCATTAGTAAAAAGATTTTAGATAGAAAATCAATAATTAAATCTAAAGTAACTCTTAATCTATGGTCCTCATCTGATGAAGTTTTTAAGTTGGTTTAGTACATTATCTAAATATAATAATAGTAAGTTTATAATGTTTGACATTGATTCATATTACGCATCAAGTTCTCCAAAATTGTTATATATGGCATTAGAACTTGCGAAATCTTAAACTAATATTATAAAATTAGAAATTAGCCAGAAGAACCTTAATTAAATATGATAATAAATACTGAACTAGAAAAAAAAAACAGAATTAAACTTTGATATTATGATGGATGTCGGACTTTGCACAGGTTACTGACTTAGTAGGTCTCTACATTTTTAATGAGTTAGCTAAAACGGAACCAAGTATAAGGTGGAGGGGGGTTCTATATAGAGACGATGCACTATTTATTTAATAGCAAGAAAGAATATTATAATGAAGCATTAGCTAGATCAAGATATAGAGGTGAAATAAAGTATATTACTTATTTACAATGCCTCCCCACGGGACAGAGTTAGACACCAGGGTCGTTTTTTCACGTGGAGAAAAGATACAAAAATAAAAAATTGTCTCAGTCATGAAGGGCTGTTCCTCCACTGCACCATCTGAAGAACAGATACTGCACTTGGATCTTGGTCAAAAGGCCAATATTAAAAATGAAAATAAGATATTAAGGAAAGGAAACAAAATCGAAATCATCAAATGTTATTTCATACAATATGGCAATGGGTAAATCTACTTGTAAAAATAGCATAAAAAATAAAAAGTGTAAAAATAATTTTGAAGAAAACAATATAGGAAAAATAATAACATAAATGAAAATAAAGAGAAAAATAGACCCAGAAATTGCATTTGGTTTAATCCGTCTTATAGTGCACACAAAAGAATTTGTGAAAAAAATTTTTTCAAATTATTGACAAAAATTATCCACTTTTACTTTATAATATCATAATAGCTTGAAATTTGTCAATACAACACAACATCTAAAATTCATACCCTTTCCATTTACTTAATATTTAATTTATTATTAAAAATATTTTATTTATTTTAGATTTATTTATTTAATTAACATTATTATTACTTTATTTTTATTTTTTATTAATTCATATGTTAATCTCTATAAATCAAAATTGAATTTTCCATGCTTTATAAGTTAAATTAATTTAACTTGATTTATGCTTCTAATCAGGTTTAAGTCAAGACAATATATACTTAGATCTATGTAAACAGTTTTGAATCACTTCCCGGCGTTTGTTTAGAAAGTTTACTTAAGATATTATTATATAAGATTCTAGATTGCAAAGGTTACATCGGCCAGACTTGTTTGGAGAGTTTTTATTAGCACTTTCTAGTGTCAACCATTTCAATTTGTATTCAATTTTATTTTTTCTTAATTTCCTAATCTAATTTTCTAATGATGTTGTTTTCTTATTATTATTAACTAGTGGTAGTTTAAAAGATGCTGTATAATTATTTAATCTATCTTTAAAACTACAGTTTGTGGCCCCAATATATGTTCTGGTTCTATTAGGATAAAATTTACTACCAGAAATGTAGCAGAAACTCGCCATGAAGCAAGTGAATAACAGAAAATGTGTTTTGAAAAAAAAATAGCTTATCTTATAGGCTTGTACATAATGATGTTTATCAGCTGTTTTCACTTGTGAAGTAATCCATTTCGAATAAAGTTAGTGTCGGTTGTCAAGAAAGAAAACACGCCTTTCTAAGGCCTTCCTCGTCTTAGTTTTTTACTCTCATATAGAATGGTGTTTATTGTTTTTTTGGGGGTATTTCATTGCATTTTTTAGTTTATTCACTCGTACACTTTTATATAGTCAGGCTTTTGGGAGGTGGTGTATTTAATCTTACAGATATTATTGGGTCATCAGGAGAGAATACGCACCATTTCAAGGCCTTCCTCTACGGCTTGTTTGCATATTGGCCCCCATTTCTTGTAATGAGCAACGGCTTTTTACGTGTGACGTTTAAATTTCAACGGCTGCGTCTAATATGTTCGTTAAGACTCGCTCATATCGAAAAGAATAGAAAAACAGAAAAGAGAAAAAAAGAAACAAAGGGAAGAAAAGAAAGAAAATAAATAATAAAATAAATGAATAAAAATAAAATAAGTATAAATAAATTAAACAAAAAATCATTAAATGAATTAATGAATCTGATCACAGAGATAACTGCACTGTGAACACTTGTTACCATTCATGCGGTATTCCTTTTAACTCAAAGCCACATTGCACATTGTTCTGTGAGGCGTTTACTAGCTGCAGTTATTTTTCGGTCTTTAATTCCAAGCTGTTCAAAAAGTTGAATAAAAAGTCTGCAATGAAACCTCTTGCTCCGATCTCTACAGCTTGAAAGATTTAATGTAACCTTCATGGGCCAGCTCTCTTTTTAGGTCTTCATATCTATCTGGTATTGATGTTGTTTTTCTACCTGGCTCTCATAAGGTACTGTCAATTCAATCAACATGAGTCTTTTCTTTGTTCTTGATGATAGAACAATGTCTGGCCGTTGACCCTTCTCTTTTATAGTTTTTGAATAATTACTTTGCCAGCCAGGGAGATCTATGGCGACTATCCAATCATCATCGATTCCAAGAATTTGTGGCCCCAATATATTCTGCTTCTATTATTATCTATTGCTTCATATTTATATGCTATATTGGAAATAAGACATTTACCTTCTAACAGACATTCATCAATATTCCTGCAATTGCAAAGTGAATTCCATTCAATGTTATGATTATTTAATAACCCACCTTCATTCGTCTCTTTGTCTATTTTTGCACTGTTAGAACTTTTTTTATTTTTGCACTGTTTTCACTAAGTTAGACGCAATCAAAAAGATAATTCAACATTATTGCGGTTTATAATTTTACTTGGATTAGTTCCATTAGGAAAATTTTTATCAATAATTTGACAAAATTCCTTTGGCAAATTATTTTTATGTGTGCACTGTTAGGCAGGTTAAACCAACTGCAATTTCTATGTCTATTTTTCCTTTTATTAATATTACCGTTATTATTTTAAGATGTTCTGACATTATTATCTTCAAAATTATTTTTACAAGTTATATTTTTTTATACTATTTTTACTTATTTACCCATTGCCATATTGTATGAAAAAATATGTGACGGTTTCAGTTTTGATACATTCCCTTCCATTAATGTTTTATTTACATTTTAAATATATTTTATTTCATATTTATATCCAGATCTAGCTAATGCTTCATTATAATATGCTTTCTTGCTATTAAATATGCCTTCGTTATGGGATAATCTTGAAATTCCTTTTATATGCTAGGTATAATTGCTTTTTTCATTGAGACTGGATGGTTTGATTTATAAGATTCATAGGTATTGTTAATTAGATTCAATGTGACAGTTAACAAATTTACTATTTTATGATTTTTATTTAATATCTTTAAAGAAATTATATAGCATTTGACAAATTCTCTCTAAATTTTACCTCCAGAATTGATGGAAAAAAGTGCATCGTCTCTATATAGACCCCTTCCCCCTCCACCTTATACTTGGTTCCTTTTAGCTAACTCATTAAGAATGTAGAGAGCTACTAAGTCAGTAAACTGTGTTGAGTCCGGGGCACCCATGGTAATATCGAAGTTTAATCCTGTTTTTTTTTTCTAGTCCAGTATTTATTATCATATTTTATTAAGGTTTATCTGGCTAATTTTACTATGTCAATTTCCAATTTTGTAATGTTAGTTCCAGATTTAGCAAATTTTAATGCCATATCTAACAATTTCTGAGAAATTGATGGGTAATATGAGTCAATGTCAAACATTATGAACTTACTGTTATTATATTTAGACAATGTATTAAACCGACTTAAAACTTCATCTGATGAAGACCATAGGTTATGAGATAGTATCAGATCTGACCGAATGGTTAATTGTAGGCATAGACAAATTCATACCATCTAAAAAATTCCAACAAAAACCTAACAGCCAGCCATGGTTCTCCCCAGAATGTGCTGCTGCTATCGCGCACAGAAATCACTTTTTCCATAGCTACCAACGTAATAGATGCACTGAGACTAAAGCTGCTTTCAGGACTGCCAGCAACCACTGTAAAAGAGTAATAAAAAATGCAAGAGAGCTATATGCCCAGTCTGTTAAATCCAAGGTAGCTGATCAGCGGCTTGGATCCCACCAGTTTTGGCAGATAACAAATAGGATCCTGAACAGAAGTGTGCGTTCTATCCCAACCATTATCAATGGACCAGAGGTCATCTCGTCAGTGTCAGACAAGGCCAAACTATTTGCAAAGAACTTTGCAGCTAATTCTACCCTATGCAACGAAGGCCATCAACTCCCCATATTTCCTCCTATAACACAGAACAAGCTAGGTAACATACAAATATCCGTGCATGAGGTCGCCAAGCTAATCAAGAACCTTGATTCCAGTAAAGCAACTGGCCCTGATGGCATCCCAATTATAGTGTTAAAAAAGCTTCAACCAGAACTTGCTCCCATACTTACGAAACTATTTAAGTGTTGCCTTAAGGAGAAGTGCTTTCCGACTCCCTGGAAGACCTCATCAGTTTTCCCTTTATTTAAGAATTCAGGTGATAAGTCATCTCCCTCTCAGTACAGACCAATAAGTCTCCTGTGCGTTATGAGTAAGTTGCTGGAATCCATATTAAATAGAGAAATAGTCAACCACCTCAGCAGGAATAACCTTCTTAGTGACACACAATATGGTTTCCGCTCTGCAAGATCTACTGCAGATGTGCTGACGGTTATATCCCACAGGATTAGTGAATCTCTTGACAAAGGCTTCCTTTCTAGGGCAATTGCTCTTGAAATATCAAAGGCCTTCAACAAGGTATGGCATAAGGGTCTACTTCACAAGATTTCCAGCTACGGTATAACTGGAAATGTTTTCTCAATCATTAAATCATTTCTCTCCGATAGGCTCATAAGAGTAGTGGTAGATGGACAAAAATCGGAGGCCTGCAATATAAATGCTGGAGTCCCTCAGGGGTCAATCCTGGGCCCAACTCTCTTCCTGATCTACATCAATGACCTCCCTAAACACACTTAAATCATTCGTTGACATCAAAGGCTGTAAATGACAAAGTTCTCTCTGGTTCTCTCTCCTCTGATCTCAAGCGCGTGGTTCAGTGGGGGAAGATGTGGCTGGTTACCTTTAATGCATCCAAAACAAAACTCCTATCCTTACATCATCAACGCTCTGATCCCCAGCTGGCATCAATTGTGATGGATGGCTCTTGTCTGGGTGAGGCCCCGTGTTTTGACAAGGTTCTGGGTTTGACCTTTACTCCTGATCTGAAATGGAACACGTACATCAAGTCTGTTGCCAAGGTCACTGGAAAGATGGTGGGATCCTTCTACCGCTTCAGAAGATATCTCACTACTGATGCAATTCTCTATCTATATAAAAGCCAAGTACATCCAAGGATGGAATACTGCTGCCATATCTGGGCAGGAGCTGCTAAAAACAGCCTATCCTGCCTTGACAGAGTACAAAATAGACTTCGTGGCTTAGTGGGGGATGCCCTTTTCTCTACCCTGCAACCTCTCTCCCACAGAAGAGACGTTGCGAGCCTATCCTTGTTTTATCGCTATTTCCATGGCAGGTGCTCGTCTGAACTCCAATCTCTGGTCCCCCCTCGCCAATCTTTCACGAAAAACACCCGTCTAGCTGAATCCACTGTGAAAAATTTCCCCACTCTTTATCTGTGCCTAAATCAAAACGCGGATTCCATGAACAAAGCTTCTTTCTTAGAACTGCACGCCTGTGGAACTCTGTTCCGTCTGCCTGCTTCCCACTGGACTACAGCTTGGATGTCTTCAAGTCCAACGTTAACAAGTTCCTGATGAACCGCCCCCTTAAGTAAACATTTCATCAGATCTCCACACTAACGTAATGTATTTGCAATAACCCTTATCCCTGAGTGGGTTTCAGGCCTTGATAAGTGGTGATCACTGTGTAAAAAAAAAAAAAAAAAAAGATACTTTAGAATTAATCATTGGCAATATCTAAAATCTTGTTAATAATGTTGCGTACATCTGTAGAATTAACTTCAAAGTCAGGATTGTGGTCCTTCAAAGTAAAATGTAGAATACAGTGTTTTTCCAGCCCCTGATTACAGTATTCGCTCCCTTTTGGAAATAAGGTACGCTTATGAATAAATCCAGTATCAAATAATCCTTATACACTGTGATATTTACTTTATGTATGAAAACCAAAGAGGGGAGATATAACATATGAGAAATATTTGGAATCAGGTCTCTCCTTACTGTAATTTGATCAGTTGAAACCATAGCAGCAAGTTGTAGTCTCCCTCCCTCCCCATCAAGGCCAGAGGTTTGGGGGAAATATTAGATATTTTGTAATTCATAGGCAAAACTAGGAAAACAAGTGACTATGAAACATTTTATGGCTGTAAAAAAGTGCCCAAAATAGGCTCTAGATGATAGATGATTCCCTTAATGTGTGACCTTAAGGGCAAATGTCACATAGCCCAATAGACAATTCAAATCATTACCTTTCCAGCAAGCCTTCATTTGTTAAATTCTGATCAATAGTCGCTGAGATTTGGAACATATAAAATTTCCAAAAAAGGTATATAAATTTCCAAAAATGGTATATCTATATTAGTGGCCTGGCAAGGCCACAAGAGAGACAACTGAAGCAGCAAAACTTAAGCTGCCTGTCAGGACACTATATATACAAATGTAGGCAAATGTGAGCATATTTTATTGGTTTGAAAATATAGTTTTTTTTTACCAATTGTCATAAAATTTTAACCATAGAATACTATTATAATTTTAAAGCGTGTTTTTAGTTTTAAAAAAAAACTCTGTTAAGCTAGAACAACAAATTGGCTGGCCATAAGCCCTGCACGAAAATCCTTGAAAACCTCTCAAAAAAAAAAAAAAATTAAACAAAATGCTGGTAGAAACATATCAAATAAATGTCAACAATCGACCGAAAATGTTGTTCTACCGGTATTTTCGATTTTCAAGCGATTAAACAAGATTAAAAAGTTAGAATAGGCCAGAAATTATTATCATTTTATGTAAAATTTATGTGCGAAGCTGCTTTCCTTATTTGAAATTCTAAAATAACCGTTTTTTCTTTCCATCACATAGTCATCTAAAAAAAAAAATCTCGTTTTGCGGGAGTGATTTAACTGTTATTATTGTTATTATTATTGTTGTTGTTATTATTATTATTATTATTATTTAGTAGTAGTAGTAGTAGTAGTAGTAGTAGTAGTAGTATTTATCTGTATCTTTTTTACAGTAATGCAAATCAATCTAATAACTGACCAAATCTTTATAGTTATGAGAAAAAGTATGAACATTTCTTCAGATAGAAAAGTTAACAGAGACATCTCTCAATGTTAAGAACGGTTTTCTAAATAGTAAAATTATTATGTAGAAACTCAGTCTTGATATAGGACGGGCTTTGCTAACTATTCTGTTTCTACACGGTTTTCCAATCGTCGGTTCTTTTTAATCGTTTACGAAAATTTCAAATAGTATTGACGACAAGCAAATATTAGGGTTTTTTTTTTTTTTAAAGAAAAGCAAATCCTTTCTCACATTTTTCAATCAATTAAAAGGAAAAAATTTGAGAAAAATATTTAGAAAGATCCACTATTGTAAGGAACACCTTCCTATGCGGATATTACACAGAGATGGGGTGGGTTTACAGTCATTTGAACATTACAAAAGTTTTTTTTTTTACATTTTTACAAAAAAGTATAGAAATTTTAAAAGTATCGGAATCGGTACTTGTATTGAAATCAGGAAACATTTTTGAATCGTCCCATCACTCATATATGTATATGTGTGTGCGTATGTGTTCATATGCATTTTACATGTATACATGCATATATGTGTGTGCATATGTACATTTATAGTTGTATACAAATATCCTATTTTTCTATTAATTCCAATGTATTTAATATTTACAATCAAACTTAGAGTAAAAATACATAATATGCATAAGAATGCATTGGATTTATCTTTTTTTTTCTATAAATGACTGAAATAAGCTTTGGATCTTTAAGTGAAAATACGGTTCAATTTGAAAATTGTGAGAATTCACTTGAAATAGTTTCCATGTGAACATTCATTCTTATCACAACATTCTGTACTTGTTGCTTAAGGCAAGTGATACTCTTGCTATAATTGTATATTGTTTTGCCAAACAGGCACTTGCCATTGCCCCCTTCCCTCCTCTCCCTTTCCCTCGCCCTCTCTTGTCTGTGTCAGTCAACAAATGAACATCATGCATTTAATGTAGCATATTTGGAATTCTAAATGTAAGAGAAGATTTGCCTCGTTTGTTATGTCAAATATTCTTCTGCTAAGGATTTTCTCGACGTTTTCTTTGCAGAGAAACTGTAAAAAAGGGAAGAATGTAAGAAATCGCAACACCTGAATGTCATTTTCCAAAACATTACTTTATTCATTTTAATTGTGATATATATATATATATATATATATATATATATATATATATATATATATATATATATATATATATATATATATATATATATATATATATATATGTCTTTACGTAAGCAGTAGTGCATGTTTCGGTCTACTAGTATTTACTAACCAGAGACCTCATCAGGCAACAACCCTTATTTCCGAAAATTCCACTTTCAAAAATAAGGGTTGTTGCCTGATGAGGTCTCTAGTTAGTAAATACTAGTAGACCGAAACATGCTCATGACTGTGTAGCAACACACTACTGCTGCTTATGTAAAGACAAATGTAACCTGCTCTACTTATGTATTGAGCACTCTTGTATGAACCTCGTTATATTTCACTGGTTACCCTACCTTTGAAAAATGGCAACCTCAAATTTATATATATATATATATATATATATATATATATATATATATATATATATATATATATATATATATTATTCATTTTGTGATATATATATATAGAGAGAGAGATTATTCATTTTAATTGTGATATATATATTATTCATTTTAATTGTAATATATATATATATATTCATTTTAATTGTGATATATATATATATATATTATTCATTTTAATTGTGATATATATATATATATATATTATTCATTTTAGTTGCAATATATATATTATTCATTTAAATTGTGATATATATATTATTCATTTTAATTGTGATATGTATAATATTCATTTTAATTGTGATATATATATTATTCATTTTAATTGTGATATATATATTATTCATTTAAATTGTGATATATATATTATTCATTTTAATTGTGATACATATATTATTCATTTAAATTGTGATATATATATTATTCATTTAAATTGTGACATATATTATTCATTTTAATTGTGATATATATATTATTCATTTAAATTGTGATATATATATTATTCATTTAAACTGTGATATATGTATTATTCATTTTAATTGTGATACATATATTATTCATTTAAATTGTGATATATATATTATTCATTTAAATTGTGATATATGTATTATTCATTTTAATTGTGATACATATATTATTCATTTAAATTGTGATATATATATTATTCATTTAAATTGTGATATATATATTATTCATTTTAATTGTGATATATATATATATTTCATTTTAATTGTGATATCTCTATCTATCTTCTATATAAATAAAATGAACTCATTTTTTCCCGTCTGATTTTGACATTAATAGGATTAAAAATACTGATATTTCATGCAAATATAATATGCACAAACGGCAGAACAATATCTGAGGTGTGTTATAGGCTTATTATTTCTCAAATTCCTCGATAATCTTAGATTTCTATACTTTTTCTGCTGAGAAGTCACGGCCAAAATCGGTTAAGATCAATGGAAGTGGTAAAATATTTTCTCTCTAATAAATTCCTCCTCCCCCTGCCACCACTTAACACCGTTTGGGGATCGTTCACAAGGAATAGTTGAGAAGAGAACACCGGTTTGGCTTCGTAGTTCTTTCATGTGAAGTTATTTAAAATCACTAAACTAAGCTGCAGTGCTCTGCGGCGTAGTGGTTAGCGTGCTGGACAATTCACATTATATTTTCACGTTCGCACCGACCTACCGTAGTCGTTTTTTTTTTTTTTTTTTTTTTCCTAAACAACTGGAATGGACTTTTCTTGGTGGCCGAACTGTTAACGTTGCAGATGTTTTTTTTTTTTTTTTTTTTTTTTTTTTTTTCCACACTTTATTTTCCTACTTTTACTCATGACTCCGGGTTTGATCCTTCCTACTTACCTACCATAACATTTTTTAAAACTCCACCCCCCGTCCCGGAAACAAACACTCGGGCAACGCCGGGTACCTCCGCTAGTATATATATATATATATATATATATATATATATATATATATATATATATATATGTAGATATATTATTAATTTTAATTCTTATATATATATATATATATATATATGTATATATATATATATATTATTCATTTAAATTGTCATATATATATGTATATATATATATATATTATTCATTTTGTCATATATATATGTATATATATATATATATTATTCATTTTAATTGTTATATATATATATATATATATATATATATATATATATATATATATATACTCGGGTTTTTTTATATTCAAAAGTAATGGACTAATGAATTCAACGAGGTTGTTAAATAGTGCTCAATAAAAAGAGCTGATAATACTTGTTTATTGTTATATAAACATGCTCACATCCCGCTGCTACAAATAGCCACTTGTTTCAATCAAACAACAGATATCATCAGGCAGCGACTTGACTATTCAAAAGTTCAATGAATAATGGATTTTTATTTTAGGTAGGAACTCTTTAGAAGTTGGAGTTAAAAAACTTAAAACACAGGACTTTAATTAAATAAAAAAGTAAAAAGGGAGAGGCAATTTAAATAAAGTTAAAAGATTACAATGGGGGAGAGTGATTGAGAAGAGAAAAAAAAGGAATAGAGACAGAAATAGAGAAAGAAAATAGAGAGAAAACAAAATAGAGAGAAAAAGAAGAGAGAATATATATATATATATATATATA
>NC_136488.1:116067631-116162631 GCF_053919585.1 Euprymna scolopes
ATAAATATGAATAAGATGAAAATGGCGCCCTTTTCAAGCAGAACAGCTTCGTTTCAGTTTTACAGTATTGAACGGTGTAGTATTGCGCTGTCGGATTCAGGGTTGTACTATTGTAATGTAAAGAACACACAGAAAGGGTTGTAATCAACTGAATTCCTTCTAGTACACTGACAAAAAAAGCTTAAATAGATATATAAATAAAAATAAAAAGGTTATGCAAATGTTTTTAAAAAGACACATAATCACGTAAGCAGGATTTTTTTCCTTCTTTTGAAACGATAACAAGTAACGTTCTTATTTTTTTTATTATTTATCTATTAATCTATTTTCGAAAGAGAGCCACGTGCAAGTGGAGAAGTAAAAAAAAAAGAGTTATGCAAAATTTGTGTCGAGAATTGTCTAAAGTTCCGACTTTTTTTGGCTTTCACTTTAATAAGAATGTGAATTTATGAGGTGAATTTATTCGACACAATATGATTCAACTCAAAAAAATGAATAAAAGCTAACGTAAATTAAGATTAAAGTTAAGGTGTTATTGTGGACGATCAACCCTTTTAAAAAACCTTGTTAAACTTTGTGACATATTTCCATTCTATGGAGGTCAGGTGTGAACGAACACCCAATAATTTTATTATACCATATTTCTTCAAACTGAAACATAATTATCAAAGTATACTTACGCAAATAGATATGAAAAGTCTTTGTTAAAGTTTGTGCCATATTTCCATGGAGTACAGGCACGAACGCAGACCCCACAATTTTACTATACCATTCCTATTTAAGTTGAAACATACTTATCAAAGTATTATTATGTACATCTATATCAAAAACCCTTGTGAACGTTATTTTTCATAATTTATTTCCATACTTTGGGGGCCAGGTGCGAACGCAGACTCCACAATTTTTATGAACCACCGTTCTGCCAGATCAAACATACCCATTCCTGATCCTCGATACATCTTCTATCATAAAATGTAATCAGTTTTTTTAAAATAGTCAACCATATATGAGCCTATTTGTGACCACACGCACACACGTTCAGCTTTATATTATAGATATACATACATATATATATATATGTGTATGTATATGTATATATATGTATATATATATACATATATATATGTATATATGTATATATATACATATATATATATATAAATATATATATGTATATATATGTATATACATACGTATATGTATATATTTATATATATATATATACTTGTTTATTGTTATATAAACATGCTCACATCCCGCTGCTACAAATAGCCACTTTTGAATAGTCAAGTCGCTGCCTGATGATATCTGTTGTTTGATTGAAACAAGTGGCTATTTGTAGCAGCGGGATGTGAGCATGTTTATATAACAATAAACAAGTATTATCAGCTCTTTTTATTGAGCACTCGTTGAATTCATTAGTCCATTACTTTTGAATATAAAAAACCCCGAGTATTTATATATATATATATATATATATATATATATATATATATATATATATATATATATATATATATATATGTATACATATATGTATATGTATGTATATGTATATATATGCATATATACATATATATGTACATGTATATATGTATATATATACATATATATATGTACACGTATCTATGTATATATATGTATATATATGTGTGTGTGTGTGTGTGTGTGTGTGTGTGTGTGTGTGTGTGTGTGTGTGTGTGTGTGTGTGTGTGTGTATCTGATTTAAAAAACCATAAGGCGGAAGACCAGTACCCACATTAGCTTGTCTGCAGTAAAACTTGTTGCTGGCTATCTTTACCTTGCTTGTTGCTGGATCTCAACATTTTGAACCGAGATTAAAGTCAAAAGTGCATCATTGTCTCATTCATTGCAGCATAATCACACCTTTGACTTTAAACAAGCAAAAGCAGTTAAATTTATTTCAAATAAACCGCGCCGGAGACTTCTTGAATCTGCGCTTATCGCAAATTCAAGCACAATTAAACAATGTGCAGGTTTCTATAACATAGCGCCATTAATAAGTAAACTTTTATGTAAAGACCATTATTTAACTGTAGACGCAGGTTAACCTTCTCACACCATTCAAACACCCCCTGTAATATATATATTATAATACATATAATCTCAATCAATAAATTACATAACAAAAAACACTCATTTCATTTCTGTTACAAACCTATATTTGAATTTCAACAGATATATCTTTTTTCCAGTAAGAATATTAACTGCGTTCATATTTTTTAAACTTACATTAACGACTATATGACGTCACTAAAATTTCCCTCTCTTTAACAGCGCCAGCCCTCTCCCCGTCCTTTTTGAATTTCCAACGTATTTTTCCGTTTTTCTGAAGTAGAACTGCGTCACACTTTGCACAAGAAACATTTTCAAATATTTTGTACTGGTATTTTTTGTTTCTTAATTTCATTCATCCAGAGGAAGTCTCGAAATAAAGACGAAACGTTGATGAACACATAATACGGTTTGTTCCTTTTTATTTCTCTATATATACATATATAGATGTATATATATATATATGTATATATATATGTATAAATATGTATATATATATGCATATATATGTATATATATGTGTATATATATGTATTTATATGCATATATGTATGTATATATGTATATATATATACATATATAGATGTACATATATAGATATATGTATATATATGTATAAATATGTATCTATCTGTATACATATATGTATATATATATGTATATATATGTATTTATATGCATATATATGTATATATATGTATATATGTGTATATATATACATATATATAGGCATATATATATGTATATATACATATATATACATCCACATACAGTACTGTTTCGCTGTTTCACAGCTCATCAGCTCATATCATTTATACATATATAAAATAAAAAATTTGCTACATACATATATGTATATATATGTATATATATATACATATATATGTACATATAGATATATGTATATATATATGTAGATAGATATATATGTATATGTATATATATATGTATATATATGTATATATATACGTATATATATACATATATATATGTATGTATATATATATATATATATATATATATATATATATATATATATATATATATATATATATATATATATAATAAAATTCCAATTAAATTTTCCAAAATGATCCAAGATGGTAAAACTAAAGTATAGTATAAATATTAAAGAATTAATATTTATAAAGTAATTTCAACCAGATGTAAAAGCTTGATAAAACCAAATAGGAGACAGAACTTATAATAAGAGCAAATAGTTAATAAAACCTATTAAAAAACACTTTGAAAAAGAGTTAAAAACATATTTAATCTGAAAAGGAAACACTAAATAAGTGGATAGTCCTTAATCCGCGAAGCTTCGAAGAAATACTTTCCTTCTCATCAAAGAGTAGGAATTAGCAAAATGCGGGATCGGATTTTGCATGCAAAAGTATTTGATGAAACTGCAAGTAAGTAAAAGATCTTATGTGATAACAAAAAGTGAAGCATAGGGAATAGTGTGAAGAAAAATGTGAGTTCACGTGAATGGATAGTCTGGTGAAAGGTAAAGTATCCAATGGCGGTAAAATCCAAAAATGTAAATCCAAGAAAGTTAGTTAAATTTCCATTCGCACAAGTAAAATCCAAGGAAATCGCGTAATTGGAAGATGGTCCAAAATGACTCAAAAGGCCAAAATCCGTGCGTGGAATAATTCACAGATAGGTACAAAAGAAAAATAAGATATGCGTTATCTCAGCTTCCGAGACAAGGGGTAATTAAGAAAAATGGATGAAGAAGAAAGAAAAAATGAGTGAAGAAGAAGAAAATAAAAAGATTGAATGGTGATAGAATTAAATATAAAATAGAAAAGTAAATGTCAAAATGACCCAGACAAGACGACGTTAAAAGTCGCCAAAATTATAGGGCTAAAAAAGAGGTCAACTGAAAGGTACAAGTTATTACTTAAGAAAATATCAGCAGAAGTTATTAAAAGACACTAAAAAAAAAATTTAAGGGAAGACGATGGCTGGTATCTGCAAATCCGGATAAAGAAAGTAAGTATGTAAGTAAATGCATATAGTAAAATATAAGTAAATCTAAGTAAATATATACAGGATATGAAAGTGTAGGTAGATTGATATATTTGATAGAGAGGAATATTAAAACACCAAAACGGAAATATATATATATATATATATATGTCTATATATACATATATATATATATATATATATATATATATATATGTCTATATATATATGGATATATATATGCATGTATATATATATATGTATATGTATAGGTATATGTATATATATATGTATATATATATGTATATATAAAATAAAAAATATATATATATGTATATATATATGTATATATATAGGTATGTATATATATATATGTACTTGTATATATATATATGTATATATATGTATATATATGTCTATATATATATATATATATATGTATATATATATTTATATATATATGTATATACATATATATGTGTGTGTGTGTATATATATATATATATATATATATATATATATATATATATATAGTCCTGGTCAAAATCATAAGACCACTTAAGAAAGTAAGCGTTTACGCATATTATCGAATTTATAATCAAACAAATGGTTGAAACCATTGCCAAAAGGGAAAATATGATGGAAAAAATGAAATCTGCTTCATTCGAAACCTTAACCCTGATCTAATAATTATTTTTTAAAAAAACAAACATTTTCACTTGGTCAAAATGATAAGACCACTGATAATTTATCTAACAAAAGGCAATTATAAATTACTAAAAAGGGTCTCAGTATTTAGTATAGCCTCCATTATTACGAATTACTTCGAAAATTCTCTTCGGCATGCTTGCGACTAAGTTTTTTATCAGTTGCGAAGGAATTTTATCTCATGTACTGAAAACTGAATCAGAAAGTTCCTTTATCGAATCATACTGGGTTCCATCCTTGAACACTTCTTTTGGCATCCATCCCCAAAGATTTTCAATGGGATTGAGGTCTGGAGAACATGTTGGATGATCTAACAATTCTATATTATTTGAAGAAAAGTATTCTCGTGCTTGTCGAGAAGTGTGTATCGCAGTGTTGTCTTGCTGGAAAATCCAATTTTTTCCACACAGACGTGGACCTTCAGTCCTGATAGAAGCATTTTCAAGCATTGAAATGTACTTCAATGATGTTTGCCGGCCTTTCACTACTTGCAACTTTAGGGTCCCAGCTGACGAGAAAGCACCCCAGATCATTAAAGATCCTCCTCCACTATGCCGAGTTGAAAAAGTCTCTTTGGGCAAATTTTTATCATGCGAATAGTGCTGAAGTCCATCTGGACAATCTAGATTAAACTTTTTCTCATCAGAGAAAATTACAATTTCCCACTTCTCTTCATTCCAAGTCTGGTATTTGGCGGCATATTTAAGTCAGTTAGTTTTGTGCTGTTCAAGAAGACGTGGTTTCTGCAGTTGCTTTAAATGATTGAAACCCTTCATTTTCAGGTGCCTTCTGATGGTTTTAGGACTACATTCTGCTGCTGTTTGGCTTTTCAATTGACTTGAGCTCATACTGGAGTTTTTTTTAAACTTCTTCTGATACGGCTATCCAGTGATGGGGTTATTTTTTTTGGTCGACCTGGACTCTTTTTGTACCCATATTGATCTGGATTTCTTAAAAAATTTGTGATGACCGTTTTGCTACGATTCACTTCGTTTGCAATGGATTTATGGGAGAGTCCACCCCTATTAAGCTCAAAGATTCTTCGTCTCTCAAACTCTGATAATGGTTTCCCTTTTGCCATTTATAATTTAGTAAGATGTTTTTTTTTTATCCACTAACAAGTTGCTTTTAGTAACAAAGAAAGCTTTTCGTATTCATTTTTTCAAAACTAGCCGATTTTATTAAAGTGTTCTTATCATTTTGACCAGGGAAATAATTATTAGATCAGGGTTAAGGTTTCGAATGAAGCAGATTTCATTTTTTTCCATCATATTTTCCCTTTTGGCAATGGTTTCAACCATTTGTTTGATTAAAAAGTCGATAATATGCGTATATATATATATATATATATATATATATATATATATATATATATATATATATATATATATATATATATATATATATATATATATATATATATATATATATATATATATATATTGGGCATGTTTATATATTTATATGTACGGGATTCACTACTAAACTAATTCATCAATAATTATTAATTTCGAAGCACTACTGCTAGGTGAAAGGAATCTAAATGTAGGCTATATTTAGTTTAATTTAGTTTTATGCACATGTGGAAAAAAGGAGAGAAGTCTTTGTGGAAATTCAAATTTTTTGTGAAATCTTAATAGATATTAGGTATCAACTAATAAATACATTCCAAATTCTAGTTTCGTTAGAGAAATATTGAAGAATTTTAAGGAACAAAATATGGGCAGAATTTTTCATTTGGAAATTCAAATATTTCGGATTTGCATTTCATTTGATTATAGTCATTAAAAATCAACTTAGTAGGATCATATGCTGATTTGAATCGTTGTAAGATCACATATAAAAGTGGTGTTAAAACTATTTTGTCAGGTGAATTAATTTTACCTGTTCGTTGGACATTTCAAACTAGGGATGACTGGACTGACCGATTGCTAAATACAGTCATGAAACAGACTCAGTCGGTTATTTAAGAGGCTTCCAGTTAAATCCTGTCAAAAACATTTCAATTAAATAAATAAAATATGAAATATCATAAAGGATCTAGAGTGAAAATCACGATTATCATAAAACGCTATCAAAGCAAATGTTTTTTATCAAAAATATGTACAAGTTGAAAATAAGTACAAGTTGTTTGATAGCCAAAGCTGGTGGTGATACCAAAACTAGCGGTACTACTTTCGTTACCGAAACTGTGGTATCACTCCTGGTTGGCAGCTGATGTGCACAGGATATAGCATGTGTAATCGCACATTGTATGAAGGAAATATAAAAGTAAACAATGGAATGAAATAAATAAATAAATATATATATGTGTGTGTGTGTGTGTGTGTGTGTGTGTGTGTGTGTGTGTGTGTGTGTGTGTGTGTGTGTGTGTGTGTGTGATTGTTGGGACGATTAATCAGAATCGAGAATCGGAAAAATCAGAGCTTTTCAGGGTATCGGAGTCGGTATCGGAAAAAATACTCGAATTTCTGATTCCAAAACCGATTCCTTAAAAAACACATTAAACTTAATTTTACATTGTTGGCACTTAAGATAAAATGATGAACATTTATCGTTTTTAAGTACCTAGTGACATTAAAATCTATATTCATAATAATAGCATAAAAAAAACGATATAAATTTATTTTATTTGTGCAAAAAAAAAAAAAAGAAAAAAAAAAGAAAAAAGAAACATTTTTGCTTTTGCTCGGCCAGATCATTGACAAACCCACCTGGAGATTTTTTATACTTCTACGCTAGACACATTTTGGCGTCAACGTTGCTTTCATTTCGGCATCTCCTGTTTGTTAGTAATGTTTACTTGTCATAGAAGCAAATTTTCAATATGCTGATAAAGGCTATAAAATGAAATCCAGTAATAAACGAGTCATAACCGACGCAATTTTGTCAGTTAAGCTTATATTTTTTCCACCGATAAGACAGACGGAAATACACAGATGGGGACTGAAAATGTGCTTACCAATTAAAATGTAAGTGCGCAGTTTGTTTCTTTTTAAATTGAAAATATATTTTACTAAAAGTTTTTTCTAATATTTCGTTTCATATTTAACCTTGTATTTTCATGTAAATATAAAAGTTAAGTGGGTTATTTTACTATATAAAAAATTGCCCGGAAAATTCGTACCCAGAAAATCTCCCATTTTTGCTAGGTAGGAAACCTGATCCATTATTGAATAAATATCGATTGAAAACACATTTTATAACCGTTCTTTAAGGAGATATTGTTTTTAAAGGTGACTGCACGTCCCCATAATATTTTTGAAAACTATTTTTATTTGTTTACTCTTGTTTGAAAAAATAAACTTTATCATGAAGTCTGTTCGAACATGTTTTCCCACACATATACACACATATACGCACGCATACGCGCACAAGTACACACACATGCGAAACGTCACTTCCTTTAAAGTGAAAGCCAGACATGCGCAGTCAGAACACTGACCCCAGTATAAAAGTCAACAAAACCTGTCAACTGCCTTTTTTTTTTTGCGTCTGGACCCGCGTTCGACCTGCTTAGTCGACGAACTGACCGCGGCGCATGTTCTAACGTCACTTTCCCTGCTACTGTAATGTGGGGCAAGCGCAAGCACATTTAATACGTTTTCCCTCTCCATGAACTGGATTGACTTACTCTCTCTATCTGCCCTTCGCTTTGGCCCATCGACACAGACATGTGCGCGACTTTCTACTGAGTTTAACACTACAGCCGGCTTGCCACTTCGCATTTCTCTTTTCCTTCCACGCGCGTAGTCGTCAACGGCTGAATGAACACGTGTACACGAAGACCATCATTTCTCAACAGAAAATAAACGACATGTTTATTTTATTCCAGCACTTGAGTTCTGTGTTTTATTCATTCAATTCGTTTCATTATTTTTTCTTGTAGCGAGTTAGGGTATTTTATATCCTGGTCCGCAACAAGTCACGGAATCAAGACACGATAAACGAAACCATATATTTAAAAAAATATTGTAGTTTTAACGCTTTTTATGTTATTATGAAACAAAAAAAAATACTTATGTATTATTAAAGAAAGCAAATTTTCTATGATTTTTACCGATTATCAAGACTCCATAAGATGTGACTCCCTCATGTCGGACATTATTTCTCGTCCTCACGTAACACTCGATGCTACTTTTTTTTTTTAGTGAATAAACGCTTCAAAATAAATTAAACCACTAAAAACTTAGCCAGCTAAGTAGGAAAATCGATTTTGCCCTTTTAAAATCAACAGTAAATAGGTATAAATATTTTAAAAATATTAGGCGGTCTGTAGTTTCGTTTTTGAACAGAATAAATGCTTTAAAATAAGTGAATCCACTAACAACTTAGCCAGTTAGGTAGAAAACGGACACTTAGAAAATCGATTTTATTATTTTTAAAACAACAGTAAACAAGTAAAAATATATATTTTTTAAATATTATGGGGGTGTCGTCTCTTTTAAAAACAATATCTCCTTCAAGAACGGTCATAAAATGTGTTTTCAATCGATATTTATTCAATAAGGGACCAGTTTTCCTACCTAGCAAAAATGGGCGAGTTTTCCGGGATCGAGTTTACCGGGCACCTCATTTTCAGTACCTCCGAAAATTTATAAAAGTTATCATTTTAAAGTTTTTTGGGAAGTTGAAAAAAAACTTGGGCTTTGTATTACTGTACACATAGATTCGAAAAAGTTGTCAAAAAACAAATATATAACAAATAAATGTTATCAAAGGCAAGATAAGTTACTTTTCTACCTAACTGGATATGTTTTTAGTGTTTTGATTCAATGTAACATGTCTATTCAGGTCGAAAAACATACAGTGTTTACCGATGTATTGGGAAATTTAAAATGGCGGCCGACTCTCTCTTTGACACGTTAAGTTTGAAAAAAAGAGTTAAAAATAGAAAAATATGCAAAATACTGCTAAAAACCCACCGAATATATGTCAGCTTATGTCGCGGTAACTTACATTCAGCGATTTTTTAATCATATTTTGTCTAGTTTTTTATTTATAACTCCTTTTCCTAAACTTACCGTGTCAAAGAGAGAGTCGGCCGCCATTTTTAATTTTCCAATACATCGGTAAACATTGTATTTTTTGAGCTGAATAAACATGTTACATTAAATAAAAACGCTAAAAACATCCAGTTAGGTAGAAAAGTAACTTATCTTGCCTTTGATAACATTTATTTGTTATATATTTGTTTTGCTTTTTTTTTTTTTACAACTTTTTCGAATATATGTGTACAGTAATACAAACCCAAAACTTGACATTGACCGATTTTTTTTTGTTGTTTAAATCCTTTAGGAGGCACTTTTCCAGTATGCAGACCACGGCTACTGTTTGGGGAGATAACTCCAATTTCTTCTTGGCCAAATAACGCGGCAAATAAGTAACAAACAAAACGTTTTTTCCCGAACAGAAAATATTTGAAAACCCAAACCTTTATTGTATAAAAATGTATCACTATATAATTGTAAAAACATTTATTTAAAAGTCCAAATGGACTGGTCTATCCATTATATAAACCATAGACCTTTTGATCTCAGGTGTGGATGAAACACCAGAGCTCCCGGAGTCTTTATCGTCACGTTGGTTTGTTATTTTTCCTGCGATTGTTTTACATATTATTATTGTTATTGCCGTGTTAAATTTGTTTTATTTGTTAAAGTTGTTATTGCTGTTATCTTCCTGCTGTTATTTTTGAACGGGACTTTTACCTTATTTTTTTTATTATTTTTTTTCCCCTCTCTAACCCGTCGGCCATGGCGTCCGCCAGCAATGTGCCGTCGGAAGAGGACAAAAGTGGCGAACAAAAGAATGGGTGGGCAAAACCACCCAAAGTTAAAATAGACGTTAACAACTTTTTAACGGAAGCAAGGAAATGTTTGCAATATGTTACAGAAACAGGAGTTACGTTAGAAGCACCACGGCTACAGGAATTTGCCAAGAAAACGATCTCACTTTTTGTGGTAGATCGCAAGACCAAAAAATTGATCAGGTCAACAAAGGAAACTGTAACTAAATTACTGGCAACGGCAGGAATGCGTGCGGATCGTGTAACGAAATGCAGAGGCTACAATACCTGGGCCGCCCTGTTTAAAACAGAAGAAGAATGCGTCGCACTAACTAAAAAAGAAATCATTACACAAGAATACATTTTAAGAATGGAGTACCTAGGACGGAGGAGAACGACTGTTTCCATTTTCGAAGTGCCAGGGGCGGTCCCAGGTGAATATCTAGCTGCCTACCTCCTGAAATTCGGTGATATTACTGGTATAGAGGTGGACCAGTACAACGGAGTCTGGTCCTTCGACATCCTTTTAAACAAAGAAGCTTTCCTCGAAATATCCTACTTCCTGGAAGCGGGAGCTGAAAAACTCCCCATTGTGGTCACAGGGAGGAGGCCGACCTGCTGGATTTGTAGTGAAGTAGGTCACTTAACCTACACCTGTCCGAAAAAGACCAAAACCAATGTGACAAACACAACAAACCCTAAAGAGGTGATTGTTGGGCACCTCGAACCTGAGGCTAGAACGCCAAATACAAGCAAAAAAATTGAAGTGATTAAAGAAATCACAACAGAAGAATTCGAAAAAAAATTAAACTCCGAGATGGAATCGCCTAAAAAGAGAGAATGGACGCTGGTACCGTTTTCTAAATCGCCTCGTAAAACGTACGCGGATAAACTGACCAAAGAGCAGATATTAGACATTAGGACCAGTAAAGACCCGGGGGGCAACAAGTTTAAGGCCCTGCTAAAAATAAAGGACTCGCTTGATGAAAAGCGCAAGCAAAGCGAGAAGAAAAAAGAAAAAGAAAAAGAAAAAATATTAGATTTCCCCGAATCTCTCTTCCCCGAAAAGCTTGCCCCTCCTCCAAAAGAGAAAAGATCACCCCGTAAAGCGCCACCCCTCTCTCCCGCAAACGTACCAAAAGAGACCCAAAGTTGACAACCCTAGGCTCCCCATCCAAAAAGACCCCTAAACCGTCCCCTAAACCGTCTCCATTCTGCTCCCCAAACAATACACCCCAAAACTCCCCTCCCGCTTCCCCTATGAAAATTGACATGCCCCCTCCTCCATCACCTCGCCCTTCTACTTCTGAAAAGAAAAGACAAAGAAGTCCCTCCGTGGAAAAAGACCAGAAAAAGAAAAGACCCCCTTTTTTTCAGGGCAAAGACGTGTGTAAGATCACGGCTAATATAGAGACCATATCCAAAAATCACGTTAGAAAAGACTACCGAAACCTCTACGCGGTGAAGCAGATAAGCAAACTGGACATTACAAACCCAGAAAATTTTCCTAATGCCAAAAGACTTTTAACTGTGGTCAGAAGTCGTGAAGAGGCCAAAGGAGTTTGGACTATGCTGGAGGAAGCAAACTCCGCTTTTAATATCATTCCTCCAGCAGCCTTTTTTAGCGACTCCGACATATTTAAAATGGAGAAACTATGTGTTGGACGGGTCCCCATAAAAATCCACCCTTCACTTTATAGAGCGATTAAGTTAACATTTCCTCTAGACATCGGTGGTCTGTCCCCTGATGGGGCCATCACTAATGAGATGACCTCAGCATCATTGGGGACAGCTGTCGGTGTCTTGGCACCGTCCATGTTTGTTAAGGATACCCAACCCTAGATAGATCACAATGGCTTTAAGGTTAGCTACTTTGAATGTCCGAGGGTTGAGGGACGCCTCTCGTAAACTTCGAGTTGCACGCGACCTTCAACGCCTTGGGGTGGATATATGCTGTGTACAGGAAACGCACTTCATTCCCAGTGATTATCAGGGTGTGCTGCTTAGAGACTTTCAGCTCTATTCAGCACATTTTGATTCCCACTCGAGGGGTGTTTCCTGGCTAGTTAGACGCACTCTTGATGCTTCGTGTGACCCAGTCTATGCTGATCCAGAGGGAAGAGTGCACGTGCTGGATGTTACCGTAAAGGATGTGGCATTTCGATTTATTGGGGTTTATGCTCCCAATAGCCATGGCGAGAGGGTTTCCTTTTTTCGGGGGATTGAGCCCTTCATGAATTCGTCTCGGCGGATAGTTTTAGCGGGAGACTGGAACGCGGTCCTGGATCCCGATTTAGATCGCGGGGGTAATACTTCAAGGGCTACTAACCAGAACCGGGATGCTAAGGCGTTTCGAGACTTTATTGACAAGTTTGATCTTGTCGATAAATTTCGAAACGAAAAGCCCGGGGATGTAGTTTGGACTTGGACAGGTAGACGCGGCTCCGATCCGGTGCAACTTTTGAGTTACATCGATCGGTTCTTAGTTAAGAGAGTCGACTTAGGGCTTTTAGACTGTCCAAGTTTTCATAACATAGTTTATTCGGACCATAGGTTAGTCCGGGTTCGGGTAAACTTAGATAGCGTTAAACCTAGGATGGCTAGTTACTGGAAGTTCAACACGTCGTTGTTCGACGTGAAGGGCTTCCGGGAACAGCTTTTACTAACAATACAGAGGGAATTGACGGGAGCCATTATCGGGAATAAGTGGTGGGGAAAACTTAAACAAGTAATTAGGTCCTTCGCTGCTGATTTTAGTCATCGACTCAATCTTAGTTCTAGAGCAGCGAAAGCGGCACTAGATGATAGATTAAAAAGGGCGGTGGAGGAGGGGGATAGTGATAGTTATACTTTAATTAAGGCTGAACTGGACTCCCTGGATAACAGGAAGGACCAGGGTCTAGTAGTTAGGGCTAGGTTAAAAAGAGTGCCGAACGAGGCAACAAACATGGCCGCGTCAATGCGTGCGGAGGAGCGTCGACGTGCGACTGATCGACACATCGCCAGTGTCACATTGCCGGACGGACGAACCGTAACATCAAATGATGGAATCCTGGAGGGTTTTCGAGCTCATTTGCAGGAGCTTTTTACCATGGAGCCCGGTCTGGAGATTGAGCAGTTTGACACGTATTTAGCTGACTTTTCTCGCCTTGAAGCGACCGAAGCAGCTACGTGTGAAGGTAGCATAAAAGAGGAAGAAGTCCTTGAGGCTCTGAAACAAGTCGGGCTAGACAGGACCCCTGGGATTGATGGTCTGCCTTACGAAGTGTACTTGAGGCTGTCGCCCATTTTTATTCCTTTGCTGGCCACACTCCTGGTTTAGGAACGGGTCTATACCTCAGTACTTTACCAGGGGAATCATTAAATTGCTTCACAAAGATAAAAATAGAGGGGATGGGATTAGCAATTTCCGGCCCTTAACGATGTTAAACACAGAGTTAAAGATTTTGGCCAAGATCTTAGCAAATCGTCTGCAGGTTGTTTTACATCGTCTCATAAGTCCCGAACAGACGTGTTCTGTTAAGGGCCGGACGATTCAAGATAATTTGCACGCGATACGCTTGATCATAGAGAAAGTCGACACAGAAGCCGCGCTGATCAATTTAGATCAGTCCAAAGCATTCGATAGGGTTGACCATTGTTACCTAGGGGCTGTTCTTTGCTCGGCTGGGTTTGGACCCCAGTTTCGCTCATGGATTCGCCTCTTGTATGCTAACCCCGGTGCTATGGTGGAGGTGAATGGGGTGAGATCGAAGCCCTTCAGGTTAACAAGATCTATCCGTCAAGGTTGTCCGTTATCACCCATGCTGTATGTCATCGCGCTTGAGCCCTTTTTGCGCCAGCTTAGGGTGAATCCGGTCCTTCGCGGGATTATTTTGCCAGGTGGTTCTACCCCAGTAAAGTATACCGCCTATGCCGACGACGTGACTGTGCTTGTAACGAGCAATGCCGAGATTAGAGTCGTCGACATGGAAACAAGACGGTATGCACAGGTAACAGGGGCCATAATCAACCACGTTAAGTCTATTGGCTTACGTGTTGGTGCCTGGAGGGGAACGCCCCTTCAGGGGCCCTTTGGCTGGACTGATGGGCCCTGCAAGCTACTCGCCGTCTGGTTTGGCCCCGACCTCCAGCTGGAGAAAAATTGGTCGGAAGTGTTGAAAGCGGTCAAGACCACAGCTCATTTGTGGTCTTTGAGAAATCTAACTTTAAAGGGTCGGGCGGAGGTATGCAATACTCATATCTACCCCCTGATCCTATACCGTCTATCAGTGCTTCCACTCCCGAAGTCCTCACTACTTGAACTAGTGCGTGCTCTTTTCGCGTTCTTATGGCGCGGAAAGCAAGCCATGGTTGCTCGGGAGATCTGTTGCCTGCATCCGTCTGAAGGCGGTCTGGGTATGCCGAATATCAAAATACGTAGACACACTCTAAGGCTGATATACCTAGACCGAATGTGTACACCTGACTTAGGGAACGGTGTCTTCTGGATGGATGACACTAAGAAAGCCTTTCCGGCTTTGGAGAGTGTGCATTCGGCTGAGGGGGAGGCACGCAGGAGGCCCCGAAACGAATGCCATTTCTATCGCGAGTGTCGACAGGCGTTGAAGTTCCTTCAACGGGTGAATGAAAGCCTTTCTGACACCCGGCTTTTGTCTCGCAAAGCGCTATATAGGGTTTTAGTGAGGGGATCTGTCCGAGACGAAAAGATTGAGGAGTTCGGTTTCACGAATGAGGAGCGTCGATCGATGTGGCCTTGGGCGCCCGGGCTGAGCTGTTTCGATAACTACGAGGCATCACTCACCTGGCTGGTAATCCGAGATGCCCTCTGGGTTCACAAAAAACTTTTCATAGCGGGTTTTACAATGACACCTAGTTGTGTCCGATGCGGAGAATGGGAGGAAGACCTAAGCCATGCTTTCTTCCGCTGCGCTATCGTTCGACCGTTATGTGAGTTAGTTGAGAGCTTCACGGTTCGCATACTGAACGGGCGTTTTTTTGTGCTGGATGCGGTTTCCCCGTGCTGCAATTGGGCGCCGAGTATGAAGAAAGAGGAACGTTATGTTTTTCTGTGTTTGCTAGCTGTTATGAGAGGCGTGATTTGGTCGACACGACAGAAGGAGGTTTACGGAGATGAGACCTTCACTGCTCCCCAGCTTGTTCTCATGTTCAAGCATCGGTTGAAAATGCGAATTAAGCTGGAGAAGGTGAAACTCACTCCTGTGAATTTCAACGATAGGTGGGTGAAAGCTTCGCGACTGTGTAGAGTGACTGGAGCTGGCCTTGAATTCGTTTCTGATTTGATTTAGGTCAAAAAGGATTTTGGGTATCCTGAACTAACAAGACATCAGTATCGGACCGATTAGTTTAGTATGGGTTAGTTAGGCTTTATTGTTTGATTTTTTAAACTTAGCTAGAGTATGTATGTGTTCATCGTCCCAGTCCCTCGTTTAGTTTGCCCTTGTCCCCCCCCTTTTTTTTTCCACCTTAGGTTCGATAACCCCCATTCCCGACCCCAATTAGGTGACGGATGGACAGCTTTGTCAGTGATGCAGGTCGTCTTTGTGGTGTTTATTCAATAAAGTCAGTTTTCGTGTGGACCTGCGTCTTTTCGACTGACAAAGCTTTCTATCTGCCACAATTAGTAGTGGGGGGGCTCTTTTACTAACTACTATTTTTTCATTGTAAATATTTCATTCTTTTTGTATATAAAATTTTTAGTCCCAACCCCCCCACAACATGTATATATCATTTTTCGGGTTATAATTAGGATTCCCATAGAGTGGTTCTGGTATTCTGGTGAAAGAGTCTAGTTAAGTTAACTTTATGTTAGATAGGTCCACATTAACCCCCCCCCCCTATTTTTGGCCTTGTGCCACATTTTGTGTATATTTATGCAAATAAATATTAACACCAGAGCTCCCAGAGTCTTTATCGTCACGTTGGTTTGTTATTTTTCCTGCGATTGTTTTACATATTATTATTATTATTGTTATTGCCGTGTTAAATTTGTTTTATTTGTTAAAGTTGTTATTTTCCTGCTGTTATTTTTGAACGGGACTTTTACCTTATTTTTTTTTAATTTTTTTTTTTTTCCCCCTCTCTAACCCGTCGGCCATGGCGTCCGCCAGCAATGTGATGTCGGAAGAGGACAAAAGTGGCGAACAAAAGAATGGGTGGGCAAAACCAACCAAAGTTAAAATAGACGTTAACAACTTTTTAACGGAAGCAAGGAAATGTTTGCAATATGTTACAGAGACAGGAGTTACGTTAGAAGCACCACGGCTACAGGAATTTGCCAAGAAAACGATCTCACTTTTTGTGGTAGATCGCAAGACCAAAAAATTGATCAGGTCAACAAAGGAAACTGTAACTAAATTACTGGCAACGGCAGGAATGCGTGCGGATCGTGTAACGAAATGCAGAGGCTACAATACCTGGGCCGCCCTGTTTAAAACAGAAGAAGAATGCGTCGCACTAGCTAAAAAAGAAATCATTACACAAGAATACATTTTAAGAATGGAGTACCTAGGACGGAGGAGAACGACTGTTTCTATTTTCGAAGTGCCAGGGGCGGTCCCAGGTGAATATCTAGCTGCCTACCTCCTGAAATTCGGTGATATCACTGGTATAGAGGTGGACCAGTACAACGGAGTCTGGTCCTTCGACATCCTTTTAAACAAAGAAGCTTTCCTCGAAATATCCTACTTCCTGGAAGCGGGAGCTGAAAAACTCCCCATTGTGGTCACAGGGAGGAGGCCGACCTGCTGGATTTGTAGTGAAGTAGGTCACTTAACCTACACCTGTCCGAAAAAGACCAAAACCAATGTGACAAACACAACAAACCCTAAAGAGGTGATTGTTGGGCACCTCGAACCTGAGGCTAGAACGCCAAATACAAGCAAAAAAATTGAAGTGATTAAAGAAATCACAACAGAAGAATTTGAGAAAAAATTCAACTCTGAGATGGAATCACCTAAAAAGAGAGAATGGACGCTGGTACCGTTTTCTAAATCGCCTCGTAAAACGTACGCGGATAAACTGACCAAAGAGCAGATACTAGACATTAGGACCAGTAAAGACCCGGGGGGCAACAAGTTTAAGGCCCTGCTAAAAATAAAGGACTCGCTTGATGAAAAGCGCAAGCAAAGCGAGAAGAAAAAAGAAAAAGAAAAAGAAAAAATATTAGATTTCCCCGAATCTCTCTTCCCCGAAAAGCCTGCCCCTCCTCCAAAAGAGAAAAGATCACCCCGTAAAGCGCCAGCCCTCTCTCCCGCAAACGTACCAAAAGAGACCCAAAGTTGACAACCCTAGGCTCCCCATCCAAAAAGACCCCTAAACCGTCCCCTAAACCGTCTCCATTCTGCTCCCCAAACAATACACCCCAAAACTCCCCTCCCGCTTCCCCTATGAAAATTGACATGCCCCCTCCTCCATCACCTCGCCCTTCTACTTCTGAAAAGAAAAGACAAAGAAGTCCCTCCGTGGAAAAAGACCAGAAAAAGAAAAGACCCCCTTTTTTTCAGGGCAAAGACGTGTGTAAGATCACGGCTAATATAGAGACCATATCCAAAAATCACGTTAGAAAAGACTACCGAAACCTCTACGCGGTGAAGCAGATAAGCAAACTGGACATTACAAACCCAGAAAATTTTCCTAATGCCAAAAGACTTTTAACTGTGGTCAGAAGTCGTGAAGAGGCCAAAGGAGTTTGGACTATGCTGGAGGAAGCAAACTCCGCTTTTAATATCATTCCTCCAGCAGCCTTTTTTAGCGACTCCGACATATTTAAAATGGAGAAACTATGTGTTGGACGGGTCCCCATAAAAATCCACCCTTCACTTTATAGAGCGATTAAGTTAACATTTCCTCTAGACATCGGTGGTCTGTCCCCTGATGGGGCCATCACTAATGAGATGACCTCAGGATCATTGGGGACAGCTGTCGGTGTCTTGGCACCGTCCATGTTTGTTAAGGATACCCAACCCTAGATAGATCACAATGGCTTTAAGGTTAGCTACTTTGAATGTCCGAGGGTTGAGGGACGCCTCTCGTAAACTTCGAGTTGCACGCGACCTTCAACGCCTTGGGGTGGATATATGCTGTGTACAGGAAACGCACTTCATTCCCAGTGATTATCAGGGTGTGCTGCTTAGAGACTTTCAGCTCTATTCAGCACATTTTGATTCCCACTCGAGGGGTGTTTCCTGGCTAGTTAGACGCACTCTTGATGCTTCGTGTGACCCAGTCTATGCTGATCCAGAGGGAAGAGTGCACGTGCTGGATGTTACCGTAAAGGATGTGGCATTTCGATTTATTGGGGTTTATGCTCCCAATAGCCATGGCGAGAGGGTTTCCTTTTTTCGGGGGATTGAGCCCTTCATGAATTCGTCTCGGCGGATAGTTTTAGCGGGAGACTGGAACGCGGTCCTGGATCCCGATTTAGATCGCGGGGGTAATACTTCAAGGGCTACTAACCAGAACCGGGATGCTAAGGCGTTTCGAGACTTTATTGACAAGTTTGATCTTGTCGATAAATTTCGAAACGAAAAGCCCGGGGATGTAGTTTGGACTTGGACAGGTAGACGCGGCTCCGATCCGGTGCAACTTTCGAGTTACATCGATCGGTTCTTAGTTAAGAGAGTCGACTTAGGGCTTTTAGACTGTCCAAGTTTTCATAACATAGTTTATTCGGACCATAGGTTAGTCCGGGTTCGGGTAAACTTAGATAGCGTTAAACCTAGGATGGCTAGTTACTGGAAGTTCAACACGTCGTTGTTCGACGTGAAGGGCTTCCGGGAACAGCTTTTACTAACAATACAGAGGGAATTGACGGGAGCCATTATCGGGAATAAGTGGTGGGGAAAACTTAAACAAGTAATTAGGTCCTTCGCTGCTGATTTTAGTCATCGACTCAATCTTAGTTCTAGAGCAGCGAAAGCGGCACTAGATGATAGATTAAAAAGGGCGGTGGAGGAGGGGGATAGTGATAGTTATACTTTAATTAAGGCTGAACTGGACTCCCTGGATAACAGGAAGGACCAGGGTCTAGTAGTTAGGGCTAGGTTAAATAGAGTGCCGAACGAGGCAACAAACATGGCCGCGTCAATGCGTGCGGAGGAGCGTCGACGTGCGACTGATCGACACATCGCCAGTGTCACATTGCCGGACGGACGAACCGTAACATCAAATGATGGAATCCTGGAGGGTTTTCGAGCTCATTTGCAGGAGCTTTTTACCATGGAGCCCGGTCTGGAGATTGAACAGTTTGACACGTATTTAGCTGACTTTTCTCGCCTTGAAGCGACCGAAGCAGCTACGTGTGAAGGTAGCATAAAAGAGGAAGAAGTCCTTGAGGCTCTGAAACAAGTCGGGCTAGACAGAACCCCTGGGATTGATGGTCTGCCTTACGAGGTGTACTTGAGGCTGTCGCCCATTTTTATTCCTTTGCTGGCCACACTCTTCAACTCCTGGTTTAGGAACGGGTCTATACCTCAGTACTTTACCAGGGGAATCATTAAATTGCTTCGCAAAGATAAAAATGGAGGGGATGGGATTAGCAATTTCCGGCCCTTAACGATGTTAAACACAGAGTTAAAGATTTTGGCCAAGATCTTAGCAAATCGTCTGCAGGTTGTTTTACATCGTCTCATAAGTCCCGAACAGACGTGTTCTGTTAAGGGCCGGACGATTCAAGATAATTTGCACGCGATACGCTTGATCATAGAGAAAGTCGACACAGAAGCCGCGCTGATCAATTTAGATCAGTCCAAAGCATTCGATAGGGTTGACCATCGTTACCTAGGGGCTGTTCTTTGCTCGGCTGGGTTTGGACCCCAGTTTCGCTCATGGATTCGCCTCTTGTATGCTAACCCCGGTGCTATGGTGGAGGTGAATGGGGTGAGATCGAAGCCCTTCAGGTTAACAAGATCTATCCGTCAAGGTTGTCCGTTATCACCCATGCTGTATGTCATCGCGCTTGAGCCCTTTTTGCGCCAGCTTAGGGTGAATCCGGTCCTTCGCGGGATTACTTTGCCAGGTGGTTCTACCCCAGTAAAGTATACCGCCTATGCCGACGACGTGACTGTGCTTGTAACGAGCAATGCCGAGGTTAGAGTCGTCGACATGGAAACAAGACGGTATGCACAGGTAACAGGGGCCATAATCAACCACGTTAAGTCTATTGGCTTACGTGTTGGTGCCTGGAGGGGAACGCCCCTTCAGGGGCCCTTTGGCTGGACTGATGGGCCCTGCAAGCTACTCGCCGTCTGGTTTGGCCCAGACCTCCAGCTGGAGAAAAATTGGTCGGAAGTGTTGAAAGCGGTCAAGACCACAGCTCATTTGTGGTCTTTGAGAAATCTAACTTTAAAGGGTCGGGCGGAGGTATGCAATACTCATATCTACCCCCTGATCCTATACCGTCTATCAGTGCTTCCACTCCCGAAGTCCTCACTACTTGAACTAGTGCGTGCTCTTTTCGCGTTCTTATGGCGCGGAAAGCAAGCCATGGTTGCTCGGGAGATCTGTTGCCTGCATCCGTCTGAAGGCGGTCTGGGTATGCCGAATATCAAAATACGTAGACACACTCTAAGGCTGATATACCTAGACCGAATGTGTACACCTGACTTAGGGAACGGTGTCTTCTGGATGGAAGACACTAAGAAAGCCTTTCCGGCTTTGGAGAATGTGCATTCGGCTGAGGGGGAGGCACGCAGGAGGCCCCGAAACGAATGCCATTTCTATCGCGAGTGTCGACAGGCGTTGAAGTTCCTTCAACGGGTGAATGAAAGCCTCTCTGACACCCGGCTGTTGTCTCGCAAAGCGCTATATAGGGTTTTAGTGAGGGGATCTGTCCGAGACGAAAAGATTGAGGAGTTCGGTTTCACGAATGAGGAGCGTCGCTCGATGTGGCCTTGGGCGCCCGGGCTGAGCTGTTTCGATAACTACGAGGCATCGCTCACCTGGCTGGTAATCCGAGATGCCCTCTGGGTTCACAAAAAACTTTTCATAGCGGGTTTTACAATGACACCTAGTTGTGTCCGATGCGGAGAATGGGAGGAAGACCTAAGCCATGCTTTCTTCCGCTGCGCTATCGTTCGACCGTTATGTGAGTTAGTTGAGAGCTTCACGGTTCGCATACTGAACGGGCGTTTTTTTGTGCTGGATGCGGTTTCCCCGTGCTGCAATTGGGCGCCGAGTATGAAGAAAGAGGAACGTTATGTTTTTCTGCGTTTGCTAGCTGTTATGAGAGGCGTGATTTGGTCGACACGACAGAAGGAGGTTTACGGAGATGAGACCTTCACTGCTCCCCAGCTTGTTCTCATGTTCAAGCATCGGTTGAAAATGCGAATTAAGCTGGAGAAGGTGAAACTCACTCCTGTAAATTTCAACGAAAGGTGGGTGAAAGCTTCGCGACTGTGTAGAGTGACTGGAGCTGGCCTTGAATTCGTTTCTGATTTGATTTAGGTCAAAAAGGATTTTGGGTATCCTGAACTAACAAGACATCAGTATCGGACCGATTAGTTTAGTATGGGTTAGTTAGGCTTTATTGTTTGATTTTTTAACTTAGCTAGAGTATGTATGTGTTCATCGTCCCAGTCCCTCTTTTAGTTTGCCCTTGTCCCCCCCTTTTTTTTTTTTTTTTTTTCTCCCCCCTTAGGTTCGATAACCCCCATTCTCGACCCCAATTAGGTGACGGATGGACTGCTTTGTCAGTGATGCAGGTCGTCTTTGTGGTGTTTATTTAATAAAGTCAGTTTTCGTGTGGACCTGCGTCTTTTCGACTGACAAAGCTTTCTATCTGCCACAATTAGTAGTGGGGGGGCTCTTTTACTAACTACTATTTTTTTCATTGTAAATATTTCATTCTTTTTGTATATAAAATTTTTAGCCCCAACCCCCCCACATCATGTATATATCATTTTTCGGGTTATAATTAGGATTCCCATAGAGTGATTCTGGTATTCTGGTGAAAGAGTCTAGTTAAGTTAACTTTATGTTAGATAGGTCCACATTACCCCCCCCCCCTATTTTTGGCCTTGTGCCACATTTTGTGTATATTTATGCAAATAAATATTAACACCAGAGCTCCCGGAGTCTTTATCGTCACGTTGGTTTGTTATTTTTCCTGCGATTGTTTTACATATTATTATTATTATTGTTATTGCCGTGTTAAATTTGTTTTATTTGTTAAAGTTGTTATTGCTGTTATCTTCCTGCTGTTATTTTTGAACGGGACTTTTACCTTATTTTTTTTATTATTTAAAAAAAAATTTTTTTTTTTCCCCTCTCTAACCCGTCGGCCATGGCGTCCGCCAGCAATGTGCCGTCGGAAGAGGACAAAAGTGGCGAACAAAAGAATGGGTGGGCAAAACCAACCAAAGTTAAAATAGACGTTAACAACTTTTTAACGGAAGCAAGGAAATGTTTGCAATATGTTACAGAAACAGGAGTTACGTTAGAAGCACCACGGCTACAGGAATTTGCCAAGAAAACGATCTCACTTTTTGTGGTAGATCGCAAGACCAAAAAATTGATCAGGTCAACTAAGGAAACTGTAACTAAATTACTGGCAACGGCAGGAATGCGTGCGGATCGTGTAACGAAATGCAGAGGCTACAATACCTGGGCCGCCCTGTTTAAAACAGAAGAAGAATGCGTCGCACTAACTAAAAAAGAAATCATTACACAAGACTACATTTTAAGAATGGAGTACCTAGGACGGAGGAGAACGACTGTTTCCATTTTCGAAGTGCCAGGGGCGGTCCCAGGTGAATATCTAGCTGCCTACCTCCTGAAATTCGGTGATATTACTGGTATAGAGGTGGACCAGTACAACGGAGTCTGGTCCTTCGACATCCTTTTAAACAAAGAAGCTTTCCTCGAAATATCCTACTTCCTGGAAGCGGGAGCTGAAAAACTCCCCATTGTGGTCACAGGGAGGAGGCCGACCTGCTGGATTTGTAGTGAAGTAGGTCACTTAACCTACACCTGTCCGAAAAAGACCAAAACCAATGTGACAAACACAACAAACCCTAAAGAGGTGATTGTTGGGCACCTCGAACCTGAGGCTAGAACGCCAAATACAAGCAAAAAAATTGAAGTGATTAAAGAAATCACAACAGAAGAATTCGAAAAAAAATTAAACTCCGAGATGGAATCGCCTAAAAAGAGAGAATGGACGCTGGTACCGTTTTCTAAATCGCCTCGTAAAACGTACGCGGATAAACTGACCAAAGAGCAGATATTAGACATTAGGACCAGTAAAGACCCGGGGGGCAACAAGTTTAAGGCCCTGCTAAAAATAAAGGACTCGCTTGATGAAAAGCGCAAGCAAAGCGAGAAGAAAAAAGAAAAAGAAAAAGAAAAAATATTAGATTTCCCCGAATCTCTCTTCCCCGAAAAGCTTGCCCCTCCTCCAAAAGAGAAAAGATCACCCCGTAAAGCGCCACCCCTCTCTCCCGCAAACGTACCAAAAAGAGACCCAAAGTTGACAACCCTAGGCTCCCCATCCAAAAAGACCCCTAAACCGTCCCCTAAACCGTCTCCATTCTGCTCCCCAAACAATACACCCCAAAACTCCCCTCCCGCTTCCCCTATGAAAATTGACATGCCCCCTCCTCCATCACCTCGCCCTTCTACTTCTGAAAAGAAAAGACAAAGAAGTCCCTCCGTGGAAAAAGACCAGAAAAAGAAAAGACCCCCTTTTTTTCAGGGCAAAGACGTGTGTAAGATCACGGCTAATATAGAGACCATATCCAAAAATCACGTTAGAAAAGACTACCGAAACCTCTACGCGGTGAAGCAGATAAGCAAACTGGACATTACAAACCCAGAAAATTTTCCTAATGCCAAAAGACTTTTAACTGTGGTCAAAAGTCGTGAAGAGGCCAAAGGAGTTTGGACTATGCTGGAGGAAGCAAACTCTGCTTTTAATATCATTCCTCCAGCAGCCTTTTTTAGCGACTCCGACATATTTAAAATGGAGAAACTATGTGTTGGACGGGTCCCCATAAAAATCCATCCTTCACTTTATAGAGCGATTAAGTTAACATTTCCTCTAGACATCGGTGGTCTGTCCCCTGATGAGGCCATCACTAATGAGATGACCTCAGGATCATTGGGGACAGCTGTCGGTGTCTTGGCACCGTCCATGTTTGTTAAGGATACCCACCCCTAGATAGATCACAATGGCTTTAAGGTTAGCTACTTTGAATGTCCGAAGGTTGAGGGACGCCTCTCGTAAACTTTGAGTTGCACGCGACCTTCAACGCCTCGGGGTGGATATATGCTGTGTACAGGAAACGCACTTCATTCCCAGTGATTATCAGGGTGTGCTGCTTAGAGACTTTCAGCTCTATTCAGCACATTTTGATTCCCACTCGAGGGGTGTTTCCTGGCTAGTTAGACGCACTCTTGATGCTTCGTGTGACCCAGTCTATGCTGATCCAGAGGGAAGAGTGCACGTGCTGGATGTTACCGTAAAGGATGTGGCATTTCGATTTATTGGGGTTTATGCTCCCAATAGCCATGGCGAGAGGGTTTCCTTTTTTCGGGGGATTGAGCCCTTCATGAATTCGTCTCGGCGGATAGTTTTAGCGGGAGACTGGAACGCGGTCCTGGATCCCGATTTAGATCGCGGGGGTAATACTTCAAGGGCTACTAACCAGAACCGGGATGCTAAGGCGTTTCGAGACTTTATTGACAAGTTTGATCTTGTCGATAAATTTTGAAACGAAAAGCCCGGGGATGTAGTTTGGACTTTGACAGGTAGACGCGGCTCCGATCCGGTGCAACTTTCGAGTTACATCGATCGGTTCTTAGTTAAGAGAGTCGACTTAGGGCTTTTAGACTGTCCAAGTTTTCATAACATAGTTTATTCGGACCATAGGTTAGTCCGGGTTCGGGTAAACTTAGATAGCGTTAAACCTAGGATGGCTAGTTACTGGAAGTTCAACACGTCGTTGTTCGACGTGAAGGGCTTCCGGGAACAGCTTTTACTAACAATACAGAGGGAATTGACGGGAGCCATTATCGGGAATAAGTGGTGGGGAAAACTTAAACAAGTAATTAGGTCCTTCGCTGCTGATTTTAGTCATCGACTCAATCTTAGTTCTAGAGCAGCGAAAGCGGCACTAGATGATAGATTAAAAAGGGCGGCGGAGGAGGGGGATAGTGATAGTTATACTTTAATTAAGGCTGAACTGGACTCCCTGGATAACAGGAAGGACCAGGGTCTAGTAGTTAGGGCTAGGTTAAAAAGAGTGCCGAACGAGGCAACAAACATGGCCGCGTCAATGCGTGCGGAGGAGCGTCGACGTGCGACTGATCGACACATCGCCAGTGTCACATTGCCGGACGGACGAACTGTAACATCAAATGATGGAATCCTGGAGGGTTTTCGAGCTCATTTGCAGGAGCTTTTTACCATGGAGCCCGGTCTGGAGATTGAACAGTTTGACACGTATTTAGCTGACTTTTCTCGCCTTGAAGCGACCGAAGCAGCTACGTGTGAAGGTAGCATAAAAGAGGAAGAAGTCCTTGAGGCTCTGAAACAAGTCGGGCTAGACAGGACCCCTGGGATTGATGGTCTGCCTTACGAAGTGTACTTGAGGCTGTCGCCCATTTTTATTCCTTTGCTGGCCACACTCCTGGTTTAGGAACGGGTCTATACCTCAGTACTTTACCAGGGGAATCATTAAATTGCTTCACAAAGATAAAAATAGAGGGGATGGGATTAGCAATTTCCGGCCCTTAACGATGTTAAACACAGAGTTAAAGATTTTGGCCAAGATCTTAGCAAATCGTCTGCAGGTTGTTTTACATCGTCTCATAAGTCCCGAACAGACGTGTTCTGTTAAGGGCCGGACGATTCAAGATAATTTGCACGCGATACGCTTGATCATAGAGAAAGTCGACACAGAAGCCGCGCTGATCAATTTAGATCAGTCCAAAGCATTCGATAGGGTGGACCATCGTTACCTAGGGGCTGTTCTTTGCTCGGCTGGGTTTGGACCCCAGTTTCGCTCATGGATTCGCCTCTTGTATGCTAACCCCGGTGCTATGGTGGAGGTGAATGGGGTGAGATCGAAGCCCTTCAGGTTAACAAGATCTATCCGTCAAGGTTGTCCGTTATCACCCATGCTGTATGTCATCGCGCTTGAGCCCTTTTTGCGCCAGCTTAGGGTGAATCCGGTCCTTCGCGGGATTACTTTGCCAGGTGGTTCTACCCCAGTAAAGTATACCGCCTATGCCGACGACGTGACTGTGCTTGTAACGAGCAATGCCGAGATTAGAGTCGTCGACATGGAAACAAGACGGTATGCACAGGTAACAGGGGCCATAATCAACCACGTTAAGTCTATTGGCTTACGTGTTGGTGCCTGGAGGGGAACGCCCCTTCAGGGGCCCTTTGGCTGGACTGATGGGCCCTGCAAGCTACTCGGCGTCTGGTTTGGCCCCGACCTCCAGCTGGAGAAAAATTGGTCGGAAGTGTTGAAAGCGGTCAAGACCACAACTCATTTGTGGTCTTTGAGAAATCTAACTTTAAAGGGTCGGGCGGAGGTATGCAATACTCATATCTACCCCCTGATCCTATACCGTCTATCAGTGCTTCCACTCCCGAAGTCCTCACTACTTGAACTAGTGCGTGCTCTTTTCGCGTTCTTATGGTGCGGAAAGCAAGCCATGGTTGCTCGGGAGATCTGTTGCCTGCATCCGTCTGAAGGCGGTCTGGGTATGCCGAATATCAAAATACGTAGACACACTCTAAGGCTGATATACCTAGACCGAATGTGTACACCTGACTTAGGGAACGGTGTCTTCTGGATGGAAGACACTAAGAAAGCCTTTCCGGCTTTGGAGAGTGTGCATTCGGCTGAGGGGGAGGCACGCAGGAGGCCCCGAAACGAATGCCATTTCTATCGCGAGTGTCGACAGGCGTTGAAGTTCCTTCAACGGGTGAATGAAAGCCTTTCTGACACCCGGCTGTTGTCTCGCAAAGCGCTATATAGGGTTTTAGTGAGGGGATCTGTCCGAGACGAAAAGATTGAGGAGTTCGGTTTCACGAATGAGGAGCGTCGCTCGATGTGGCCTTGGGCGCCCGGGCTGAGCTGTTTCGATAACTACGAGGCATCGCTCACCTGGCTGGTAATCCGAGATGCCCTCTGGGTTCACAAAAAACTTTTCATAGCGGGTTTTACAATGACACCTAGTTGTGTCCGATGCGGAGAATGGGAGGAAGACCTAAGCCATGCTTTCTTCCGCTGCGCTATCGTTCGACCGTTATGTGAGTTAGTTGAGAGCTTCACGGTTCGCATACTGAACGGGCGTTTTTTTGTGCTGGATGCGGTTTCCCCGTGCTGCAATTGGGCGCCGAGTATGAAGAAAGAGGAACGTTATGTTTTTCTGTGTTTGCTAGCTGTTATGAGAGGCGTGATTTGGTCGAAACGACAGAAGGAGGTTTACGGAGATGAGACCTTCACTGCTCCCCAGCTTGTTCTCATGTTCAAGCATCGGTTGAAAATGCGAATTAAGCTGGAGAAGGTGAAACTCACTCCTGTGAATTTCAACGAAAGGTGGGTGAAAGCTTCGCGACTGTGTAGAGTGACTGGAGCTGGCCTTGAATTCGTTTCTGATTTGATTTAGGTTAAAAAGGATTTTGGGTATCCTGAACTAACAAGACATCAGTATCGGACCGATTAGTTTAGTATGGGTTAGTTAGGCTTTATTGTTTGATTTTTTAACTTAGCTAGAGTATGTATGTGTTCATCGTCCCAGTCCCTCTTTTAGTTTGCCCTTGTCCCCCCCCTTTTTTTTTTTTTTTTTTTCTCCCCCCTTAGGTTCGATAACCCCCATTCCCGAATCCAATTAGGTGACGGATGGACTGCTTTGTCAGTGATGCAGGTCGTCTTTGTGGTGTTTATTCAATAAAGTCAGTTTTCGTGTGGACCTGCGTCTTTTCGACTGACAAAGCTTTCTATCTGCCACAATTAGTAGTGGGGGGCTCTTTTACTAACTACTATTTTTTCATTGTAAATATTTCATTCTTTTTGTATATAAAATTTTTAGCCCCCCCCCCCCCCACATCATGTATATATCATTTTTCGGGTTATAATTAGGATTCCCATAGATTGATTCTGGTATTCTGGTGAAAGAGTCTAGTTAAGTTAACTTTATGTTAGATAGGTCCACATTAACCCCCCCCCCTATTTTTGGCCATGTGCCACATTTTGTGTATATTTATGCAAATAAATATTAACACCAGAGGGACCCTCGCCTGCTCAGTGACGCTTACTACGCTTTTCAGTTGTAACCTTTTTACGTTGTTGTTCCAGTAATACATTGTTAAACTCTATTCCGGTGTTCTGTTTTCTTTGTGGCTTATTGCAAGCCATAACACTGGCGACATTGGATTCGTAGAACGTACTTACGTTTAAAAACAGTGTTCTAAAAAACTAAACACGGACGAGATTGGATTCAAGAAGCATACTAAAATCGAAACCAGTAACGACATTGAAAAAAATACTTACGTTGAAATAGCATTCTAAAAATACTAACGACATCGGACTCAAATGTTATCAAGGAAGTGTCTAACATAATACTTGCAACTGAAAGGTTCACGGTAGCTAAAAAAAAAATTTTAAAAAACGCGAATCATTACGGAAAAAAGTTGAAAAGAAAAAAGATAGCGCTGTACTTTTGCAAAAAGAAAACGGTTCGTTGCGACTTAGAAAGGTAAATTTTTATACTTTTGGAAAAAAAATTCGTCACTTGTGGTTTTCGCTGCTAAAATCGGGCGTTATTTTTTTTTTCTCTGGAGAAAAATGTACACTTGATTTTTTTTTTCTTTAGACAATGAACTTTTTATATATTTATGTTTTTTTCTGTTCGTTTTATTGTCTGGAGGAAGAAATAAGAAAGAATAAAACGGTTTTGTAAAATTCAGCGAACGTTTTGAAATTGCTAATGCTGACAAAGCGAAATGGATGAATTGAAAGTAGCGTTGGAACATTTGACCAAGTTGCATATCGATGCTGCAAAGTGTCAATCACGATTCGAGGAACAGCAAAAGGAATTGCAAAAACAGTTAGCGGAATGTCAAATACGAACCGAGGAACAGCAAAAGGAAGTTCAAAAACAGTTAGCCGAACGTCAATTATGAACAGAGGAATTACTTACAGAAATTTTTAAGAATAATGCGAACGCAGAAAACAATGGAGCATTTTCTCAGAATACAATATGGACCGCGATAGACAATTTTAAATACGAGGAAGAGGGAAAATCATTTGCGGTGTATTTTCGGCGTAATGAAGATTTTTTTAAATATTGACTGCAGCAACTGGTCTGATCAAAAGAAAACCAGACTTCTACTACGAAAATTGGAAATGGCTGAGCATGCTAAATTCGTGGATTACATCTTGCCTCAGAAAACAGTAGATTTATCATTCAATGAAACGGTAAATTTGTTAACATAACTTTTTTCGCCCAAAACGTCTCTTTTCCATAAGCGTTGGAGATGTTTGAATGTGGTAAAAGACGATAATGACGATTTTACCACCTACGCAGCTGTAGTGAACAAACACTGTGATGACTTCAAGTTGTCTGAACTAACAGCAGACAATTTTAAATGTCTTGTGTTTGCGCAAGGGTTAACCTCAAGAAAAGATGCGGAAATCAGCCTTACAAAATTAGAAAATTAACTGAACTTAACACTTCAAAAATTGACTGAGGATTGTCAAAAAGTAGAAATTATAAAAAAAGATGCAAGAAATATCGAAGCAAGCATCGCGAATATAAAAAAAGTAACTAAGAAAAAAACATCGAAATGGTACACAAACACAAACCACCGAAACTCAGAAAAACTAAAAGCACCGAGCACTTGTTTCAGATGTGGTGGAATACATTGGGTAAGGGATTATCCATTTGTAACAAAAAGATGCCATTTATGCAATAAGATCGGTCATAAACGTTCGCACTGTAGGAAAACTCAGAATAGAAGCCGTGTACGTCAAACCAGAACTAAGGACGTCGTAGATGAAAATCTACGCAAATATGTAACGGTTAACATTTTTGGCAAGACTATTAAATTCCAATTAGACAGTGGATCGGATCTTTCAATAATAAATCTCAAAACGTGGAAAATATTACGAAAGCTGACTATGTTAAAAACTAACAGAACAGCGCCGGCCGTTAATAGTACAAAAATTCATTTTGAAGGTGAATTAATTACAAATGTCACTTTACAGAGGCGGGGGGGGGGGAACAAAAAAACAAAGATTGTATGTGCTAAAAGATAGTGAGAACCTGTTCGGTTCTGAGAGCATGGAGGAGTTTCGTCTCTGGGATCTTCCTATATCCACATTCTGCAAGAAAATAGATACCTGCCCAGCAGAAATGGAGAAACTTATAACTTGTTTTAAAAAGAATTCACAAACGTATTTACTCCTGGCCTGGGGAGATGTACAAAAATGGCCGCAGATATTAAGTTGAAACCTGGTCCGCAACCGGTGTTTAAAAAGAAACGTAATGTCCCATCCGCTTCCCTGAACAAAATAAATCAGGAACTAGACAGATTAGAAAGCATCGGTATACTGGCTAAAATTGAATATAGTGAGTGGGCTGCTCTGGCAGTTTACGTAAAGAAAAAGTCCGAGGAAATTCACGTGCGCCGACTTCACGACCAGACTCAACGGGTCCTTAGAAGATTTTCACTCTCCATTACCTAGTCCAGAAGAAATGTTCACAAAATTAAATAGCGGCAAGTTTTTTCTAAGATCGATGTAAGCGACGCTTACCTACAGATTCCGGTAAATGACAAAAGCGCTAACCTCCTCTGTATTGACACTCATCCGGGTTTGTACAGATACGAAAGATTCGCGTTTGGTATCAAGGTGGCACCCGCAATATTCCAGCAAGTAATGGATACTATTCTGTCCGGCTTGGACACCGCAATCACATATCTTGATGACATTATCATAGCGAGCAAAAGCAGGGAGGAACATGAAAAACATAACAGACAAGTATTCAGTCGAATACAAGATTATGGATTTAAGATCAAAACAGATAAATGCGAGTTCTTTTTACAAACAATTAAATACCTGGGTCAAATAATCGATAAAGTTGGCAGACCCCCAGACCCAGATAGAGCGACCGCTATTACAGAAATACCGGCACCAATAAACATGACTCAATTGCAGAGTTTTTTAGGTTTGGCAAATTATTACCAGGGTTTCATCCCAAATATGCACAAATTGCGTGCACCACTTAATGAATTGCTGAAAAAGGATAAGGCTTGGGAGTGGACAGAAGATTGCCAAACATAATTCCAAGAAATAAAAAGAATCCTAACTTCAAAACTATTCCTGGCGCACTCTACCCTCGGTTGGACATAATAGTATCTAGCGACGCTAGTCAATATGGCGTCAGGGTGTGCATGCCACATCGAATATCGGATGGCTCGAAACAGCCTATTGCTTTCGACTCACGGACTCTCTTGCCAGCGGAAAAGAATTATTCTCAGATCGAGAAAGAGGCCTTATGAATTATATTTGCAGTTTCAAAATTCCACCGGTTCTTGTACGGAAGGCATTTTTTTCTACAAACCGACCATAAGCCGTTGATATCCATTTTTGGATAAAAAAAGGACTTCCAACATTCACTGCGAACCGACTATTAAGATGGGGAACTATTCTGTTGAACTATAATTTTACAATTCAATTTCTCCCCTCAAAATAACTAGCCCATGCAGACGGTCTATCAAGACTGATTCCTGCCAAAATGGAACCTCTTGAAGATTCAGTAATCGTGGTACCACGTATTAATAGTGATGTAAAAACCATGATAAACAATATTATCCGCGAACTGCCAGTCACACTTCAGGAAATTAAGTCAGAATCCCTAAATGACAATTTCATTCAAACCACGAAGCAGAAATTAGCACTGGGTGACATCAGTTCAGACATTTTTTCTGGTTGCGACGAAATACTGTTATACGGTAAAACTCTTCAAAAAAGAATTCTCAGGGATTTTCACATGGGGCATCCAGGAATAAAAAGAATGAAAAGCTTAATGAGAAGTTTTGTTTATTGGCCAGCTATGGACCAAGATATTACCGACATGGTGAACAGATGCAAAGGCTGTGCTTTGGTTACAAAAGCACCACCAATAACATATAAACCTTGGCCTAAGGCTGAACAACCATGGTCGAGGATCCACATCGATTATGCAGTAGTAGTTGACTCTTACTCTAAATGGCCAGAGGTACTAAAATGCAAAAAACCGACCACGGCAAAGACAACTTTTTTATTGGAATTGTTTGCTCGGTTTGGGGTTGTAGACTGTTTGGTTAGCGACAACACTACACAGTTCACCACGACAGAGTTCAGAGAATTTTGCGAGACGTATCAAGTCAAGCATTAAAAAAAAGCGTCCGGTACACCGACAGAAAAGGCCCTTCAGCAATTTCTGCAGGTTTACAGAATCACGAGAAATCCGAACAAATCAGATGCGGGATCCCCAGCAGAAATCATGTTTGGACGGAAAATAAAATCCGTATTTGATAAACTGCTACCCAAACACATAGTACACAACAGAACCTCTACAATGTCAACGAAACGATTTAACAGTGGAGATAACGTGTATTTTAGACATTTTAGAAATAAGATTTCTTTTTGGGAACAGGGCACGATCTTACGAAGAATCGGCCATGTTACATACATCATTCAGCGCCCAAAGTTCCAACATAAGAGGCACCTGAACCAAACCAGGAAACGCTTCTACGAGAATAAAGAAGAACCACAGCAGAACGGTAGTGAGGCGATTGAAAGTGTGTATGACTGTTTTGACACAGACCCTCCAAAAGGGATGTCAGAACCGAAACGCTCCGTCAGAAAGAGGAAGCGCACAGACCCCTTGGTAGTCTTCCCCAAAAGGAAGAAATACTGATTTTCACAACCGCGGAAATCAGCTTGGGAGGGGGGGGTTGCGGGGGGAATCACCTTCCAAATGGACTGTTCTATCCATTATATAAACCATAGACCTTTTTATCCCAGGTGTGGATTAAACACTAGAGCGACCCTCGCCTGCTCGGTGACGTTTACTACTCTTTTCAGTTGTTACGTTGTTGTTCCAATAATACATTATTTAAACTCTATTCCGTTGTTTTGTTTTCTTTGTGGCTTATTGCGAGCCATAACATTTTATTAAGAAAATGAAAGCAACATTTTATTTTTTATAAAGTAAAAAAGCTTCTTTTTTTCTTTTTTTTTTTTTTGAACAAATAAATAATTTAAATGAAACATTTTTTTAATTAAAGCAACTTTGAAGGTTCAACAACAAATTAATAATTTAAATGTTTTTGACCGAAAAGCGCCATCTGGCGACAGTTTAGTGAAACGCACCAAATATGACCATCGTCTGCATATTGCAGAAATGCCTTTTGTTGTTTCGTGAACAAAAAAGTGTTAAAACTATATTAATTTTATATTTTATAATGCAAGAAGCGTTTTCTTTTTTCCTTGTTTCATAATAACACAAGAAGTATTTTTTATAAATAAATATATGGTTTTGTTTTTCGTGTCTTCCGTTCGGTTCATTATATAATCAACCGTATCCACTTCCGGTAGTTTGATTTTTTTCCGAGTAGTGATCGTGGACATTACCTAAAAATATACAAATTTATTTTATTTTTTTTTTGAGGGGGGGGGGCGTTTTAAAACTATATCTACCTCAGTATATCCTTTAATTTTCTATTTTTGATCGATTATCAAGACTCCTAAAAGTGATCCTCTCATGTCGGAGTAGCACTCGACATTACTTTTTTTTTTTTTAACTAAATAAACTCGGTACTTGTACAGTTTAATCAAGACATTAAAAAATGAAAATATCGAAAAAAGTTATATTGTATGTATCCGTTTTGAACTGAAGAGCTCCGAAAAAAGATTTCACTTAATTTGATCGCGTGGTTTTTTTTTTTTTTTTTTTTTTTTTTACAACGGAAAAGCAGGTGTTTATGACAGCACGTTGAAGGCAGACATCTTGGAATTTTTTAAATTTTTGTTTGTTTGGAGTTTTAGAAACACCACGGGGAGTTAACTCAGTTTAAAACAACAGTAAACAAGTAAAAATATTTTTTAAAACAACAGTAAACAAATAAAAATATTCTTTAAAACAACAGTAAACAAGTAAAAAATATTCTTTAAAAACGACAGTAAACAAGTAAAAATATTCTTTAACACAACAGCAAACAAGTAAGAATATTCTTTGAAAACAACAGTAAACAAGTAAAAATATTTTTAAAACAACAGTAAACAAGTAAAAATATTTTTAAAACAACAATAAACAAGTAAAAATATTTTTAAAATAACAGTACACAAGAAAAAATATTTTTAAAACAACAATAAACAAGTAAAAATATTTTTTAAAAACAACAGTAAACAAGTAAAAAATATTCTTTAAAACAACCGTAAACAAGAAAAAATATTTTTAAAACAACAGTAAACAAGAAAAAATATTTTTAAAACAACAGTAAACAAGAAACATATTTTTAAAACAACAGTAAACAAGAAACATATTTTTAAAACAACAGTAAATAAGAAACATATTTGTAAAACAACAGTAAACAAGAAAAAATATTTTTAAAACAACAATAAACAAATTAAAATATTTTTTAAAAACAACAGTAAACAAGTAAAAAATATTCTTTAAAACAACAGTAAACAAGTAAAAACATTTTTCAAAAACAACAGTAAACAAGTAAAAATATTTTTTAAAAACAACAGTAAACAAGTAAAAATATTTTTAAAAACAACAGTAAACAAGTAACAATATTTTTTAAAAACAACAGTAAACAAGTAAAAGTATTTTTAAAACAACAGTAAACAAGTAAAAATATTTTTTGAAAACAACAGTAAACAAGTAAAAAATATTTTTAAAACAACAGTAAAAAAGTAAAAAATATTTTTAAAACAACAGTAAACAAGTAAAAAATATTTTTAAAACAACAGTAAACAAGTAAAAAATATTTTTAAAACAACAGTAAACAAGTAAAAATATTTTTTAAACACAACAGTAAACAAGTAAAAATATTTTTAAAAACAACAGAAACAAGTAAAAATATTTTTTAAAAACAACAGTAAACAAATAAATATATTTTTAAAAACAACAGTAAACAAGTAAAAAATATTTTTAAAAACAACAGTAAACAAATAAAAATATTCTTTAAAACAACAGTAAACAAGTAAAAAATATTCTTTAAAAACGACAGTAAACAAGTAAAAATATTCTTTAAAACAACAGCTAACAAGTAAGAATATTCTTTGAAAACAACAGTAAACAAGTAAAAATATTTTTTAAAACAACAGTAAATAAGTAAAAATATTTTTAAAACAACAATAAACAAGTAAAAATATTTTTAAAATGACAGTAAACAAGAAAAAATATTTTTAAAACAACAATAAACAAGTAAAAATATTTTTTAAAAACAACAGTAAACAAGTAAAAAATATTTTTAAAACAACAGTAAACAAGTAAAAAAAATTTTCAAAAACAACAGAAAACAAGTAAAAATATTTTTAAAACAACAGTAAACAAGTAAAAATATTTTTTAAAACAACAGTAAACGAATAAAAATATTCTTTAAAACAACAGTAAACAAGTAAAAAATATTCTTTAAAAACGACAGTAAACAAGTAAAAATATTCTTTAAAACAACAGCAAACAAGTAAGAATATTCTTTGAAAACAACAGTAAACAAGTAAAAACATTTTTAAAACAACAGTAAACAAGTAAAAATATTTTTAAAACAACAATAAACAAGTAAAAATATTTTTAAAATAACAGTAAACAAGAAAAAATATTTTTAAAACAACAATAAACAAGTAAAAATATTTTTAAAATAACAGTAAACAAGAAAAAATATTTTTAAAACAACAATAAACAAGTAAAAATATTTTTTAAAAACAACAGTAAACAAGTAAAAAATATTCTTTAAAACAACCGTAAACAAGAAAAAATATTTTTAAAACAACAGTAAACAAGAAAAAATATTTTTAAAACAACAGTAAACAAGAAACATATTTTTAAAACAACAGTAAACAAGAAACATATTTTTAAAACAACAGTAAATAAGAAACATATTTTTTAAACAACAGTAAACAAGAAAAAATATTTTTAAAACAACAATAAACAAATTAAAATATTTTTTAAAAACAACAGTAAACAAGTAAAAAATATTCTTTAAAACAACAGTAAACAAGTAAAAACATTTTTCAAAAACAACAGTAAACAAGTAAAAATATTTTTTAAAAACAACAGTAAACAAGTAAAAATATTTTTAAAAACTACAGTAAACAAGTAAAAATATTTTTTAAAAACAACAGTAAACAAGTAAAAATATTTTTAAAACAACAGTAAACAAGTAAAAATATTTTTTGAAAACAACAGTAAACAAGTAAAAAATATTTTTAAAACAACAGTAAAAAAGTAAAAAATATTTTTAAAACAACAGTAAACAAGTAAAAAATATTTTTTTAAAACAACAATAAACAAGTAAAAAATATTTTTAAAACAACAGTAAACAAGTAAAAATATATTTAAACACAACAGTAAACAAGTAAAAATATTTTTAAAAACAACAGTAAACAAGTAAAAATATTTTTTAAAAACAACAGTAAACAAATAAATATATTTTTAAAAACAACAGTAAACAAGTAAAAAATATTTTTAAAAACAACAGTAAACAAATAAAAATATTCTTTAAAACAACAGTAAACAAGTAAAAAATATTCTATAAAAACAACAGCTAACAAGTAAGAATATTCTTTGAAAACAACAGTAAACAAGTAAAAATATTTTTTAAAACAACAGTAAATAAGTAAAAATATTTTTAAAACAACAATAAACAAGTAAAAATATTTTTAAAATGACAGTAAACAAGAAAAAATATTTTTAAAACAACAATAAACAAGTAAAAATATTTTTTAAAAACAACAGTAAACAAGTAAAAAATATTTTTAAAACAACAGTAAACAAGTAAAAAAATTTTTCAAAAACAACAGAAAACAAGTAAAAATATTTTTAAAACAACATTAAACAAGTAAAAATATTTTTAAAACAACAATAAACAAGTAAAAATATTTTTAAAATAACAGTAAACAAGAAAAAATATTTTTTAAAACAACAATAAACAAGTAAAAATATTTTTTAAAAACAACAATAAACAAGTAAAAAATATTCTTTAAAACAACAGTAAACAAGAAAAAATATTTTTAAAACAACAGTAAACAAGAAAAAATATTTTTAAAACAACAGTAAACAAGAAACATATTTTTAAAACAACAGTAAACAAGAAACATATTTTTAAAACAACAGTAAACAAGAAAAAATATTTTTAAAACAACAATAAACAAATTAAAATATTTTTTAAAAACAACAGTAAACAAGTAAAAAATATTCTTTAAAACAACAGTAAACAAGTAAAAACATTTTTCAAAAACAACAGTAAACAAGTAAAAATATGTTTAAAACAACAATAAACAAGTAAAAATATTTTTAAAATAACAGTAAACAAGAAAAAATATTGTTAAAACAACAATAAACAAGTAAAAATATTTTTTAAAAACAACAGTAAACAAGTAAAAAATATTTTTAAAACAACAGTAAACAAGTAAAAAAATTTTTCAAAAACAACAGAAAACAAGTAAAATATTTTTAAAACAACAGTAAACAAGAAACATATTTTTAAAACAACAGTAAACAAGAAACATATTTTTAAAACAACAGTAAATAAGAAACATATTTTTAAAAAAACAGTAAACAAGAAAAAATATTTTTAAAACAACAATAAACAAATTAAAATATTTTTTAAAAACAACAGTAAACAAGTAAAAAATATTCTTTAAAACAACAGTAAACAAGTAAAAAATATTTTTAAAACAATAGTAAACAAGTAAAAATATTTTTTAAAAACAACAGTAAACAAGTAAACATATTTTTAAAACAACAGTAAACAAGTAAAAATGATTTTTAAAAACAACAGTAAACAAATAAATATATTTTTAAAAACAACAGTAAACAAGTAAAAAATATTTTTAAAAACAACAGTAAACAAATAAAAATATTCTTTAAAACAACAGTAAACAAGTAAAAAATACTCTTTAAAAACGACAGTAAACAAGTAAAAATATTCTTTAAAACAACAGCAAACAAGTAAGAATATTCTTTGAAAACAACAGTAAACAAGTAAAAATATTTTTTAAAACAACAGTAAATAAGTAAAAAATATTTTTAAAACAACAATAAACAAGTAAAAATATTTTTAAAACAACAATAAACAAGTAAAAATATTTTTTAAAAACAACAGTAAACAAGTAAAAAATATTCTTTAAAACAACAGTAAACAAGTAAAAACATTTTTCAAAAACAACAGTAAACAAGTAAAAATATGTTTAAAACAACAATAAACAAGTAAAAATATTTTTAAAATAACAGTACACAAGAAAAAATATTTTTAAAACAACAATAAACAAGTAAAAATATTTTAAAAAAACAACAGTAAACAAGTAAAAATATTTTTAAAACAACAGTAAACAAGAAACATATTTTTAAAACAACAGTAAACAAGAAACATATTTTTAAAACAACAGTAAATAAGAAACATATTTTTAAAACAACAGTAAACAAGAAAAAATATTTTTAAAACAACAATAAACAAATTAAAATATTTTTTAAAAACAACAGTAAACAAGTAAAAAATATTCTTTAAAACAACAGTAAACAAGTAAAAAATATTCTTTAAAACAACAGTAAACAAGTAAAAATATTTTTTAAAAACAACAGTAAACAAGTAAAAATATTTTTAAAACAACAGTAAACAAGTAAAAATGTTTTTTAAAAACAACAGTAAACAAATAAATATATTTTTAAAAACAACAGTAAACAAGTAAGAAATATTTTTAAAAACAACAGTAAACAAATAAAAATATTCTTTAAAACAACAGTAAACAAGTAAAAAATATTCTTTAAAAACGACAGTAAACAAGTAAAAATATTCTTTAAAACAACAGCAAACAAGTAAGAATATTCTTTGAAAACAACAGTAAACAAATAAAAATATTTTTAAAACAACAGTAAATAAGTAAAAATATTTTTAAAAACAACAATAAACAAGTAAAAATATTTTTAAAATAACAGTAAACAAGAAAAAATATTTTTAAAACAACAATAAACAAGTAAAAATATTTTTTAAAAACAACAGTAAACAAGTAAAAATATTTTTTAAACATCAGTAAACAAGTAAAAAAAATTTTCAAAAACAACAGAAAACAAGTAAAAATATTTTTAAAACAACAGTAAACAAGTAAAAATATTTTTAAAACAACAATAAACAAGTAAAAATATTTTTAAAATAATAGTAAACAAGAAAAAATATTTTTAAAACAACAATAAACAAGTAAAAATATTTTTTAAAAACAACAATAAACAAGTAAAAAATATTCTTTAAAACAACAGTAAACAAGTAAAAATATTCTTTAAAACAACAGTAAACAAGAAACATATTTTTAAAACAACAGTAAACAAGAAACATATTTTTAAAACAAGAGTAAACAAGAAAAAATATTTTTAAAACAACAATAAACAAATTAAAATATTTTTTAAAAACAACAGTAAACAAGTAAAAAATATTCTTTAAAACAACAGTAAACAAGTAAAAACATTTTTCAAAAACAACAGTAAACAAGTAAAAATATTTTTTAAAAACAACAGTAAACAAGTAAAAATATATTTAAAAACAACAGTAAACAAGTAAAAATATTTTAAAAAACAACAGTAAACAAGTAAAAATATTTTTAAAACAACAGTAAACAAGTAAAAATATTTTTTGAAAACAACAGTAAACAAGTAAAAATATTTTTTAAAAATAACAGTAAACAAGTAAAAATATTTTTTAAAAATAACAGTAAACAAGTAAACATATTTTTAAAACAACAATAAACAAGTAAAAATATTTTTTAAAAACAACAATAAACAAGTAAAAAATATTCTTTAAAACAACAGTAAACAAGAAAAAATATTTTTAAAACAACAGTAAACAAGAAAAAATATTTTTAAAACAACAGTAAACAAGTAAAAATATTTTTTGAAAACAACAGTAAACAAGTAAAAATATTTTTTAAAACAACAGTAAACAAGTAAAAATATTTTTTTAAAATAACAGTAAACAAGTAAAAACATTTTTCAAAAACAACAGTAAACAGGAAAAAATATTCTTTAAAACAACAGTAAACAAGAAACATATTTTTAAAACAACAATAAACAAGTAAAAATATTTTTAAAATAACAGTAAACAAGAAAAAATATTTTAAAACAACAATAAACAAGTAAAAATATTTTTTAAAAACAACAGTAAACAAGTAAAAAATATTCTTTAAAAAAACAGTAAACAAGAAAAAATATTCTTTAAAACAACAGTAAACAAGAAACATATTTTTAAAACAACAGTAAACAAGAAACATATTTTTAAAACAACAGTAAACAAGAAAAAATATTTTTAAAACAACAATAAACAAATTAAAATATTTTTTAAAAACAACAGTAACAAGTAAAAAATATTCTTAAAAACAACAGTAAACAAGTAAAAACATTTTTCAAAAACAACAGTAAACAAGTACAAATATTTTTTAAAAACAACAGTAAACAAGTAAAAATATTTTAAAAAACAACAGTAAACAAGTAAAAATATTTTTAAAAACAACAGTAAACAAGTAAAAATATTTTTAAAACAACAGTAAACAAGTAAAAAATATTTTTAAAACAACAGTAAACAAGTAAAAATATTTTTAAAAACAACAGTAAACAAGTAAAAAATATTTTTAAAACAACAGTAAACAAGTAAAAAATATTTTTTAAAAACAACAGTAAACAAGTAAAAATATTTTTAAAAACAACAGTAAACAAGTAAAAATATTTTTTAGAAACAACAGTAAACAAATAAATATATTTTTAAAAACAACAGTAAACAAGTAAAAAATATTTTTAAAAACAACAGTAAACAAATAAACATATTCTTTAAAACAACAGTAAACACGTAAAAAATATTCTTTAAAAAAACGACAGTAAACAAGTAAAAATATTCTTTAAAACAACAGCAAACAAGTAAGAATATTCTTTGAAAACAACAGTAAACAAGTAAAAATATTTTTTAAAACAACAGTAAAAAAGTAAAAATATTTTTAAAACAACAATAAACAAGTAAAAATATTTTTAAAATAACAGTAAACAAGAAAAAATATTTTTAAAACAACAATAAACAAGTAAAAATATTTTTTAAAAACAACAGTAAACAAGTAAAAAATATTTTTAAAACAACAGTAAACAAGTAAAAACATTTTTCAAAAACAACAGTAAACAAGTAAAAATATTTTTTAAAAACAACAGTAAACAAGTAAAAATATTTTTAAAACAACAATAAACAAGTAAAAATATTTTTTAAAAACAACAGAAACAAGTAAAAATATTTTTTAAAAACAACAGTAAACAAGTAAAAAATATTCTTTAAAACAACAGTAAACAAGTAAAAATATGTTTCAAAAACAACAGTAAACAAGTAAAAATATTTTTTAAAAACAACAGTAAACAAGTAAAAATATTTTTAAAACAACAATAAACAAGTAAAAATATTTTTAAAACAACAGTAAACAAGTAAAAACATTTTTCAAAAACAACAGAAACAAGTACAAATATTTTTTAAAAACAACAGTAAACAAGTAAAAATATTTTTTAAAACAAAAGTAAACAAATAAAAATATTTTTTAAAAACAACAGTAAACAAGTAAAAATATTTTTAAAACAACAATAAACAAATTAAAATATTTTTTAAAAACAACAGTAAACAAGTAAAAAATATTCTTTAAAACAACAGTAAACAAGTAAAAAATATTCTTTAAAACAACAGTAAACAAGTAAAAATATTTTTTAAAAACAACAGTAAACAAGTAAAAATATTTTTAAAACAACAGTAAACAAGTAAAAATGTTTTTTAAAAACAACAGTAAACAAATAAATATATTTTAAAAAACAACAGTAAACAAGTAAGAAATATTTTTAAAAACAACAGTAAACAAATAAAAATATTCTTTAAAACAACAGTAAACAAGTAAAAAATATTCTTTAAAAACGACAGTAAACAAGTAAAAATATTCTTTAAAACAACAGCAAACAAGTAAGAATATTCTTTGAAAACAACAGTAAACAAGTAAAAATATTTTTAAAACAACAGTAAATAAGTAAAAATATTTTTAAAAACAACAATAAACAAGTAAAAATATTTTTAAAATAACAGTAAACAAGAAAAAATATTTTTAAAACAACAATAAACAAGTAAAAATATTTTTTAAAAACAACAGTAAACAAGTAAAAAATATTTTTTAAACAACAGTAAACAAGTAAAAAAAATTTTCAAAAACAACAGCAAACAAGTAAAAATATTTTTAAAACAACAGTAAACAAGTAAAAATATTTTTAAAACAACAATAAACAAGTAAAAATATTTTTAAATAATAGTAAACAAGAAAAAATATTTTTAAAACAACAATAAACAAGTAAAAATATTTTTTAAAAACAACAATAAACAAGTAAAAAATATTCTTTAAAACAACAGTAAACAAGTAAAAATATTCTTTAAAACAACAGTAAACAAGAAACATATTTTTAAAACAACAGTAAACAAGAAACATATCTTTAAAACAACAGTAAACAAGAAAAAATATTTTTAAAACAACAATAAACAAATTAAAATATTTTTTAAAAACAACAGTAAACAAGTAAAAAATATTCTTTAAAACAACAGTAAACAAGTAAAAACATTTTTCAAAAACAACAGTAAACAAGTAAAAATATTTTTTTAAAAACAACAGTAAACAAGTAAAAATATTTTTAAAAACAACAGTAAACAAGTAAAAATATTTTTAAAAACAACAGTAAACAAGTAAAAATATTTTTAAAACAACAGTAAACAAGTAAAAATATTTTTTGAAAACAACAGTAAACAAGTAAAAATATTTTTTAAAAATAACAGTAAACAAGTAAAAATATTTTTTAAAAATAACAGTAAACAAGTAAACATATTTTTAAAACAACAATAAACAAGTAAAAATATTTTTTAAAAACAACAATAAACAAGTAAAAAATATTCTTTAAAACAACAGTAAACAAGAAAAAATATTTTTAAAACAACAGTAAACAAGAAAAAATATTTTTAAAACAACAGTAAACAAGTAAAAATATTTTTTGAAAACAACAGTAAACAAGTAAAAATATTTTTTAAAAACAACAGTAAACAAGTAAAAAATATTCTTTAAAAAAACAGTAAACAAGAAAAAATATTCTTTAAAACAACAGTAAACAAGAAACATATTTTTAAAACAACAGTAAACAAGAAACATATTTTTAAAACAACAGTAAACAAGAAAAAATATTTTTAAAACAACAATAAACAAATTAAAATATTTTTTAAAAACAACAGTAAACAAGTAAAAAATATTCTTAAAAACAACAGTAAACAAGTAAAAACATTTTTCAAAAACAACAGTAAACAAGTACAAATATTTTTTAAAAACAACAGTAAACAAGTAAAAATATTTTTAAAAACAACAGTAAACAAGTAAAAATATTATTAAAAACAACAGTAAACAAGTAAAAATATTTTTAAAACAACAGTAAACAAGTAAAAAATATTTTTAAAACAACAGTAAACAAGTAAAAATATTTTTAAAAACAACAGTAAACAAGTAAAAAATATTTTTAAAACAACAGTAAACAATTAAAAAATATTTTTTAAAAACAACAGTAAACAAGTAAAAATATTTTTAAAAACAACAGTACAAGTAAAAATATTTTTTAAAAACAACAGTAAACAAATAAATATATTTTTAAAAACAACAGTAAACAAGTAAAAAATATTTTTAAAAACAACAGTAAACAAATAAAAATATTCTTTAAAACAACAGTAAACAAGTAAAAAATATTCTTTAAAAAAACGACAGTAAACAAGTAAAAATATTCTTTAATACAACAGCAAACAAGTAAGAATATTCTTTGAAAACAACAGTAAACAAGTAAAAATATTTTTTAAAACAACAGTAAATAAGTAAAAATATTTTTAAAACAACAATAAACAAGTAAAAATATTTTTAAAATAACAGTAAACAAGAAAAAATATTTTTAAAACAACAATAAACAAGTAAAAATATTTTTTAAAAACAACAGTAAACAAGTAAAAATATTTTTTAAAAACAACAGTAAACAAGTAAAAATATTTTTAAAACAACAGTAAACAAGTAAAAATATTTTTTAAAAACAACAGAAACAAGTAAAAATATTTTTTTAAAATAACAGTAAACAAGTAAAAATATTTTTCAAAAACAACAGTAAACAAGAAAAAATATTCTTTAAAACAACAGTAAACAAGAAACATATTTTTAAAACAACAGTAAACAAGAAAAAATATTTTTAAAACAACAGTAAACAAGAAAAAATATTTTTAAAACAACAATAAACAAGTAAAAATATTTTTAAAATAACAGTAAACAAGAAAAAATATTTTTAAAACAACAATAAACAAGTAAAAATATTTTTTAAAAACAACAGGTAACAAGTAAAAAATATTCTTTAAAAAAACAGTAAACAAGAAAAAATATTCTTTAAAACAACAGTAAACAAGAAAAATATTTTTAAAACAACAGTAAACAAGAAACATATTTTTAAAACAACAGTAAACAAGAAAAAATATTTTTAAAACAACAATAAACAAATTAAAATATTTTTTAAAAACAACAGTAAACAAGTAAAAAATATTCTTAAAAACAACAGTAAACAAGTAAAAACATTTTTCAAAAACAACAGTAAACAAGTACAAATATTTTTTAAAAACAACAGTAAACAAGTAAAAATATTTTTAAAAACAACAGTAAACAAGTAAAAATATTTTTAAAAACAACAGTAAACAAGTAAAAATATTTTTAAAACAACAGTAAACAAGTAAAAAATATTTTTAAAACAACAGTAAACAAGTAAAAATACTTTTAAAAACAACAGTAAACAAGTAAAAAATATTTTTAAAACAACAGTAAACAAGTAAAAAATATTTTTTAAAAACAACAGTAAACAAGTAAAAATATTTTTAAAAACAACAGTAAACAAGTAAAAATATTATTTAGAAACAACAGTAAACAAATAAATATATTTTTAAAAACAACAGTAAACAAGTAAAAAATATTTTTAAAAACAACAGTAAACAAATAAAAATATTCTTTAAAACAACAGTAAACAAGTAAAAAATATTCTTTAAAAAAACGACAGTAAACAAGTAAAAATATTCTTTAAAACAACAGCAAACAAGTAAGAATATTCTTTGAAAACAACAGTAAACAAGTAAAAATATTTTTTAAAACAACAGTAAATAAGTAAAAATATTTTTAAAACAACAATAAACAAGTAAAAATATTTTTAAAATAACAGTAAACAAGAAAGAATATTTTTAAAACAACAATAAACAAGTAAAAATATTTTTTAAAAACAACAGTAAACAAGTAAAAAATATTTTTAAAACAACAGTAAACAAGTAAAAACATTTTTCAAAAACAACAGTAAACAAGTAAAAATATTTTTTAAAAACAACAGTAAACAAGTAAAAATATTTTTAAAACAACAGTAAACAAGTAAAAATATTTTTTAAAAACAACAGAAACAAGTAAAAATATTTTTTAAAAACAACAGTAAACAAGTAAAAAATATTCTTTAAAACAACAGTAAACAAGTAAAAATATTTTTTAAAAACAACAGTAAACAAGTAAAAATATTTTTTAAAAACAACAGTAAACAAGTAAAAATATTTTTAAAACAACAATAAACAAGTAAAAATATTTTTAAAACAACAGTAAACAAGTAAAAACATTTTTCAAAAACAACAGAAACAAGTAAAAATATTTTTTAAAAACAACAGTAAACAAGTAAAAATATTTTTTAAAACAAAAGTAAACAAATAAAAATATTTTTTAAAAACAACAGTAAACAAGTAAAAATATTTTTAAAAACAACAGTAAACCAGTAAAAATATTTTTTTAAAAACAACAGTAAACAAATAAAAATATTTTTTTAAAAACAACAGAAACAAGTAAAAATAATTTTAAAAAACATCAGTAAACAAGTAAAAATATTTTTTAAAACAACAATAAACAAATAAAAATATTTTAAAAACAACAGTAAACAAATAAAAATATTTTTAAAAAACAACAGTAAACAAGTAAAAATATTTTTAAAACAACAGTAAACAAATAAAAATATTTTTCAAAAACAACAGTAAACAAGTAAAAATATTTTTTAAAACAACAGTAAACAAGTAAAAATATTTTTAAAACAACAGTAAACAAATAAAAATATTTTTAAAAACAACAGTAAACAAATAAAAATATTTTTTCAAAAACAACAGTAAACAAGTAAAAATATTTTTAAAAACAACAGTAAACTAATAAAAATATTTTTAAAAACAACAGTAAACAAGTAAAAATATTTTTAAAAACAACAGTAAACAAATAAACATATTTTTAAAAACAACAGTAAACAAGTAAAAATATTTTAAAAAACAATAGTAAACAAATAAAAATACTTTTTAAAAACAACAGTAAACAAGTAAAAATATTCTTTAAAACAACAGCAAACAAATAAAAATATTTTTAAAAACAACAGTAAACAAATAAAAATATTTTTTAAAAACAACAGTAAACAAGTAAAAATATTTTTAAAAACAACAGTAAACAAATAAAAATACTTTTTAAAAACAACAGTAAACAAATAAAAATACTTTTTAAAAACAACAGTAAACAAATAAAAATACTTTTTAAAAACAACAGTAAACAAATAAAAATATTTTTTAAAAACAACAGTAAACAAGTAAAAATACTTTTTAAAAACAACAGTAAACAAATAAAAATATTTTTAAAAACAACAGTAAACAAGTAAAAATATTTTTTAAAACAACAGTAAACAAATAAAAATATTTTTTAAAAACAGCAGTAAACAAATAAAAATATTTTTAAAAACAACAGTAAACAAGTAAAAATATTTTTAAAAACAACAGTAAACAAATAAAAATATTTTTTAAAAACAACAGTAAACAAGTAAAAAATATTTTTTAAAAACAACAGTAAACAAATAAAAATATTTTTAAAAACAACAGTAAACAAATAAAAATATTTTTAAAAACAACAGTAAACAAATAAAAATATTTTTAAAAACAACAGTAAACAAGTAAAAATATTTTTTAAAAACAACAGTAAACAAGTAAGAAAGTATTGTTTAAAAAACATTATGGGATGTGTATTCTGTTTTAAAAACGATATCTCCTTCAAGAATGGCCATACAATGTGTTTTCAATCGATATTTATCCAATAATTGTCCAGTTTTCCTTCCTAGCAAAAATGGACGAGTTTTCCGTGACGAGTTTTCCTAAATTCGTATTTTGTATATAAATTATCAGTGAGATACAAATTAAAAAAAATGAGCATGTCTGTTATTTATAGATTTTGTTTTACAAAATTATTAAAGAGAAAGAAAAAAAAACTAACGTAAACAAATTGTTACTTGATTTTTAAATAATAAGTTTGGTAAATTTATATCTTAAACTCATTGTTCTCTGCGATAAATAAAGCTCCAAATATCGGAACATTTCCTAAACAGACTTAAATCGACGCCATTTGATGAACTTATTCTATAATTGTGTTTTTTCCGGCGCTTTTGTTATTAGAAGCGGAATCGGGAATCGTATCGAAATCAGAAATTTAGAACAGAATCGGTAATTGTATCGGAATTTTATACTTATAAAGTAATCCTAACCAGATGTAAAAGCTCTATAAAACCAAATAGGAAATAGAGCTTATAATAAGAACTACTAATAAGAATTTACTACTGTTTGTGTTGGTAATGGAGATGATATTGTGTAGTGCCGAAGACAACACCAATAAGAAAAAGATCCCTACTATAAAGGCGTTCATGGATGACGTGACATTAGTCACAAAATTCAAATCACACACGAAACACATGATTATCCGATTGTTTAATTGAGCTGCAATGAAAATAAAGTTATCAAAATATCGCAGTTTATCTATAATTAAAGGAACCTGCAGAGAAACAACTTCTCTCTGAATGGAAACAAAATCCCTACAATTTGCGAAAAGTGTGTCAAAAGTCTTGGACACTCTATTCTCTACCTTTGGCTGACGGACACCATTGGCAGGACCTACACAAAATGCTAAAAGATGGATTACGCTCAACTGATATGTGTGACCTCCTAAACAAAGACAAGATATGGTGCATTTACTTTGTATTAATTCCCAAGTTATCATGGCCAATGCTGATTTATGAAATATCACTTGCAAAAGTTGAAACAATAGTACGCCTGTAAGATGCAAGAAATAGTCGGTGCTGTACCATGCAGGAAAGCAGGTCTGGGGCTATACCTAAAACAATGGTGGTCCAAATAACTCCCTATAAAGCAGAGGAAAATGATTTCAGAAGAAATCCATAATCTTAAAGAAGCCAAGTGCATTGCTACAGCTATAGCACACAAGGCACATGGACTAAGTGAAAGAGTGTAAAAAACAGGGAAATTACATGGCACAACCTCAGATATATCTTGGAGCCTAAAAGATTAAGCTTTCTTATAAAAGCAGCCTACGATATCTTACCAACACCAGCTAACCTTCATGCCTGGGAGTTAGCTACATCTGATCGATATAGAGCATGTGGAAAAACTACCAATCTCAAACATAGTCTCACTCGATGCGGACATTCCCTAAAATGCTTCACCTGGAAACACGATGTTTTGAAGATTGTTGCGGAAGCTGCAAACATATGTTGTGTGACTGCAAATAAAGCTCAAAATATCGCCAGTAGAGTAATTCATTCTGTTAAAGAAAGAAATAGTTCAAAATCTTTATATAAAAATAGACAGAGATCGTCATTGTTTGATGGCTGCATGAACTGGTGCGTTGCATTCGACTTAGAAAGCTGGCTCATATTTCCAACTGAAATAACATTAACAGATCAGCGTCCAGATATCGTCATTTGGTCTGTTAATTTGAAAAAAGTTTTTCTCATTTAATTCTATTTGAAGAAAATTGGGTTCCATTTGAAGAAAAATTTTACTTACATCAGTGTAAGTTGGAAAGATATGAAGCTCTACGAGAAGAATGTATCAGAAACGGCTTGAAAACCATTGTATTTCCTAAGTTGGATGCCGAGGTTTTATTACAAACTCAACCTCCACATTCTTTAATAATCTTGGTCTTTCTCCATCAGACAAGAAAAATAGACAAAGAAAATACAAGACAAGGCTCTATCTGCATCATCGTGGATATCGCAATCCCACAGATTGACAACAATCCAACAAAATTTGGTGGTATTGTGAGATACTGCTGGGGCACTCTGGGCTAGTGGTAATGATACTTCATTCCCGAAACCATGCCTGAACCCAGAGTCATCATCTGATGAAGGCTTTCTTGAAAGCAATGCTGCTATTTACAGCAACAGTTATTGCATAAAATTCTTTAATTTTTACACACATAATTATATATATATATATATTTATATATATATATATATATATATAGTAATTTATAAAATATATATGGCGATTAAGCTACACTGAATATTCTGCGTTTCATCCACGATAGGATTTGTCAGGCTTATACGCATAAGCCTGACGAATCCTATCGTGGATGAAACGCAGAATATTCAGTGTAGCTTAATCGCCATATATATTTTATAAATTACTAACTAGCTCTACCTACGTATTGAGCACTTTTGAAGTAAATACTTAAAGTTTACTCATAAATCTATACTTTTGTATATTAAATTTATGGGAGTAAATGAAGTATATATATATATATATATATATATATATATATATATATATATATATATATATATATATATAAATGTTTAGAGGTACAGAATTTATATATAGTTTTGAAAATAATAAGCGGAAGTTTCTCGAGAGCTCTTTCTACAACTAAACCCACTGCATATTTCAGATATGTTGACGACACTTTTGCTATTTTTCCATCGCAAAGTGAAGTATCGATATTTTTTAATAGGTTGAATTCCTTACATGGGGCTCTTAAGTTCACTATGGAAAGTGAGAAGGACAATTCGCTTCCTTTCTTGGATGTTCTTGTCGAACGTTCAGGGGGGGGGGCTTTCTCACTACAATTTATAGAAAGCCGACATTTACTGGCCTATATGTGAACTGGTTGTCTTTTGTACCAAAATCACGTAAGGTCGGCCTAATTAATACTTTGGTACATAGAGTCCTCATGATTTGTTCGGCTAACAGATTAGATGTTGAACGCGATAAGATCAGGGAAATATTCATCAATAATGGTTATCCTGTTGATCTTATTGATGACTGTATTTTCAAAAAGGTTGCGAATTTTAAATCCCCTAAAAGTTTGGACCCTTGAAATGTCCGGTTTATTTAAAATTACCGTGGATTGGGGAAAAGAGTAATAGATTTTCCAAACAGATTCGTAGAAGTATTTACGACTGCTTTAATTCTGTGTCCTTGAGTTTGGTATATACTATGAGACCTGCTTTTCCGTCTTTTCGCAAGGATAGTTTGCCTTACATCCAAAATAGCAATATTGCATATCAATTTAAATGCCAGTGCGATGCTGCTTATGTTGGGCGAATATCCTTGCACCTTTTGACTCATATAAACCAGCATGTTCCATCGAAGATCAGACAAGGGAGGATGGGGTCTGGTGGTCTCCCTCCTTCTGCAGCCTTGGACTCTGCTATTGGCCAGCATTTGGTTGACAACCCGTGCTGTGCTGATAGATATAAAATAGATTGGTTCGAGGTGCTACATAGAGCGGACTCCAAAAACCATTTAAAGATTTTGGAGTCTGTCTCTATTGCAGTGCGTCAACCTTCTTTGTGCCGGCAAAAGGAAACATCCAACGCATTGTTTCTCTTTGGGGAACTTTGAATCTTTTCTCCCGTTTTTTTTTTTGCTCCCTCGTTGTGCCAATATTTTAATCGTTTTTAAACGTTAATAAATTTATTTTAGTGTCCCCGTACTTTTGGCACATTTAATAAGTTCCCCATTAGAACTCTTTTTTTTTTCGACACAATATTATTTTGTATGCTATCGATTTTCTCCTGATAAGATGATAGCTGAAAGAGCTCTTGAGAAACTTCCACTTATTATTTTCAAAAAAAAAAAAAATATATATATATATATATATATATATATATATATATATATATATATATATATATGACTATTTTTATGATTTTTAATCTTTAAGACGAGGATTGATAATTTGTACAATTTGAATTATTCTGTCCACACAAACTTGTGGCACAGCAGTTAAAGGCATTGATAACAATCAGTTTTAAGTGACAGTATTCTAAATGTTAGTGGTTCAATATTTACTACTGGCAATGATAAATTAGAATATCAAAATTAATCAGCACTTCTTCCAAAACTTAGCTGACGGGATGAGGACAATCTACCCCACAGATTTAATAAAAGGGTTCAGTTCCAAATTCTGTATAAGTTCCTAAGTTGAACATAAAAATGTTCTTCCAAAAATTCACTTGAAAGGTTACATCGGCCGAAACGTGAAAGTAATAACCAAGATAAGAATAGTTGTCTGAACAAGTGAAATTATTTTTGTAATTAATGATTATTGCTCTTAATGTATGCCCCAAATAATTTGTTACTATTTTTCTCTTCTACAATGAAGAATTTCTCATTCACCCAATAAATAATGAGTATTTCAAAGTGTCTAGAATCGCCTGGTTTTCAACTGAAAGAATGTGTGATATTTCAAGTGAAAATCTTAGTTATGTGTGCCAAAAAGATAGAACTAATTTTAGACGGTGCTATTTACAAAAGTAGTCACTCGTGGCAACTGGTTGGGTATTTTCCAGTTTACGAAAGAAACATAAAATCATTGTTTGCTTTAAACTTTTACAGACTGTTTGCATGTTGTTCGTGTTTGCTGGCCTTTCTCTTACAATAAGGCAGTGATTGTAAAAATACATATTTATGCCAAGTTTTCAATCTAATTAAAACTCAGATAACGAAATAACTATTTTATCTATTGATATATTTTGATGTTTATATATTTGTATGTACATTATTCACTCCTAAACTAATTAACCGATCATTATTCATTTTGGGGGCAGAACTACTAGGTGTAAGGGTCCAAACGTGAACTATATTCAGTTTAATTTAGTATTATGCAAATAGGAGAAAACGGGATGGAAGTTTTTTTTTTTTTAAATTCAGATATCTTCAATTTTTTAAAAATTTTAACAATAGCTATTATACATCAATAAATATTCTCGAAATTTCAGTTTGTTTGAGATATTCTAAATGGTTTTAGTGGCATAATATTTGAAAATTCACTTATATCAGATCTGATGCATTGAACTTGATTCATAATCATTAGACACTAATTAAACAAGATTCCCTGAGTTTCAGTTTCTTTTTAAGACCCCTTAAACTTATGTTTCTGAATTTTTGAGATGAGGATTGATTATTGGTACTATTTGGATTCATCAAACTATTCAATTTGTGTGTTATTTATAACAGCATTTCAGTTAATGTAACGTCTGATGTTCTTCAAGTATATCTTGTCAAACTCCAAGAATTTTCTGTAGAACTTGTGAATCTGCCTGGAATTTCGAATGGAACTCCTTATTTAATCCATGGAGGCAGCAAGCTATCATTCCATCAGCTATGACTAGGTAAAAGTTTAAAATAATTTACAATTATATTTTTTGGAGTTTCACCCTCACTGAGGATCGAACCTTCAACCCCCAGAAGTGTGTAAGTTACAACTTAATTTTACCAAGTACTTTATCCACTATGCCATAAGTCCTTGCATATTGGATATTCCTTATTACAATGGAGATTGTGTGTTTGTTTGCAACGAAAAGTCACAATATAATTTAGAATAATAATGTTAAATACATCATCATCATTTGCTTCTGTGTTTATCATGCAAAGTGGGGCCCGCACAGGGTTTCCACCACGCATGGTAAAGGCTTGGTCAGAATGAAGTCCGACTGCTTGAGATATTAGTGTAGGGTTTCCAGCCACCTTGTTTTCGTCTGTCCTCTCAGCCTATTCCCTAGGGGCTTTCATCTTGAATCCCATTTTCACAATTGTGTTGTTGTTGTTCTTGTGCATGTCTGTATCAGTGCAAACAATTTTCCCTTATTTCACGTGCGATTGGCATAATGTCATAAGATGGTGAATATCAACATTTCAAAGATGGTTGAGTCCAGTCAGATTTAAAGTTCAATGCAACATCTTTGCCTTTTGTTTCCTTTGTTGATGACTACATTCCGAGACCTACAAAGTAGCATGTCTTACTACAATCCAATATGTCTTGGATTTGAGTTGATCACTGCATCTTTCACTGCACCAGTACCTAAATATAATGACCAGTGTTCTTTAAAATTATGTTTCTTTTGTATAATATCCTAAATTTTGGGTACAAGCATACAGATACAAAATATCTATTATAGTAAAAAAAAAAAAAATAGCATTTCTGTTCTTAAAATTGAACCAAAATCTTTAGTGGTGTGTGACCATTAGAATGATTGTTTAGACAACTCTGAGGGTCGATAAAAGGATCTCTGTATTAAATGTATAAGACTAGAATTTTGAAACTTAGTTTTGGATCTGTTTTTTTTTAAACATAAATTCAGTTTGATCAAGATGTGCTCTGAAATTTTTGCAATGTACACGATTTTGCAAAAAAATTATTTATATGAATGGATAAGATTTGATTGAAGAATACCCATTACTATATATGCGTAATTTGCACGTAAAAGAAATATTTAAACACTTAGCATTCTGCTTTTTATTGCATTTTTTGTTAGTTTCGGTTATTGGATACACTTATAAATCGATCAGTGATTACCTCCCTTTTCTTTTAATTGCCGTATAGATTGGCCAAAAAGTAACCAAATTACTATTTCTTTAGTGGTCACGTGAGCCAGCCTGTATAAACTCAAATGCAACCTCATTTTTTGCTTACTATACTATTAAGAACAACGGTTTAACTTATTGAAAAACAAAAAAAAACCCACAGAAGGCAGTCGCAAGCAGCTATTCTTCTTTTTCTAGATTTCCCACTTTTCTTGACTGCATTGTAACAGAAATCGATAGAAGGCAGTTAGAGGCAAAAGTTATTCCTTCCATGGAACCAAGCGTGTGCAAGTTGTTACCTGAACACATTGTCTGTAAACAACATCAAAAGATTAAATTTTAAGTAGAGGAGAATTGAAAAGTCTAATTGTAATTGTTTTTTTACAACATATCAAAATTTCTTATTTAGTGCCAAACTTACAATACTAATTATAAATAATTCATTGAATACAAATTAGCCATAATTGGGGGGGGGGAGGGTTATGAGTTCATGCGTTTTTCCAAATAGTTTTAGTTGTTAACTGAACGCATTAGATTTGATAAAATTAATCTAACTTAATAAAGCCAATTTCATAATTTATGCTAGTATCTATTACCCTAACCATGTACCCTACAAAAACGGAAGAAGAAGATTGGAAAAGAGAGAAGAAAACAATACACAAAATGTATTTTGCTTTGAGAACTTTTGAGATGAGGATTAATAATTTAGATTATTCGGACTACTATTCTCATCTTTGGTGTTATTCTATTTGGCCTTGTGTTTTGTTGAACTCAGGAATGATCTATACGGAATTTTGAATATTTAATCCATCGGGGAAACTGGCTTTCATTTCTTCAGCCATGACCAAGTAAAAGTCTTAAGTAATTTGCAAACATCAAGTCTCATTTTTAGGTTTTTAATATGATTTAATTAAGGATTGAACCCAGATCTTCAGCACTAAATGGGACGGTCAAAACTAATAGTTTATTTTAATAGTTTATAATTATTGGTGCTTTACTTTGAAAATTGACATATTTAAACTAAACTAAACTAAACCGCTTTTGTTCATGGTTGTGTGATTGTAGAGAATCATAAGATCAACTGCACATCGTATGGCTGTAAGCAGAACAGAAAAAAAGCCTGCTTTCGATGAAAGAAAGGCATTCATGATTCTGTCTGCATACATTTTAGCACCTGTTAACAGACATTCAATTCAACTCACCCCAAAAGCAAAGCACAATGACAAGGCAAGAATGTGACATGCAACACCTTCTCAAGGGGATAGAATGCTATGTAAGCAATCTGCAGACTTCAGACACCGTCATACCTTTCGTTTTCTGCTCGCCTGTTCAGGTAACGGCACCCATTGATTTCACTGATATCACTCACGTAAAAGGTTGGCAAAAACAAACAAAACAACCTATATCGCTGAAGGACAAAAAGAGAGGAGACATGCGAGAGTTACATTAAAAGGTAAAAGGTTTTTCTTTTGTCTCATGTTTTTTTTTATGAAATAACAAATGCTTTCTTTACTTCTTCATTTATCTTCTTCTCTTCTCTATATAAATAAAACAGTAAACGTATGTGTGTGGGTAAATATCTAACAGGTAAACTCTTAAACTACTGGTCACATAGCACTGAAATTCTCAGGAAATAATATTCATGCACCAATGGTGGTTTATAGCGAATAATATTTTTGCTTTACACGTAAAATGTTTATTAAGCATTAGCTGACATTTTGTTTTGTATGTGCAGGCGCTTAGATTCGGTTTTTTTCTCAGGCTGGAACGCTCGTTTTTTTTTTGTTTTTTTTTTGGTTTTTTTATTAATTTCAATTCTAACTGATGAAATCAACTCATTTTTTTTATGTCTTTGTATTAAAAAAAAAAACGAAATCATACGTAAATTTTACTCGCGGTTTGAAATTTGTAAATATGAAAACAAACTTATATATCTTTTTTACGATCTCATATTTACTTTATTTCATATATGTTTAAGACGGGGAGGGGGAAGACATACGGAATATAGACCGTGCTGATATAATAACTTTATTATTTAGAAAGCCATTCTTAATATGGTGCACGATGGTTGGTGCCTGATTAGAGAAGACAATCAATCGATTTGATTGAAAAAAACGGGCAATTTCATCGATTTCTATGACAATAAAATTTTTGGAAGTGTGAAACATTCGTTGATCCTAATTTAATAGTGGGCAAAATTGGGTGTCACAAGTTAACTAATTTACATATTGGTTTTGAAAGAGGGCATTTTATTAATTAACTATTTATTTATTTATTTTTTTTTTTTTTAATTTAATGGTTGTTTTCATCTTCTTCTATTTTCTTCTTCTATCTATTATACTAGCAGTTCAGCCCGGCTTTGCTCGGGCCCTATGTACTGTTCATAACTGTATGTGCATATGTATATATATATATATATTAAAACGTTAGTCTCTTGTCCAGGTAACCTACATCTAAAATTTTAAGTGTTTAGACCCAAAATTGGTGGAGGGGTTTGGTAGAGTCTGCAAAGGTCAACACTTTCAACTTTGACCTCTTGGCAGCCAAATTTTCGCCCAAAACCGGATTAAAAAGCTTGCTGTATATCTGAATACCCTTCATGTAAAATTTCAAATTGGCTGAACAGTTTGCTAGAGACCGCAAAGGTCAAATCTTTTGAACTTTGACCCCTTGATAGCCAAATTTTCGGCCAAAAACCTATTAAAAAGCTTGCCCTATGCCTGTATACACTTTATGTAAAATTTCAAATGTTTAAACAAAAAATTGGTTGAGTAATTTGGTAGAAACCGCAGAGACCAATGTTGATCCCTTAACATTTATTATTTTGAGCTCAAATCAAATTAAAAAGCTTGATCCATGTCCAAGTAACCTATATTTAAAATTTCATGTGTTTAGACCCAAAAGTGGCGCAGGAGTTTGGTAGAGTTTTCAAAGCTAAATTTCTGGCTGAAAACAGATTAAAAAGAATCTCAATACCCCTTATGTCAAATCTCGAATCTGTAGACTGAAAATTGACAGAGTTATTTGGTAGTGAAATGTACACACACACACACACACACACACACACACACACACACACACACACACACACACAATTTCACTTTTATAGATATACTAGCATGGGTGCCCGGCATTGCCCGGGTGTTTGGAGGTGTGTGTTGAGCAAAAAAAAAAAAAAAAAAATGTGGTAGCAGGAAGGCAGGCCCGAACAAATACCGCGAAGGAGGAAAAGAATGGGGAAAAAACGTGATGTCTTTGCACTTACGACCACCGTCAAACCGGAAGTTGCGTAGGTTTAATTCAAGGCTAGACAATCGAAAAGAGGGGATGACTTTCGAAAATATCGGTGAAAAAAGCGACCCCTCCCTGTAGAAAAGTGCCCAGTTGAGGGGGAAGAAATTGATGTTTTTAGCCAATTTTTTTGGTATTTGTCGTCTGAAGGGTCGAGCTTCAAAATGATACTGATCTTGTGAAAATCCGTCACCTCTGTCGAAAGTTTTAGGCAGACATGCAAACATACATACATATATTTATATATTGGTAGCTCAAATTTTCGACCCAAACCGACTAAAAAGCTTGCCCTATTTCTGAATACCCTTTGTGTAAAATTTCAAATGTTTAGACCAGAAATTGTCTGAGTAATTTGGTAGAGACTGCAAAGGTCAACTTTTTTAAAACTTTGACCCTTAACATTTATTGTTTTGGGCTCAAATTAATTTATTAAGTTAAATCCATGTCCAAGGAACTTATATCTAAAATTTCAATTGTTTAGACCCAAAATTTTCGGAGGAGTTTCGTAGAGTTCTTAAAGGTCAAATCGTTGAACTTTTACCCCTTAACAGCCACATTGCTGGCCGAAAACGGATTACAAAAATTTTCCCAAATCTCCATACTCTGTATATCAAATTTTTGTAGACTGAAAATTGACGGAGTTATTGTGTAGGGAAATGCACACACACACACACACACACACACACACACACACACACACACACACACACACACACACAGATAGATAGACAGACAGACACTTTCACTTTTATAGATATATATATATATAAGGCAAAATGTGTGTGACCATTTCATGTATGTCTTGCAAAGGCTTCTTTCGCACATGCTCCAGGGGAGGGGGGTACGATCGCTTACAACTGTTTATGTAGCCCCTAGATAATAATATCTACGATTTGGGAATGCAGGTCGCCTCTACATTTATTTACGTTGACTTTTATGAGATTCGCGCTATTTCTCTCTGTCGCCTGTTTGTCCTACTTTTTAGTATAAATAAAGTGAAACTAAATTCAAACCGTGCGGTTCTAGGCATCGCGCCGAGGAACGTCCAGAAGCAATCAGCTTTGATTAATGTGGGGACAAACTCCTCTCATATCAGACAATTGCTAATCAATCTGGAAAATGGGGAGCTGCTTTCCCCCTCCCCAACATCTGTTGGTGAAAAAACCAGTCAAAGTTGGGTAAACAAACCCAAGATAATGCGTGACTTCTATTTGACCTCAATAATTAGGTCAAATAGAAGCAGCAGAGTTAACTTTTATTGCTGCCACCTGTCAATACTTAAATAAATTCATACGTATTTCTCTTGTATGTCTCCGTAGCCCAGTGGTTAATGTAGTGCGTCTTTTTTTCATACTTTAATTTCCAACTTTGCCTCAAGGGTTCGGGTTCGATCCTCATACTCACTTACCAAAACTTTTTTTTTATTTTAACCCCCCCCCCTCCCCGAGTTTGGATTTACCCAAAACCACACACACACCTCAAAACACCCGGGCATCGCCGGGTACCCCCCCCCCGCTAGTATAGATATAAGGTAAAATGTGTGTGGATGTTTGTGTGTTTGTATGTCTCGCTAAAACTACCAAGAGACGCGTCAGAACGTGACAAAATTGGTATCGTTTTAAAGCTTAGTCTCTCAAATGATAAATATGAAACAATTGGTCAGAAACATTCATGCTTTCACCCTCAACTGGGCTATTTTCTACAAGGAGGGGTCACTTTTTCGTCGACATTTTTGCAAGTCATTCAAACTTCGTGTCAACAACGTCACATAAAATAGATTATTTCAAACGCCCGTGACGTCACAATCATAGTGAGCGCATCGATAAGACTATTGGTTTTTTTTTTTCAATTCCTTTTCCTCCTGCGCATTATGGGTACGAGCCTGCCTACTATTTTTAATTTTTGTATTTTTTTACTTACACACACCTCCACACATCTGGGCAACGCCGGGAACCCAGGCTAGTCTATTATATAAATTAGAAAAAAAGAGACAATTATTTTGTATAGATATATTCGTTCAAAACAAGGGAAAAATTATTCCTTTTTAACCGACTTTGGCAACCATACATGCGCGTCTAGCGTTCTTTCTTGAATTGGTTTAAATAGAAAAAAAAACACAAAGTTGTTTCCATAACGTCGTCGTGGAACAATGGATATCGGGGCCATATTGTAAGCTTCGGGTTTCACGTTTGCACCCACGTAATGGAATTTTTTTGTTGTTAAAAGTTTTAACATTTCAACAGGGTTATTTATGTGATTTTTTTTTTTGTTCACTTCTTTATTTTCCTGTTTTTATCTCTTCTTTTATTTTTTCATACTCTTTTTTACGCCTGTCCTTTGCTCAATACCCTTACTACACCACCTCTCCACACCCGGGCAAGGTCGGGTACCTCTCTAGTCTATAATATACACTGCGTATCAAATTATTAACGAGTTTACAGGGTTTTTTTTTTTAATATTTAAGGAACGAATGAATAAAACCATGAAACTTTGAGAAAGTGCTTACAATACTATTCAGCTACTTCAGTCAAAAAATAAAATTATTTAAAGCAGTATTAGCGAAACTATGGCAGAAGATAGGAATATCTGTTGATTTCAGTGCATCAAGTTATTAACGAAGTTGAGAAAAAAGCACAATATACCCATAACTTGTTTATTGAAATAATTTTCAAACATTAAATGAACTAGGAAAAATGCTTAGAACACAATAACAACATAGCAACTTCTACGTTGACATAATTAGTAGGGGATATGCGATCGTTTTTATGAATGACTTGTTAAAGACGTTGTGACTTTTATGAAAGGCGTTGGTCCACAGAATTAGTCAAATTTGTGATTTCGTAAACAGTTATTCCCTGCAATATCTCTTGGAGAGCATCCCACAACTCATATTTGCTCTTAAATTGGCGTCCACTTGCATAATTAGAATTATCGGATATATAATGATATATAATATCTAATTAGAATTATCTAATATATATATATATATATGATATATAATATCTAATTAAAATTATCTAATATATATATATATATGATATATAATATCTAATTAGAATTTTCTAATATATGATGATATATAATATCTAATTAGAATTATCTAATATACAATGATGTATATTATTTAATTAGAATTATCTGATATATAATGATATATAATATCTAATTAGAATGATCTAATATAGAATGATATATAAAATATCTAATTGGAATTATCTGATATACAATGATATATAATACAGATCGAATTATCTAAAATAGTCCACTAAAATGCCTTTGCAAATTAATTTCTTTACCATCATTTCTAAATTCCTACGGTTTATTCTCCTTATTTTTTACACTATATTTTTAAGAAACATTTTACGTAATTTATTCCCCAAATATATTACTTTAGCATTAGTTTAATAATAATTAGAAACATTTATATATCACTATTGTTCTAAGGTTTTAACTCTGTATATTCTTCTAACAGAAAATACATGTAAAAATATGTCACTTTGGGGATTAAGTTGTTTGAAAAAAAAAAGTGTGTGTGTGTGTGTGTGTGTGTGTGTGTATATATATATATATATATATATATATATATATACTAGAAAAAGTACCCGTCGTTGACTGGGTTCATAAACAGCCTACAGAAAATGGACTCTGATTTATGAAAGTATGATAGGTTATGAAAAGGAAGGGTTGTAAAGAGATAGTTTCGAATTTGGGGGTATCAAAACCAAAGCAAAATATGATGAAAGTAAAAATAAAATAGATAAACCCCATAATTTATTATACCATACCTGTTCACACTGAAACACTAATCACAATATTCTGTGGATCTATATTAAAAAACCTTGTTAAACTTTGTGACATATTTCCATTCTATGGAGGTCAGGTGTGACTGAACACCCCATAATTTTATTATACCATATTTCTTCAAACAGAAACATAATTATCAAAGTATACTTACACAGATAGATATGAAAAGTCTTTATTAAAGTTTGTGCCTATTTCTATTCTATGGAGGCCAGGCGCGAACGCAGACCCCACAATTTTATTATACCATCCCTATTTAAGTTAAAACATACTTATCAAAGTATTCTTATGTACATCTATATCAAAAACACTTGTAAACGTTTTTTTTTTTATTTTTTATTTCCATACTTTGTGGACCAGGCGCGGACGCAAACCCCACAATTTTAATGAACCACTGTTCTGCCAGATCAAACATACTCATTCCTGTGTCTCGATACATCTTCTATAATTATATGTAATCAGTTTTTTAAAATAGTCAACCATATAGGAGCCTATTCGTGATCAAACACACACACACACACACACACTCAGCTTTATATTATATATATATTGTTTACTCTAATGAGTATATATTGTAATAATGCAAAAAAATCTTGCTGTAAGTGAATATTTAAGAAACGTCATTTGTCTACAACATCTGCTGAGAAAGGCAATTTATTAATCTTATCTATTTCAATAACAATTTTAGCTTAGAGAAACACGAGCTACAAGAAAGAAAATTTGTGAAAGGGAAACTAACATTTGGATGAAACCATCATCGCTTATTGTAAGTGTAACCACAACAGACTATGCAATTTTACTCTCTTAGCATAACACAGTCATTTGAGTAAACAATCAGCTACCAAAAAAAAAATGATCGAATATAATAATTATTGTTTGGATTTATATTATTACAAAAGGATGAAAACTAACTCACATTTTTAAACATTTTATCATCTTTTTCTTTTTGCTGAGAATGGGGCATCCTGCTGGATGCCAGACATTCACTCGTTATTTCAGAGACTCTAACTGAGAGATCTTTTTAAGATTCTAACTGCCCTTTTAAGCGCAATTGTTTGTATCTCTCTTGCACTTAATTCATCGAGTATATTCATCAAGTAGTTTTTGAAATTCTTTTTCATGTCGGGTTGTTTCTACAATTACTGGAATGATGGCGATCTTTTCTTTTCATATCATACCTCAGACCTTGATATTTAGTTATCTTCTCATCAGCTTTGTTCAAACCAACATCACAAAGGACACTGATTTCAACTATAGTTGCTACTCTCTCTTTCTTGTCACATATCACTATGTCAGGTTTAACAGCTTCGTTTTCTAAATGGCAAAGCCATATTGGATTGTGTATTTCCAACAGCTCTTTCTGGTATATGCTTCCAGGACTTGCTGCAAGTCTGGATAATTTGTGATTGCTTTTTTCATATCTGCATCGTTTTGATTTGTAGTCATGCATGTGTTGATCAACTGTGCACGTTTCTCATTAATTCATTGATTCGTTTTTTAAACAGTGTTAAAAACAAATAAAATGGACCAATAAATTTACAAAACAATAAAATTGACGATTGAATTTCAGCATTAATTTAAAAAAATAAAAATGTTCAAAACAAAATTAAAAATTATTTACTATACCTTTCAGTTTATTTTCATCAGTCGAAATTTGTTTAAAAAGTGTATTTCAGTAAGTCCTTGATTACTTGCCTCCACATGCGAGCATATTTATTCATATCTTCATCAAGATGTTAAGGGTAACGTCATAATGGACTCAGCATTTCCCTATGATGACAGCTAAGGAGATGCACTGGAACATTCAAGTGGTCCCTGGGACTCGTTATTACAAGAAATTATCACAAATAGAAAATTTGTTTCATTTTCTTTGTTTTCTATATTATTATTTTTTAACAATCCAATAAAACTTCCAGTAAGTTCATATTCTTTAAAAATATTATTTGAAAGCTCAAAATACACAATCACTTTTTTACCATGATCATAAAAAAAATTATTTAAAATGTAAATACATTTCTGATTTGTGTTATTTTGAAGTAACAAATCGTTTTTTGCTTCATATTCATCTCTTAAAATTTATGAACAATATTTTTTTATAAAATCTATCTTATTTTTATTTCTTCTCCCCTATAGATTTGCTGAAAACGAATATAAAATGATTAAAGGATTAAAATACCAATCAACAAGATGAATCACAAGGATTTGTGGATATTTGTAAGCACAAAAAATTCTTACTTTTTTCCTTATTATTTAGTTCAAAAGATTTCATTACAGAGGTCACATTATATGGGCTATAATATATACAAATCCAAAATAGACAAAATAAAGATTTTTAAAGGAAATAAAAATGCAATTAATTTTTACTATTCAATATCTTAAAGTAAAACAATCATACGAAACGCATTTATTTAAAAAAAAAACAAAGTAATTCGAATGAAGCATAAAAGTTTACTACTATTTGGCAGTCTGCATGAATTTTTGTGGGCCATATGCACCCTGTGAGCTATAGTTTGCTCACACCTGATTTAGCCAGATAGAGTGGCCGTTCGTAATTTATATGTAGTATTCAGAATCAACTGATATTTATTTACAATAAAATACAATTTCATTAATTTGTAAAAGTTTTTATTAATTAAATGATAATCTAATATTTTCACTCTATTAAAATATAAAAAAGTTCATCGTTTTTTAGTTACAAATATGATACAGTTAGAGTTAAATATTAAAGAAATATGCCAAAATAAAAATTCTTTGAATTTTTATTTATTTTTGGTTTTCATTATAATATTGGGAACAGATTTGTAAATTAATACTTTTTTCAAGTTTCAAAGACTCAGCTTGTAGATCAGCATCTCTAAAATCATAATCTAAATCATCATGATCAATGTTGGTTACTTTATTTTTATTTTTTATAGAGTCTCGGTATTTGGATGTAAAGAGAAACCCAGTCCTATGAATTTCTTGAGTTTAAATTATTAAACCGCCGGTATCGTCAGCCATCTTTTGACTTGTTGGTTTGCTCATGGTAGACGGTAGTTTTCACTTAAGTCTGAATCTTCAAATTCAAGATACGATGCTGATCTGAACTTCTGTAAAATTCATAAATAAATATTATGCTGTTTGTGGCGCTGTCAAAGAGTTCTTGGTAAAATTCAATTGTAAAAGTTACACTCCTAGAGATTGAAGGTTCAGTCCTCTGTGCGCTGGAATGAAAAATACAATTAAAAATTAGGACTTCTACCTAGTCATGGTTGATAGAACGATAGCATGGTATCCCTGTCGATTAAATAAAGAGTTCCATTCAAAATTCCGTGCAGGTTTTTAAGTTTACCAAGATACACCTGAAAAAGGTTGGAGGTTACATCGACCAGAACCCTGTGCAAATTATACTCAAGATGAGAATAGTAGTCTGAAGAATCCAAATAATATCTATATATTAATATGCTAATTTGCTTCAACCGTTATTCTGACATCTCTTAAAAAGAAAGTGGAATATTTCAAATGACTAATAAAACAAAAAAAAATTGTGTCGCTGGTTAGGAAAACCCTATCCATATCTATATATTAATACGGTTCTATATATTAATATGTTAATTTGCTTCGACCGTTATCATCCTGACATTCCTTAAAAGGAAAATATTCCAAATGACTAATAAAAAAACAAAAACGCTGTCACTGTCTAAGAGAACCCTAATAAAAATGATTTGTTTTTCAACAATTTTATTTAATGCAACAAAGTTTTAACATTACAAAAGTGCTCTGGATAAGTCACATTAGATTAATCGTAAAAATGCACAAGAAAAGTCAGTTCTGCTTAATTACAAAAATGTCCTAGAAGAGTCACTTCTGATTAGTTGTAAGGAAAAATTATCTGTTTTTCAACTGTTTATTTAATGCCCTGGAAAAGTCACTTCTGATTAATTATAAAAATAGCCAGTCACTTCCGATTAATTGTTAAAAAAAACAGTGTTTCGTTTTTTTCAACTGCTATATTTAATGTTACAAAATTTTAACATTATAAAAATGCCCTGGAAAAGTCACTTCTGATGAATTATAAAAATGCCCTGGAAAAGTCACTTTTGATTAATTACTAAATTTTAACATCATAAAAATTCCCTGGAAAAGTCACTTTTGATTAATTACAAAAATGCTATGAAAATTCTTATTAATTGTTAGGAAAATGTTTTATTTTTTAAATATTATATTTTATGTTACAAAGTTTTAACATAACGAAAATGGTTTGGAAAAGTCATTTCTGATATATTATAGAAATGCACAGAAAAAGTAACTTCTGATTAATTACAGATATTCCTTGGAAAACTCACTTCTGATTAATTGTTGGAAAAAATGTTCCATTTTTTGTCAACTACTAGATTTAGTGTTACGATATTTTAACATTATAAAAATGCCCTAGAAAAGTCACTTCTGATTAATAATAAAAATGCCCTGGAAAAGTTACATTTGATTAATTTTAAGAAAAAATGTTTTGTTTTACAATTACTTTATTTAATCTAATAAAGTTATAAAATTAAAAAATGCCCTGGTAAGTCACTTCTGATTAATTATAAAAATTCCTGCCACAACCATCACCATTGCCCCACCACAACTGCCACTACAGCCACCACCACCATTAGTTAGTTATTGCCAGCCAGTGTGTGATTGGTGCAGATCACCAGCAGAATCAACCACAACCACCATCGCTATGAATACCATCACTGCCAGTGGAACCACTATGATTGCAACTGCCACCACCATCACCACCATCACTGCATCTACCAACACCACTGCCGCCTTCATCTCTACTGCAACTGCCGCAACCACTGCCACCACCACCATCACCCCCTACATCTCCACTACAACTGCCGACACCACAATCGCTGCCACCACCTCCACCTCCACTGCAACTGCCATCACCACCACCACCTTCAATGCCACCTCCACAACAACCATCACCACGACTGCTACATGCCACCACCACTACCACCACCACCACTAACACCACATCAGTTAGTTGTTGGTGTTCTGTGAGAGTCAACTAAGCCAATTTCTGTTGGACAGTGTCCGTTTTTCCTGGATTTTCGATGTTATGTTATAAATTTGTAATAAAACAATGTATTTCTGGAAAAACTGCAGAGTCATCTTCCAGAAATGACGTCACGATGGTGGTGATAGTGACGGGTGGACAAAGCACGATTATGTTGCTTTTAAAAGTCCTCTGGAGGCTTCCAAGGATTACCAAACCTTTTTTAGGTAGCAGTAAGAGGAGGAGTATCTATTTTGTGGTTACAAGGTAACTTCTCAGGCATCATCTCCTCTGTTATTGTTTATTGTGGGGTGAATAATGTTCATTTTGTTTTCACAATGCAAGTCTCCCAAGCATTATTTTTTTTTGTTTAGTAATAGTTAACATGCAATATACTTACCTATATGAAAAAAACAAACTCTTAGCTGTAGCGAAAAGAAAATCTTACCTGTGACATACATAAAAGTTACTAAAATTGTATTTACAACAAATCATCGATTAGTATAACTTTTAAATAATAAATAAGGTGCTTCTGCAGTATAGCATCCATATGAAAAAAGAAATTCTTTGCTGTAAGATATGGAAAAGATAACACAACAGAAAATTACATAAAATAATCAAAGAGTTTCATTTTTAAATAAGAAATAAGATACTTGTACAGTATAGCACCCATATGAAAAACAGAAAATCTTACCTGTGACGAACACAAGTGATTAAAACTGAAAGTCAAGTAAAATTATCGAGTAGTAAGACTTTTAAATAATAAATCAGGTGCTTCTACAGTATAGTACCTATATGAAAAAACAAACTCTTACCTGTGACATATAGAAAAGTTAGCACAATGAAAAATAATGTGAAACAATCTAGTAATTTCATTTTTAAATAAGAAATCGTGTACTTGTACAGTATACTGTACAAGTACCTTTTTTAGTAGAACACTGTACAAGTACCTTACTTCTCCTCATATTATTGTGAAAACGGGTGGAGGGAGTGGAAAGAGTATAAGGAGTCAGTCACGGAAATGATTGAAGCAGTTTACGATTTGAAAATCACTTTATATTATATATTTTTTTAAGAGTGGAATATATGGTGTAACTTTCGGTAATGGCTGAAGCATTTTACGATCTAAACATCATTTTATTTCATATGTATTTTTAAGAGAGATGGTGCTATAAGGAATCAGTCCTAAAATGGCTGAAGCAATTTACGATCTAAAAATCAGTTTATTTCATTTAACAAATTCAGACATTTAATTTCATAATGAATTAAGAATATTTTTTATGAAATGTATATATTTGCAAGTGTTGCCATGTCATTTGCCAACATCCTACACTTTTATTTTTTTCTTTAACCAAATCCCACTAATCACACTGATTAATTCCATTTACTTACTACTATGAAAAAATTGCAAAAGTTGACATGTAACATGTTTCTATCAAACTTTATTATTTACATGCCAAATTATAAGATTTTCATGAACAGAATGTGACATAGTTATTACTGATTTACAAGTCACCTTGATTAAATTATAACCTCTAGAAAAAAGTGATTCTTTACTATTTCTTGTAATAATATATCTCAAACAGTTCTCCATATTTGGCTAGAAAATTATGTACTTTTTAATTCACGGTCTGATTGGAACTAATATTACACTGGGTATTCTATAGAAAGACATCTTATTTTTTGCTTTTGTGATGATGTTTTCAACTACCATTAAATTTCCATGGGTTCTGTTAATCTATATAATAATATGCTAATTCGCTTCAACCGTTATCATCCTGATATTCCTTTTTTTTTTACATAGGTATCACTACATTATCAAGGCCAAGAGGCCACTCAAGGATAAGGGTTAAAGAGTGTACAGTAGACATTGGACAATATAGTAATCATTAGTAATGAAAATTTGGTAAATTTGATAACTTATATAGAACGGCTCATCAAGAACTTATTTATGTTAGACTTGAACACAACCATATTGTAGTCAGCCGGAAAGCAGGAAAACGGAAGACAATTCCACAGGCGTGCAGTTCTAAGAAAGAAGCTTTGTTCATGGAATCTACGTTTAGGATTAGGCACAGATAAAGAGTGGGGGGAATTATTGATAGTGTGTACAGCTAGACGAGTGTTTCTTGTGAAAGTTTGGCGAGGGGGGACCATAGATTGAAGCTCAGTTGAACACCTTCCATGAAAATAACGATACATCAGAGACAAACTCGCAACATCTCTTCTGTGAGATAGAGGTTGCAAGGAAGAGAAAAGGACATCTCCTACGAGGCTACGAAGTCTATTTTGAACTCTATCAAGGCAGGACAAGTCCTTTCTAGCAGCTCCTGCCCAGATGTGGCAACAGTATTCCATCCTTGGACGTACCTGGCTCTTATATAGATAGAGAATAGCATCAGCAGTGAGATATCTACCGGATCGATAGAAAGATCCCACCATTTTTCCAGCACGCTTGGCAACAGATTTGATGTACGTGTTCCATTTAAGATCAGGAGTAATGGTCAAGCCAAGAAGCTTGTCAAAACTTGAGGCCTTCTGAAGACGAGAGCCATTCATTTCAATTGATGCCAGATGTGGATCAGAATGTTGATGATGTAAAGAGAGAAGCTTGGTTTTAGATGCATTAAAAGTAACCAGCCACTCCTTACCCCATTGTACTACATGCTCAAGATCAGAGGAGAGAGAATTGGAGAGAACTTGGTCGTTTACTGTCTTAGATGTGCTACCATAAATGGAAAAAGGAAAGTGGAATATTCCAAATGGCTTGGCATTTAAAAAAAAAAACTTGGTGTCGCTGCTAGGAAAAACCTAGCCACATTCTTATTGGATGAGGAAAATTTAAGCCTATCCTGATTGGATAAAAGAAATCTTGGTTTCCAATGAAAACTTTAAAAAAACATGGCGGTTTTTAACTTTCTGTTCAAATGTATCTCCTGGGTTAAATTTTTATGTATGTATTAACGTTTATTCATAAAGACTTATTTAAAAAAATATTTAAAAAAAACTCAAATTGTTTATAGGAAGATTCTATTGTGTAAGTTTTAAATGTACGTAATAAATTCTTTTGAAAGATTGAAATTATTATTTGTTTATTGTGTGACCTTAAAAAAGACTTGTAATAAATTCTTATAATGCTTTCTTTAAAGTTTAACTCATTTGAAACTGATATAAACACAGTAAATAAAATTAAATTAGAACAAAAATCATTTGGATGTTTGTGCATCTTTGTTACTGCGCTATTTTTTTTTTTAGTATTTACAAGTTAAATTTAATCTTTACAACATTTTTGTTTATTAAATTGTAAGGTAAAAGTATGGAATACTTATAAAAAACCTTCCCCATGTTAAGAATGGCTTTCTAAATAACGACTCCAGTATAGTAACATGGATGCATAAGTACATCATTTTTTATTTCAAATTATTTACTCAAGAGAAAATCCCATGAAAAGGTCCAAATTTGATGGAATATTTTTTCGTTCATAGCCACAGACTTTGTTATTTAATAGTTCCCTGTTTTTTAGTAGTATGAATTACTGCACAGTAAAAATAATTAAATTAAATTAAAAATTATTTTCTTATTTCGAATTATTTAATCAAGTAAAAATTCAATTTTTTTTTTTTGCTGGACTAATAAATTAAAAAAAAAACGATGATTTTACAACTAACTTATTTTTTTCAGGGTGGGGATAAGTAGATAATTAGACATCAAAAATTAAATAAATCCATAAAAAGCTTACATGATAAATAAAAATGAAAAATCTATGTATTAATATGCATTTCAGGTCAAAATATTATTACTTACGTTATATTGAATTTAGTACAAATTTCAGTGGATTTCAAGTGAAAAAATTACCTACTTAAATGTCATGACAAAATAAGTAAAACCATAATAGTGATTCGTTGATTAGGAATCTTTTAAACCTACGCATTTCAGGTGAAAACATTATTACCTACTTACATGTCATGTTGAAATTAGTACAAATTCTAATGAATTTCAGGTTAAAACATTATTACCTACTAAAGTATTATATTGAGATATTTGCAATCATAGGGTACTTTTGTTGATTAAGAATATTTTAAACTTACGCATTTCAGGTGAAAACATTATAACTTACTTACAGTTCATGTTGAAATTAATACAAATTCCAACGCATTTTAGGTGAAAACACAATGATATATTTAAATATCATGTCAAAATAATTAAAATCATATAATGCTTTTGTTGATAAAGGATCGTTTAAACCTATGCATTTCAGATGAAAACATTATTACCGACTTACATGTCATGTTGAAATAAAATCAAAGGGTGCTTTTGTTGAATAGGGTTCTTATAAACCTGCACATTTAGGTGAAAACCATATAATCTACTTTACACGTCATGTTGAAATTATTACAAAGCGATTAGTAGAAAGCAGTTTTCTGTAAATATGGGAAACCAGACCTATTCCTTACATAAAAATGTAATCTAAGACGTCCTTCAATTAATTTGGGCCCATCAGAACTTACATAAAATCAACTAGACTTAATATCATGTGTGTATCATGCAAATCTAGCTGAACTTTTGAAAGACATTAAAGACAGACATGTATCGGGAATTCTATTTGCAAATGTTTATTTTATTGAATTTCAAAAAAGAGGGCTATCACACTGCCACACGATAATAATGTTGTGAGATCAGAACAAGATCATAACAGTTCATTAAATTGATGCAATTGTCAGCTGAGTTACCAAAGCATGAAGATCCAGAGCTTCGTGATTTAGTAAAGTCTTTAATGGTACATGGTCCAAGCCCAATGTAATTGTTTGATTATGTGATAAGATGTTTCTTACTGATGTGTGTTTTATTAAATTCTTATTAAATAATCAAGCACTCTACTGGATTTCTTCTACCCCACAGGATCAAGAATTATATATATATATATATATATATATATATATATATATATGTATGTATGTATGTATGTATGTATAATAAATTCCACAGCCAAACAACATCGCAGCCCACAAGAGCCATGACAGTCAATGGACCGGAAGTCCAAGACTCGAGTTTCGCCCTCATTTGGGCTCATCAGTTAGACACATGCAAACTCAAGATTCGAAATCCGAGCCTCTTGCATGCGAGGCAAGCACTCTGCCAACTGAGCAAATGCCCTGCACACAAGAAATATATATATATGAATATAATATGGAAAGGAAGAAACAAAATGCTCGACAATTGGTCTGTTCAGTGGATTTTATTCAAACAACTGTTTTCAAATGTCCAGCTAGACTTGGATATTTAGGATAGAAATATTCTTTTTGAAGTTATTCTATTTGTAAATTAACATTTTTTTTTATCCTTTTATTATCATAGATATATATATATATATATATATATATATATATATATGTTACATTATTGTGTTTTGCCTATGGGTAATATACAGCAACTCATATTAAAGAAAGAAAAAAAGGAGTAGAAAAAAATTGATTGAAAACAGAATAGAAAATATAAACAAAACAATTTACAGGTACAAAATGGTCAAAGGGAAATAATTCAGGTTTTTGCGTCTTTTATAACATTTAAAGATATATTTCTTTGGTCTAATTAAGATTCAGAAAATCTATATTTACCAAGAATTGTTCGTTTTCTGGATCAGGATGCTTTTTTTCTTCAGGCTTGTTGTTCAGTTTTCTCTTTACAACCGGGATTTCTTCATTCTTTGCAGCTTGGTTGGAGTTACAATTTGAGAGATCACCCAGGTGCGTTTCTTCTCAGAGTAGGTCTTAATCATAATTGAATAACAAACGCATTCAACAACTATTTATAGTTGTCACTGAAGAATATTCTTGAATCAACTAAAATAGAACACTTTTAATTTAAAACCTTCTCAAAGTGAACAGAAAAGAACACTTTTCTGATCTATTTTTTAGAAGTCTCCAGATAGAATATAAAAAAAAGTTTTTAAGCCTAATTATAAATATATAATGTAATATATTTATTTTTTTTTATTATATTTTATATTATTATATAATATTTTAAGTATTATTATATTATTATAATATTCAATTATATTAATAAATATTTTTATTATATTTGGATAACTATATTATTATTTTTGTAAGAAATTGTAATTTCTTCATATTTTAAGAGGAAAATATGTTTTCTCATGACAATAAATATATATATATATCTATATATATATATATATATATATATATATATATATATATATATATATATATATATATATATACACTCCTGATAAAATTTTAAAAACTATCTAAAATTTTAAAAAGAAATCGTTTTTTAAGGATAGATTTTCAACTTCTCCTATTTAAGGTTTTGGAAAAAAAAAACTACATTCCAAACATTTAATTCAGAAATGTACATTTTTATAAAATGTGTCATTTTACAAATTTCTTTAATTTTAGATAAAAGTATGTGTAGTAGCTCAATATTGTAAAATATGGCTAGAGCTTATGATGTAATATATTATAATAATAATTATTCATAAGCATTCCAAATTTCATCGAAAAACACTTTATTGTCAGACATTTTTTATGCTTATTCCAAAAAATATTTTTATGATATATTTTAGAAATATTAAGTTAATTTGAATGAAATTTACACTCAATCCTTAAACAGATATCATCTATTAAAAGTAAAAAGGAAATGAATACATATTTAGTTGACAAATATTTATTAACAAAAAAAAATCAAATTAACCATATGCAAAAGTATTTAACACATTTACTAATATTTAGTTGTATATCCTCTGTTCTTCCTTACATCCTCCAAACGCTTTCTATACTGCCTACTAGTTTCTTATAAGTACTTACTGATAGTTTTAGCCATTCCTCTTCACAAACTTTCTTTAATTCCTTGATATTCTTGGGATCTCTTGCATACATCCTTAACTTCAAAGTTTTCCACAGATTTTCGATGTAATTTAGGTCACTGTAGAACACTAATCCCATTACCTTTAAAACATTTCATAGTTATTTTTGCCTTGTGCTTGGGATCATTGTCTTGCTGGAAGATATAATTACGGCCCAATCCTAAAACTTGCGGCACTCTTGAACAGATGTGTTGACAAAATCTTTGTGTATTATGTTGCATTCATTTCTCTTCGATGATTTCCATTTCTCCAACTCCATTTGCAGAAAAGCAGCTCCAAATTTCCACCTCCAAATTTTACAGTAGGAATGGTATTAGATGGTTTAAATTCTATACCCTTTTAACTCCATACACTGGTGCACATGTTTCTTCCAAAAATTTAATTTTTTTTGTTTCATCTGATCAAATAACTTTGTTCCAGAAGTTATCCGATTCACATTGATATTTATAAACAAATTTAAAAACGATCTTTCGCATGTCTAGGACTCAACAATGGAGTCTTTCTCGGCGATTTTATACAAACCTGTACAATTCGATGATCTTTTGATCGTGTCCGTGCTTACTTCAATAACTTATCCTGCAAATCCTTTGGAATTTCTGAACGAGTCAGAAATGCTTCTTTCTTCACGTTACAAGCAACGTAATGAGCAGTAACATCATTTAATTTACGTGGCTAACAACTTCTTAAAAGACTTTTAGCATTACCACCCGTTGTTTTCCACTTCCTCATGACAGCCATAATTGCATTCATCACCAAATTTAGTTCTGAAGCTATTTTCTTGAACCGCTTTCTATCTTTATGCTTTGCTATGAGTTCCTGGCACATATCATTAGTCAATTCCTTTGTTTTAACCATTTTAAAACAGTAATGAAAGTGGCAACCTGCGTAGTGTCTGAGAACTGTTATCAACTGATCTGTAAGGAGCCAAGGCCATGGGGTGCCTTCTGATTGGTTGAAATATTGTAGCAAGATGAAATGACTGCTTAAGAATGCAATTTGACAATTTGTTAAATACTTTTGTATATGAGTAATTTGATTTTTTGTTAATAAATATTTGTTAACTAAGTATATATGCATTTCCGTTTTACTTTTAGATAGATATCTTTTCAAAATTGAGTGTAAATTTCGTTCTAATTAACTTAATATATTTAGAGGAATACAAAAAAAACAATGTGCTGAATACTTTTGCTACTCACTATATATATATATATATATATATATATATATATATATATATATATATACACACACACACATTATATATATATATATATATATATATATATATACACTATTCAAGATTAGACAGAGTAGAGCGGGATCTGTGAGTCTCCCTCCCTCTACAGTTTTGGACTCTGCTATTGGCCAACATTTGGTTGAGAATCCTTGTTGTTTGTGCCAATCAGTATAAAATACAGTGGTTTGAGATACTTCGTAGAGCGGATTCTAAAAATCATTTAAAATTTTTAGAATCTGTCTCTATCGTAATTCGTGAACCTTCTTTGTGCCAGCAGAAGAAATTGTTAAAAGCATTAAATCTTTTGGGGGAAATTTGACTACCTTCCCCGCCCCCATCTCACGGTACTATTTTAATCGCTTTATTAACTTAAATTATATGTTTTAATCGCCCTTTTTGGCATCTTAAATTTATAAAAGATCCCCCATTGCTCTTTATTTTCGCCAGTGATATTAATTCATTGCTATCGATTTTCTCCTGATGAGATAATAGCCGAAAGAGCTCTTGAGAGATTTCCGCTGATTTTCAAATACACACACACACACATATGAGATAATTAATATTATTAATAATGAATACAAAATATTCCAATCGTTAAATCTTCTTTAATAGTTCATATAACGAAGATTATGGTCAATAATACCTTCCTCCAGATGCAACATGTTGAGTGAAGTGAGACAAATTTGTGAAACAAAGAAAAAAAAAACTGAAAAACTTCCGTTTCTCCATTTTCACATTTTCATGTTCATACACTTTTTAAATCCTTAGAAGAACTGTGCAAGCAGCAACATTGGCCAAACTATGGAATAGCAGAAAACATTACACGCAGTCATTCTCTATATTTCTGTATGCATGAGAGTTGTGAACCCTAACTGTGGATTTAGAAAGAAGAATACAAGCCAAAGATGAGATGCAAAAGATCCTGAACATCTCATACAGACCACATTACAAATGAGGTAGTGAAAAACAGATAAGCGTAGGAATATCTACTGACCACTGTAATGAAGAGGAAAATGAAGTGATACAACCATGTTATACAATCGTCAGGTTTATCAAAGACAATTCTACAATGAACTGGATAAGGAGGGAAAAATGGGGGGGGGGTAAACAAAGAAAGATATTTAGTATTAGTATCAGAGACTAAACAGAGCTGACTGTGGTGCTTAGAAAACCAGAACATTAAGATGACTAGAGAAAACTTGTTGCCAGATCATCATTTGTACCCCAACGGTCATCCAGACTAAGGGACATATGAGATGATGACATGCATAATATTAAATGAAACTGTATTTAATGATATAGAGTTAACTTTAACGTCGGCAGCTCCTCTATTTTCTTATGTTATCTGCGAATGAAGCATTAGATTTTTAAAAATAAATAATCTTCGTATTACAGCAAATTTAGTCAAATGGTTTCGCTTGTATGGTCTAATAAGCAAGTTATTTCTTGCTTATGTCCTCGAGAAAAATAAATTAGCGGAATTTTTTCTTGACATTTTTTGCATATGGAAATTAAAGCAATTTAGATCAAACTTGGTAGAAAACAAAAACAACAATAAAAACATCACTTGCAAATGTCTAAGAATTTTGGAAAGAGGCCATTAGAAGGCAAGTGAAAAATACCCAGAAGCAGACTGAACATTTTCAGAGTTGATGCTTGGATATTCTTGCGAAGTCTGGAATGCATAGAATAGTATACTGAATACCTCAAATGTTTTTTATTTCATTTGTGATTCATCAAAATTATGTAATGATAATGATTATTTTGTGTACACAAATGAATTAAGAAACAAGTTGATATCTTCTTTTTGTAATGTGAAATTTAAATTACTTTGATTGAAATTTAATTTTGAAATTCCACAAAAATGTTGAGAACCAACAGCTATTATTGCTGTGATAGATAAGATTCGCCTTAGTTTTTTGGTACTAGGATCAAGCTGTAATATCTTTTTTGAGGTTACATCTTTTTCCTTCTCGGTCGGTGAAGAAGATATCCTTCGAGGATGAGGCAATTTCTATATTTTCCCCGGTCCAGACTACCTCTTTTTGAGTAACTGAATTTTCCCCACATTAAAAGCCGACCTTATTTTAACTGTGTCTCTGTGGGGAGGCAAGTAAATAGGGACAACCTTTGTTGCTATCACAGAAAAGATCAGCATCACATAAGTCAAATATTATTAGACTATTCAAGAATTTTAGAAAAGAAACAAAAAAGTAATAAGGATTATATATACAAATTAATGATTTTCTAAATAGGTTTGGCTTATCTATTTTACGGCATATCAACCCTTTTTTGATTATTTAATGGCCAAACACAAAACCTATTGTAAACTACTCATATAAATAAATCAATCGATTGTAGTTGAGGATAATCCTTTTAATAGAAAAGTGTGGGGTAGTAAAGTTGGAATAAAATTATCGTTTTAGAGGATGGACTTTTGGAAATTTTTAGAAGTGGAATCACGGTCGAACATTTGGGCGCCTGCAGAGCTCCGTTTTCATCATGGATCAAGTTTTTGCAGGCTTTAGATGAGGGGTCTCCAAAGTTTTCAAACGAGAGTGGGGCCATATTGCTGATTTTTTTAGAGCTATATGGGTCAAAAAAATAAATAAAAAATGACCCGGACGTGTTTTATACTGTTTTGCTTATTAGTTTTACTTTTTAATGAAACTGGTTCTTCAAAACATTATTCTGAACGAAAAGAAAAAACACTACACTATTTTCACACATTTCCATTTTTCCGGAATATTTTACGGTTTCTATAAAAGCTCCGCTGGCTGGATCAAAGACTTGGTGGACTGGATTTAGCCATAACGTTTTCTTTTTTTTTCGTTTTGCTTTGTTCTCTTTTATTTCTAACGTCTTTGAAGTTTTTAACACCCGGTTTCTATTCACACACACCACCTCTTAATAATCAAAAGAAGAAAAAAAAAAAGTTAAGGATTTTTTTTTCTTTCGGTCATCAAAAATAATTCATATTATCTTTTTCCAACTTGTTATGCTTCAGTCCTAATCTATTGAAATAATTTTTAAAAGCGCATGAAAGACTTATACTGGAAATAGCAAGTCAGATCCCCCTCCCCCATATCAAATGATTACGAAAATGAATCCTCACTCTAAATAAAATCAATGGTGCATGTTGTTTAAGTCATCAGACATGATAATAATTTATATACGAAAAATTAAATTACCGACTTAATTTTCTAGTTTTATATAAACTTAATTTAGTGCAAAAAAGTGTAATTTTTTCAGTCATTTTAAGAGAGGATATACACTAGATAATAATGACGGTAAAATTTGAATTTAACATAATCGGTATCCATTAGGCTAGTCACGCACTCTTTGACTATGGAAGGACCCATAGAAAGTCCTTCATCTGTTGTATAATTCTGCCGTGTTTAAATCTAATCTGATAAATCTATCTCCAATACTCTTGTAGGAGTTTGTGATGTACAGCACAAAAGTAGACTCCACGATATTGCTGTACCATGTTTATTGAAACTAAAACTTACATTAACTAAAGTATTTAGATATGTAACTTCAAAATAATTAGAGGGAGGGCTATATCTAAACACCTTGTAACAGTTTGTGACATATTTCCATTCTATGAACATCCGGTACAAACAGATTTCATTGTACTAAACAGGCATTTTGATCCTAGCTTAAAGGCCCAGAAAGTGTATTTTATTTTGAATTTAATATTCAACACAGTTGCAACATCAGAAAATTACTTTTTTTGTATTGCATCTCAGGAAAGTAGGCGATCCCATCTTTTAAAAAAATAGGTGGAAGGTGATGTACAAACGTAATATTGCCTTAGCATGTTAATTTTGTATAGATAATTATCAAAATGGCGCATGCACATTTTCGTTTTTAATAAATGATAATCATGAATTGTTTTATAAGATACGGGACAGACAAATTTGATTAAAACAGAAAAGTTATTTTTATCATAAATTTCCATTATTTGCTCGTTTCACTATTATTGAAACCAGGATATTATTATCAGCATGTTTCCGATTGTTCTTAAAACAAAGTAGCAAATTACAATCTTTTACCTTTGATTATTAACCGGGTTCATTCTGAATGGACAGTCTAAAAGTGTGCACAAAAAAAAAAACAAATGAAAAAAATAAAAACGAATGTTTGAAAAGCATTGCCTTCCATTTGCAATTAGCTATTTCTATTGGCTTTCGTATTAAGTGATGTAAATCAACGCTCAATTGTTTGTAAGTGGGAATATTAGGTGTATCTAATTACCTTAAACCAAAGAGAATGAGCCTAAGCCTTTATAATTGCTTCGTATCTATAAATAGAAACAACAGTGGCTTATGATTCTGGAATATTTTATTTTCATTTGCATATCTGCATATCTTATTTTCATTTGTATATTTTTATAGGATTATCTTATTTTCATTTGCATATTTTTATAGGATTATCCTGTTTTCGTTTGCATTAGTCTTTTAAAACATAGCTTATATCACGCTAGTAGCTTTCCACCATCAATAATGATAGTTTTTAACAAATTCTTATGTCTTATTAGTTATTTTTCATTATTGCTCATCTTTATACATATGACTTAAATTGAATCAAAATAATATATTTCAAGTTTTATAATAAATCATGCCTCTATAGATCTACAGTGGGTCACTTAGAGATTGAGGCCACTTGTATTGTCTTCCCTCGAAAATTCTAGATATAAATACACTATCAGTTTTTAGGATGATTCTCTAAGCTTTTTTTCTATGTGAAACACACAAACACACATTGGCATTTATTTGTATAGATAAAAACATTAAAAAGGTGGATGGGTGATTGGTGTAATGGATATCTGTATAGAATATGGAATTGGGTATGCTGAGTTTCAATCCAATCGAATTTATTGTTGTTATATACAGTTATTTTGTCAATTTTTTCAACTCAGACCTATATACCAATGCCTCTGACAAATCGATTACGATAAGATAAAAATTACTTTAGTTTGAAATCTTATTTGTTTGCTAGAGTCATAACTAATTATAAAACTGTTAATATACATTCTATGAAAAGTTGTTCGTATACAAATGGTAACAAAAAACGCAGTAGGTTGTAAAAACAGCTAAAAACAAATAAAGAAATTACATCTTTTAACAAATTAACATCTTTTATAATCAACTAGAACAATACACGTCACAGCATGTGTGAAATGAATTCCTTAGACAGAACAGTTTTGCAACACTTTCATGTCTCCTACGACTAAAGATTCCCAAGTTTGACAGGCCACACCTAAAGAAAGTTGGAGGTTGACTGAAATGTTGTTAGAATTACATCCAAGATGAAAACAGTAGTCAAAATGATTCAAATAATATATCTACATATATACATATATCCACAACTTTTTAATCCCATAACTTAAGTCATGAAAGTTCTATTTTCACACAGGTTTCACTATAGAAATAAGACTCCAACATACAAAACAAGAGAAAACCTAGAACCATAACTTTTTACAATGTAAGCTCTTACAAGATCTCCTCCTCTAACTTCAGAGGTCTACGTTCTAACGTTGAAATTCAATGATGGGAAACTAAACCTGACCTGTTGTTTTTGTGTTAAACTGGCATTAACTCAACTGCTTCTTTAGCCGACTTCTCCATCAAAGGCTATTCTAATTCCACATTCAAGCCTAACCCTTAAGACTGTCATGGACATGGAATATGTGCCTACATTAGAGATAGTTTCCTGTGTGGCAGGGGCATCCCCAAAGAAGATCCCAAACATCCCTACATGTGCTTTAGAGTAGCACTTATTTACAACACAGCATTTATATTTTCACTCTACCGTCTCCACACTGATAGAGTAGCTATATTTGAGAATAAGCAAATTGATCACACTCTATCTACTCATCCCTCAACCAACATTCACGTCTGCAGAGATTTCAATGTTCAACATTGTGTTGTCTACTCATGCTTACCTACTCAAACAAAACCGATGATAAAGGGAGGTTTTGTCATTATTTTGTCCTTGCTAACACAGATCATTAATGCACCTATTTAGGTACCCGATGCTAACGGACAATTTGCAAGTCTTCTAGATCTTTTTCTAACAATATCCCTGAACTATGTTCATCTTCAGTCCTATCTCCACTAGGGTCTTCTGACCACTCGATAGTCTCAATAAAGATATAACAAAACTCCAAATATTCCTCTTCACCGAATAGTGTATCAATACTTGATAGCGGACTAGAACAGTTTCTTAATGTTCATATCAGAACTACCTTTAAAAAAATATGTCCACTATAGCATTCGACTTCACAGATTGGTTAACTGTCAGCATAGAAAACTATATACCCTCTAAGAAATTCCAACGAAAACCGAACAATCAATCATGTTACACGTCTAAATGTGCTGCCACCATTGTTCATAGGAATCACTACTTCAGTTGCTTTAAACATAATAGATATTTTGAAACTAAAGTCGCCTTTAGAACTGCAAGAAATCACTGCAAAAGGATGATAAAAAACGCAAGAGTCCATCAAGTCCAAAGTAGAAGAACAGAGGCTTGACTCCTATGAGTTTTGGTGAATAACAAACTAGTTCCTGAACAGATGCATGTCTTCCATCACAATCGTCATTAACAAGCCTGAAGTGATTTCATCAGCTTCTGACAAAGCCAAACTCTTTACCAATAACTTTGCAGCAAACTCAACCCTATGCGATCAGGGCCACTTACCAATTTCCCTCAAGACTGAAAATAATCCGAGCGACATTCACATATTTGTTTGTTATGTTGCCACACTCACAAAGAACCTTGATGCCAGCAAAGTAACTGGCCCTAACAATAATCTAGTCATAGTATTCAAAAAGCTGTAACCAGAACTAGCACTCATTCTTGCAAAGCTGTTCAATCGATGCCTAAAGGAGAAATGCCTCCCAATACCTTGTAAAACCTTATGTCTGCCCAGAATTCTAAAATTCTAGTCTTCTGCATATCAGTACAGACCAACTAGTCTTTTGTGTGTCATGAGTAAGTTGTTTGAATCCGTGATAAATAGAGAAACTGTAAACCACCTTAGCAAAAATTATGTGACAAGTAATATGACTTTTGTTCTGCATGATCTCCAGCTGATGTGTTGACTGTAATCTCACATGGGATCAGTGAATCTATTAATGGAGGGTTACAGCACTAGCTCTTGAAATATTAAAGGCATTTAATAGAGTTTGGCATAAAGGTTTACATCAAAAAATTTCCAGAAATGTGGAAATGTCTTCTCAACTATGGAATCTTTTCTCTCCAATAGGTTTGTACAAGTAGTGATTGATGGACAAAAGTCTAAAGCTCAAAGTATCAACACTGTTGTGCCTCAAGGATCAATCCTAGGCCCAACTCTCTTCCTTATCTTCATCACTAATCGCCCAAACACATTCTAAGCATTCGATGACATATCATCTATCGCAATACCTCAAAGGTTAGAAATAACCAAGATCTCTCTGATTGACTGAGCATGTGGTGCAGTGGGGCTAAAGGTGGCTGGTTAATTTTAATGCAGCCAAAACCGAGCTTCTATCTTTCCACCATTATCTAACAAATGTTATTCACAAGTCTTCATAAACAGAAGACTTACATCAAATCAGTTGCCAAAGCTGCTGGAAAAATAGTTGTGTCATTTTACTGCTCCAGAAGGTATCTCATTCCTGATGCCATCCTCTACCTGCATAAGAGCCAAATACGTCCTCAAATGGAGTTCTGTTGTCACATCTGGTGAGGAGCCATTCAAAGCATCTTATCTTACCTTGACATTGACAGGGTTCAAATTCGGCTATGAAATCTGATAGGTGATACCTTTTTTCTTCCCTGCAACCTCTTTTTCACAGAAGAAATGTAAGCGTTGTTCTGCTCGATCATTATTTTTATGGCAGGTGCTCGTTGGAGCTTCTATCTATGGTCCTTTCATTCACAAAAAGCACCCGGCTAGTTACAACCACTATCAACAATTTCTCCCACTCTTTATCTGTGCATAATTCTAAATGCAAGTTCTATGAACAACAAAGTTTCTTTCCAGAACTGCCTGGCTGTGGAACTCTGTTCTGCTTGCCTGCTTTTCTGGCCGAATACATTTTAATCTTCAAGTTCAATGTAAACACGTTCTTGTTGAGCCGTCCCTTAAATAGTCAATTTTTACCCAATTTCTATCATCCTACACACGTTAACCCTTATTCTCGAGTGACCTTTGGGTCTTAATAAGTGGTGACTCCACAATAAAAAAGTGTTCAATATGTGAGATGCATTGCTATTAAGATCCAACAACCGATTTTATTTTATATATTATTTATATAACTTCATGATTTAAACAAATGACAAAACCAAACGAGATCATTACAATATTACAATTACAATTGAAAATAAATTTATATGATCTTTTTTATTAAAAAAAAAATAAAATTTAAGAATGTTATTTATTACCTTGTAATTTTTTTGGCAGTGGGTTTGAAATAAAATTTGGAGTTCCAAGATCTATCGCTTTGTAAATCAATTAACTCCAATTTCTGACATTTTTCCGCCACCTGCTCCACCTCTTTTTCATAAGAAGGAATATGAAATAACCAAGAATTGCCTTCTCTGAAAGGGGACAGGGATAGATTAATTTCTTGTCACTTAAGACATTGTTATAAAATGGCAATGGACGAGACTATTTTTTAATTAATCCTGAAGACCCCCTTTTTGGCTGGTGGACTATTCCTCACATTAAATCGACCTTGTGTCACACCTTGTCTCATGGGTAAATTATTAGTGCATAAATGAATACAATAACATTTTAATTTCACATGAAGTATTTTTCATCAAACTGTCAATCTTGGTTCTCTCATCAGTTGCATATATTTATAATATACACTAGAAGAGTTACCTGTCCTAGAACAGGTTTGCAGCACTTTTATGTCTCCGTACGAAGATTAAATAAAGATATAATGACATTAAACCTAATGTCTAGAATCTTTATTCTAATTTTGATCAAAGTTTCTAGAAAATCTCTCAAATTTAAAGCTTAGGATTCAGAGCTCTTTAGAGGAATCTAAATTTAGGGAATCTTACTTCATTGGGTTTAGCACTGTGGCAAGTGAAATTTAATGCAAAAATGAGCACAAATTTAAACATATTCAACCGTCAATTTAGCATAAAGCATTTATTTTAGGTCAACAGGCTATAACCTTTGCCCGTTTTGAACATGCTTAAATGCCTAGTATATACATATATATATATATATATATATATATATATATATATATATATATATATAAACATATCAAGTTTTTGAGTAATATGAAAAAAGGGCTCCAAAAAAGCATGTTTTTTAGGCCTAAAAGTCCCAGAGGTATGCAAACCAGAATTTTGCCAGGGTCACCCATACTGAATTTCAGTTTATGCTATTATCAGCAAAATCATAGGTTAACTATAACAATTATTTTGCTAAAATCTTTTTTTCTGATGAAAAGAATGCATTCTTTGAAACTCCACAGATTAAAGAATTTTAATGTTGTTTTGTGAGTTTCCTATATATATATATATATATATATATATATATATATATATATATATATATATATATATATATATATATATATCTTATCTAACATATTGACTAGTTTTTGCTTTAGGTTCCATGAATTACTTATAAATCTGTTCAATTGTAAACTTGTAATTTGAGTATTACGGGATCAATTGGGAGGTGACCACAATGAAGTAGTTACCATTATGGACTGATGCATGGTGAAGTCCTATCAGATTCATAGTACCACTTTCACTCCGGGTGTTGGCAACCTTCATATGGTGCATTTGATTCTATCAGGGAAACCAATGCTAACAATGCAAAATCAAACACATAAAAGCAATTGTAATTGAATAGATTTTAAAAATAGTTTTGACTTACATCACGGAAATATTTTCAGAATAATTTTACTCTTTGCAGATTTTATTTTGTTCAAATAGAATTCTTAAGCCCAGTTATGAAATTAAAAAGATTTGATATATTGAAAGAATAGTTTATTATCAAAGAGGTTTATGTCTTTCTAATTGTAAATATACATTTATTTATAGAAAAAAAGTAGAGTTAATAGAATTAGATTGTGTTTATTAGACAGAAAAATAGGCCATCAATATATCTTGAAGTTTTTGGTAAAAATTTATCAGTAGATAAGCCATTCAATTATGATGTGAAGCGTAAGTAAATAAAACGAAAAACAGAATAGAGTTTTACAATTCCTTGTGGACAAGGGAATATTAGCAATGGTTGAAATGACAGCCAGAATTTCACTTCAATATTTTGTTGCCAAAACAGGGGCAGACGTGTGGTTAGGTGTGTGTGCGCGCGGCTACTGGCTTTTTCATTCCCATCTTTATCTCTCTCCCTCTTTCTCTCTCTCGGTAAAGATTATACACCTGTACTGGCTGATTTCTGGACTACAGGAAGAGGGAACAAGGCTAAAGAATCTATAGCAGACCAATGGTGCTTCATTAGTTGAGATTACAATATCACTAATATTTGTTGAACATTTGTTACATAGTAAGATTATTAGTAAATTATTGGAGATTTCATTCTTTAAAGAATAGTGAAAGCATTCTATTGCAAGGTAAGTACATTTTCACAAGCACAATTATCAAATCAATGAGAATAAATATGTATTTAATTAATTGAGAAAAATGTTTGTTTTTCTATTATCATAATTATATGATAATAAAAAACATTTTTCTCAATTTAAAGCAAAGATGCTTTGATCTGAAATATAGAAAAAATTGATTTGTTTTTATTATATTTTCATGAATTGGATAACATGTTTATTATTTATGATATTTTTTAGTTTTTAATCAAATAAATTCATGAATTCTATTTCTATGAGAATTGATTGTTTAAATGATATATTGCTTATGTTTTATTTTAGATAAATTTTATTGAAAAGAAAAATGATTGTTTAATTTTATTTCATTTGTTTTGTTTTCCATGTTTTTTGATTCAAAAGCATTTAGTTAAAATAAAATATGATAATGAGGTTGGCTCAAGTATATATATATGATTCCATTATCTAAAATATGAGCCTAAATTATATTTTTTTTCTCTCTTTTTTATTATCTCCTCTGACCTTTTTATTGCATGTAAGTAAATACATTTTTGAAATTTCTGGAATTTTTATAAAAAACAAGAAGCCAACAACTTATAATTGACTCAATAAAACAATAGTTTTTTGTGATATTTTACTATTTTATTTAAGGTAGAGAAATTTATTACAGCTTCAAACATAAACTGTAGAAGAAATTTAGTTCATTTTCATTAAAATTAAATGTTGCATTGAAAAAAATGAATAATTTGATTGATATTCAAAGTTTTATTTTGATGATTTTTTTTCCATTTGAATTTCTACTTTTGTTTGTTTCTTTCTAGATAATGTGTTATTTAGCTTGATGGAATAATATGGAAAACATTCCAGATGATCTTGAAAACAATGACACATCTGGGAATCTACCTGGATCACTTAATTCAAATCAGGTAAATTTTATTAGAATTGTCTTTTCTGTTTTCTAAAAAGAAATCAATGAAACCGTTCCATGTTTCTGTCACTACTGAAACATTGAATTGTTTGAAATTGCTCTAAAATTGTTTCTGAAGACGAAAGGATCCATAGTTTTAGTTTACTTTATATATAATTTATTATTTATCTCAGTAGATTTAAAAATAGTAGTTGGAGTTATTCAGAATGATTTTACTTTTTGCAGGTTTTGTTTTATTACAATTATTATTGAACATTCTAATTAGAAAATATCTTGCATAATATATATTACATGATAGAGATTTTTTTCTTTGCTTTTAAAGAAATGTCCTTAAAATAGTTTAATATTGATTCAAAGTATTTTTATTAATTAAATTTTCATATCTCTTTTTGTCATATATATATATATAATGTTTCGCTAATACTTGCTTTCTTAATGTCTGCTTGTTTTTATTGAATACAAAATTAAAGAGATGACCCTACTTTGTGTGCAACATTAAATATTTTGAAACCGAATGAAAATGTACAAAAGTGTATTTCATATCACATTAAATTGGGAAGTTCATTTAAATAACTTGAACAGAAATTCCTTAAAAAAATCATTTATTTGAATAAAATATTCATCTTCATTCATAATTTTTGCATTCATCTTTCTGACCTTTCCAATTCAATTTTGAACATTGGTATGATCAAGGAAATGCGGAACAGAGAGGGGATTCAAAAAGCAAGCAGTTTCTTAGTTCTTTTTTGATTTGTCCAAGTACCACTATTTGTGTCTGACTGTGGATGCATAAAACAGCTGAGGATGTATGGTAAAAATACAGAGTTATCATAATACAGCAACTGCTTTAGCTAAATTAATGAACATGGTGAAAAGGAAGCACATAATAAGTTGAATTTTTCCAGATGGTTTTCAAACAAATGCATTACCATGTGTTTAAAAATCAGTCTGCTTTAATGTAAACAAAAAAACGCACTACTACTACTGCTACTACTAATAATACTAGCAGGGAAACCTGACGTTGGTCGTGATTGAATGAGGATCAACGAATGTTCTACACATCCAATATTTTAATTTTTGCCTGCTCTAATTAGGGACCAAAGCTTCACAACCCACCTCGCAGTAATTTAGTCCATAATACATTGTAGTTTATATTGCACTGTAGAGAACCTACTCTTGATTTTATAAAAATATTTTTATAAAATGGCTTGAATTAAAGTTTAAAATGCAAAAGTCAAGTATCAATGTTACATTTGTGTGCTTAACAGAAACATTCATTTTTGAATGCACTCCTGTCTTATAGAAAAACCAACTGTTGATGTTATATACTGAACCCTTCTGCTTCTGTGGTGATAAAACTTCTCAAATAAACTTGTGATGTTAGGCTGTATAACTTTGGTCAAAATCGAACTGTTCCTTCTCTAATCATATTTTTTTGATTATCAATTTTCGATACTTATCGGAGGCATTCCGATACAGAACCTATCTAAGAACACTTCCAAACATATAAAGTACATTTATGTGAACTTTGAAAAAAAATGTTCCAGAATCCATATGGAATGCACTCTCACACACACGACATGTACAAAAGTAGAGATTCAAGTTGTATTCAATTTTCAACAAAACCTAAAATTGATTTATCATAACAATTATTTAAAAGTTTTTTCAAATTATTTAAAAAATAACAATGAATTATTATCAACGTTTCTATTCATTTTTGTTTGCAATGTTGCTGTCCGCTGTACAAGTTAAATTATTTTCAAATGAATTTTGATTTTAAACAGCTATTTTCAATTTTATTGTGCACTTTACTGACTAGTTTGATGAAAGAGAATTTTTATTTCTTTATTTTATTTTTTGTTAGCCCCTGAAGTGTAAGAGGCTACTATGATAGGAATCAAATTTATGATGAAGGGGGCATTAGTGAGGAGTTTGACAACAAGATGTTAGTTCACATTGCATTTAAAATTCTGAACGTTGGTATGATCAAGGAAATAGGGAACAGAGAGGGGATGCAAAAAGCAAGCATTCAGTACCTCTTCAGTGAAGGAGTGGGATTTTGCTGCTAGTAGGATGGGTCACAGATATTTATGTTGTCGGGGGTATATGTGCAGTAAGTTCATTAGAATACATTTATGGAAGTGCTTATAAAACAAGCACAGGGATGTAGTAGTGTTGTGATGTGACAGAGATTGGAGTTAGGTAGACAGTGTTGAATCTATTTTTAATTATTTTTTTAAGATTTTAAACAACAGCATTTTTAATGTCAGTGAAAAACTAAATCTGAATTGATTTTTTTTTAATTTATTATTAATAGAAAATTTATGCTTAAAAAATTATTTTGATAAAATCTTTGGCGGACCTGAACGAGCTTTCCTCCTTCGGACTTGAATGAGCTTTCCTCCTTCGGACTTGAACGAGCTTTTACGGTAGGGGTGGGGGAGCTCGTTCAGGTTTGCCAAATCTTTTTAAAAAACGAATAAAATTAAAACAGTTTAATATATAAATTTCGACTATGGGTATACTAAGGTGTATTTCGTTATTAAAATGAAGGGTGGGGTAAGTATCTTAAAAAATCTATCCGTTTTTTTTTTATAAAATAAATACTTAAAAATAATTAATTTATTTATAAATACTGAAAATTTTGTTAAGATCAGATAATTCTCTGATTTTGTTGAATTTTTTTCAGAATTATTCATTTTTGTTCTATTAAAAACTAATTATTTTCACTTCCATTGGTTGTCTCTATCATTCTAAGTCATTATTTTAGAAATCTTGTAAAAAAAATCGAATTATAACAAGATTTGTATGTGCATGTGTAATAATTATTATCATTAAATAGGGATGTAATAAGTTATTATTGTTAAATAAAAATGTAATTAGTTATTACTATTGAGTAGAGATGTAATAATAATTATTAAGTAAATATGCAATTAGTTATGATTAAGCAAAGCTGTAATAAGTTATGAAATAGAGACGTAATAAAATTTTCTTATTAAGATAAACATGCAAAAGAAAAAACGATCTAATTTAAAGACAAATGTGGAATAAATCATTAAATCAATAAAAACATCAGCCTTTCTTAGCCTTTTGACTAAGCACAAAGTGTAGTATTGGTTCTGATACTATGCTTTACTTTTTCTATCCTCAGTCAGTGGAGGAGAAATCCTTCTAGACTGAGACAATTTTTATTTTTGTTCCTATCCAAAGTGCCCCTTTTTAGGGAACTGGATTTTCCCCACATTAAAAATCGACTTTGTTTCTAACTCTGCCCTCGTGGGAAAGCAAGTAATTTATTAACAAATTAACAAACAAAACACACATAATATCCTTTTTCTTGAACTTACTAATTCCAATTATAATAATAACAACAGCTATTGGATTTTCATCTTAATGTTTAAATTTATCGTTTCTTTTATTAACATGTGAAGGAAAACATTTTTCAATAACAATAAATATTTGATAAAATAAATATTAAAGATTGTATACATTTATATATACTGAAATGTATTTTATACGATTAATAAACGTGTAATTGTGTCTACTTGCATGAAATACAATTTTAGTGTCTGAATTTATTTTGGAGAAAACGCTTATTCAAATATGATATATTTTTCTTTGCCTACTAAACTAAAATAAGAAAATGTCACAGAATAGTTTTTAATATTAAATGCTAATTAACTATGTTCACATTTCAGATTAAAAATGTTTTAAATAAAAGCATTGAACAGCATCTCGATGCTTTTTATTTTTGTAAAACAATATAAATGAAAGAAAACGTTGTTGTTTTTTTTTGCATTCATAAAGACAGTCAATAAAGTACAAAATAATTTTTAAAATATCTGTTTAAATCAAAATTAATATGAAAATTAAAAATAAAGTTTTTGAGTTTGATGGTTGATAAAGATTTTCATGAACTTTTAAATTTTATATTTATATTTTATCAAATGTTGAATAAATGTTATGTATTAATAGAGTAAGCTTTGTGTACTGGACAAATTAAAACAGTCAAAAATAAAATGTAAATGCCGATAATATTACTTTTTAAATAATTTGAATGTAATTCAGAACTTATAACTGTTTTTATAAATCAATTTTAGGTTTTGGTAAAACACACACACACACACACACACACACACACACACACACACACACACACACACACACACACACACACACACACACACACACACACACACACACACAAAAACAACAAAACAGAACAACAAAAAATCATCATCATTGACAGCAACGACCTGAAGCTGTTTACAAAAAGCAAAAAGGAACTAGAAAAGCTGATAAACAGAACCAGAATATTCAACCAGGACATTGGAATGGAATTTATAATGGAAAAGTGTGCACTACTGAAGGTGAAAAGGTGAAAACTAGAGATACCAGAGGGTATGAAACTGCCCAACCAAGAAGAGATAAGAGCTGTCAGTGAAGATGACACTTACAAATATTTGGAAGTAGACAACATCAAATCTACAGAAATGAAAGAGGATTGGAAAACCTGAGAAGAACAAGGAAACTCTTAGAAACAAAACTATACAGTAAAAATCTAATTGAAGGAATAAATACCTGGGTAATATCACTAATAAGATTAACTTAGATATTTTGATCGTAAGATGAGGAAACTAATGACAATGCATAATGCATAACACCCAAAAGATTATGCTGACCAACTCTACATAAAAAGGAACGAAGGAGGAAGAGGGCTAATAAATGTAGAAGACTGTGGAGAAAGCACAAAAATAAAGACTTTGAAAAGTGCATGAGTTAGAACATAGAAAGATTGATCACTGCAATGAGAGAGACTGTGAAGAAGAACAAGAAGTGATGAAACCAGAAACAAAAAGACAAGAAAAGTGAGAAGAGAAAGCACTACATAGACGATTTATAAGAATGACAAAAGAAGAGAAACACAAAACACAGGGATATGGCTAAGAAAATGACACATGAATAGAGAAACAGAATCTCTACTGACAGCTGCACAGAACAACATGATAAAAATGAACCACCTTAAAGCTAAAATAGATAAAATACAGAAAAATGATAAACGTAGTGGATAAAGAGACAAAATGATAAATCACATTAGAAGCTGCAAATTAACCCAAAAGGAATATAAGGACATGCATGATTGGGGAAAATAATGCACTGGGAGCTCTGCAGACGTCTGCACTTTGAACATACGGACAAATGGTTCAAACACAAACCAGAAACTATTGGAAAACGAAAACCACACGATTCTTTAGGACTTGGAAGTACAAACAGATAAGCTCACCCAAACCAAAGACCGGATGTCATAATAATTAACAAAAAAGAAAGAATCTGTCAAATTGTAGATTTTGCCATCCCAGCAAACCACAGGATCAGGAATCAAATATATGGATATCAGGAAACAAATATACACCAGAGAACTGAAAGGAATATGGGACATGAAGAAAATCAATATAATACTAGTTAATAATAATAGTTAATATAATAATAGTTGTAGGAGCATTAGGAACACTTCCAAAAAACTTGTAAAGAAGACAAGGAGAAATTAGAATCAAGGGGAAGAATGGACAGTAATGTTGAAAACATCTGAAATCTTAAGGAAAACCTTCAAGTGCAAAATCTCATCTACATGAGTGACAAACGTTAACCAGTCATATAGAAAAGGCAACAGAAGTAAAACAAAGATGCAACCAAGTAAACTGAAACTGCAAAATTGTAAAATTGTATGTTAACTAACCCCTCCCTAAAATAAAAAGTAGTGACGGCATCGGTTGATACCACAATAACTGGTTGAGAAGGGTCAAGGGGCATGGTAATACCACGGAGAAAAGCGCTAACCAGACCTTTATCTCTAATTTGTTCAAAGCTGATATTTCTTTTTTATTCCTATTTATTGTTGTTAATTATGTTTACATTGAATAAAAAGTGAAAGATAAAGCAGGATATATTATATTCCTGTAAGAAAATGGTATTTTTTACAAAGTTCAATTTTGCGATATTGGGCATATTTTAAAAACTTCTTTCTCCAATTAGTTATTTTTGCAAACATTCTAACCTAATTTTAAACCTAAAACTAACCTTAATCTAACTAGAATTCCCTTGAACTTAATGTCAGTGGTAAAAAAAATGTTAACTGCCATGAGTTAGAATGATTAAAAAATAAAGGATTATTTTACATTGAATTTATATAAAAAAAACTGATCCCCACTTTAAATTCTAAAATAATCGCCTAAAAATAGGTAGAAAGTTATTTACTTTTTTCTTATTTTTGGGTTTGGGGATGGGGAACGATTAATGGAGAGTGTTGATCTACAGATGTACAAAAAAAAAAAAAAAGAAAAGAAAAGAAAAACATCTTGGTTTTATTTTTAAGATAAAGAAATTAAGGTAACACTGTAGTAATAGCTGATACAAAACTCCAAAATAACTGAAATGAAATTGCTCCATGCAAAAAAGTTTAAGAAACACTGTTATTTTGTTACTAACGTTTCATTGATTGACTAATATGCACAAGTTGCTATCAGTTTGGATTTGGGAAAAATAATTTGAATATTAAAAATCTTTTCAATTATTTTTGGATTTGTGAAAAGAATATGTAAGAAAATATGTAATTTATTTTCTCTTTATACTGTATTTTAAAGTTAATATTTTCTGAAAATTATTTAATCTGTTAGAGTTTTCCAAACGTTTTAAAAGAAAAAGCGATTCATTCACCAAAATGTAATTATATTTTATTTTTATGCCTTTTACATATAGCAAAAATATATTATATATTCTTTGTAGTTTAAAAAAAATGAGGAACGAAGAGTTATTCCCCTTGTTACACCCTCAGATAAATGTTAGTTGCATTTATGAAAGTTAGGAGTCTGTGTGGACTTGGGAAATGGAATAAGAGCCGGCCCTATGCACTCCCAAAGCAGGTTGGTCTATACTATATTGGAGTAGAGGATCAGCAGTGGCCTGGAGGCCCCTTAGTTTTACTTCATTACTCAAAATACATTAGTGAGAATATGCATTAATCTGAATCAATCTTAAATTCCATCAAACTTCTGCTGTTTTATGACATATAGTGTAATTTATTCTCACACACACACACACACACACACACACACACACACACACACACACACACACACACACATACATATATATATATATATATATATATATATGTATATATATATATATATATATGGAGGTGTGTTTGTGTTATAGGAAATAACAAAAACAAATCACTTACAGATAGCTATTTATTAAATCCTTTTAGTTTGATTGTATTTCTTTTTTTTAGAAATGGGAAAAGAAAAAAAGAAATAAAACTATACATCTAGGAATTATCAAACTTCTATTTTATAAGATATCGTCTAATAATACAAACACACATCCATGTGTGTGTGTGTGTGTGTGTGTGTGTGTGTGTGTGTGTGTGTGTGTGTGTGTGTGTGTGTTATAAGCAAAAAAAAAAAAAAAAAAAAAAAACAAGTCAATTACAGCTGTAACTCATAATTTTGTTTATTAAATCCTTCCGGTTTGATTAAATGTTTTTTGTAGAAATGGGAAAAGAAAAAAAAACTGTATAATCAAATAATCTAAGAACTATCATACTTGCAGAAGGAAAGTCCAATCAAAGCAGAAAAATGTAATCAACAAAACGATGAGTTGCAACTATTTGTGACTTGTTTTGGCCATTTATTTTTTGCAATAATATCTTACAACAGATTTTAAAATGAAATATTGGAGAGAGAGAATATGTGAAAGACAGAATTGTAAACAAACAAAGGAATGATTAAAAGACAGCTTATGATAGATTGATTTGTTTTGTTTGGATCAATCGATATCTTTAGAAAAAGTGAAAACGTTTGAATGAAATCAATCTTCTATTTGTTTGCTTCTTTATTTTTCCATTCTGTCTTTCATATATAGAAATGCATCAATATTTTTTATTTATACAAACATATAAAAACGCGACACTGATATGACAATAGTCCGATCGTTAGCCCCAGTCAATGCTGCTTTTTAATGTGTTTGTATGAATGAAAATATTAATGTAAATAGCTGTATTTACTATTGAGTGAAACCTGGTTAAAATTCTCAGGATTTTTTGCCTGTGATTACATACTTATATATATATATATATATATATATATATATATACTCGGGGTTTTTTTTATATTCAAAAGTAATGGACTAATGAATTCAACGAGGTTGTTAGATAGTGCTCAATAAAAAGAGCTGATAATACTTGTTTATTGTTATATAAACATGCTCACATCCCGCTGCTACAAACAGCCACTTGTTTCAATCAAACAACAGATATCATCAGGCAGCGACTTGACTATTCAAAAGTTCAATGAATAATCAGATTATTCATTGAACTTTTGAATAGTCAAGTCGCTGCCTGATGATATCTGTTGTTTGATTGAAACAAGTGGCTGTTTGTAGCAGCGGGATGTGAGCATGTTTATATAACAATAAACAAATATATATATATATATATATATATATATATATATATATATATAAAAAACACTTGTAAACATTTTTTTTTAATTTTAAAATTTTTATTTCCATACTTTGTGGACTAGGCACGAACGCAAACCTCACAATTTTAATGAACCACCGTTCTGTCAGATCAAACATGCTCATTCTTGTCTAGATACATCTTCTATCATTATATATAATCAGTTTTTTAAAATAGTA